>NC_061108.1:112710465-112842965 GCF_015104395.2 Macrobrachium nipponense
AGATAGAGTAAGAAATCTGCTATCTGGTTCACAGAGGTCGTGGAAGAGGGAAATCCTTCCTTTTGCACCATGCCCTGAAGGAGGCCCACTTAGACTGGTAGACAGCTCTTGAAGAGGCTCTTCGAGCATTAGCGATTGCTCTCGCAGCTGCCTTTGAAAAGCCTCTCGCTCTGGCCAACTTTTCGATAGTCTGAACGCAGTCAGAGCCAGAGCGGAGAGGTTTTGGTGATACCTTTTGAAGTGAGGCTGTCTGAGTAGATCTCTCCTCCAGGGCAACGTTCTTGGGAAGTCCACAAGGAAAGTCATGACCTCTGTGAACCACTCTCTTGCTGGCCACATCGGGGCAATCAGAGTCAACCTTGTCCCTTCTGAAGCTGCGAACTTCCTCATGACCTCCCCCATGATCTTGAATGGGGGAAAGGCGTAAAGATCCAGGTCTGTCCAGTTCCAGAGCAACGCGTCCACCGCAATTGGCCCTGGATCCAGAACCGGGGAGCAATACAGAGGAAGCCTCTTCGTCCTCGATGTAGCGAACAGGTCGACTAGAGGACGTCCCCACAATCTCCATAATTGTTGACAGACTTCCTGGTGCAAGGTCCATTCTGTTGGCAGAATCTGATTTCGTCGACTGAGAAGGTCCGCCCTGACATTCTGAACCCCTGCCACGAATCTCGTCAGGATCTTGATGTGCCTTGCGTCTGCCATAGCAGAACTTCCCTCGCAAGGAGAAAAAGGGGGATCTGGAGTGAGTTCCTCCCTGATTCTTTAGATATGCAAGGGCTGTGGTACTGTCTGAGTTGACTTGAACGACCTTGCCTGACAGTTTGTCTTCGAAGAACTGCAGCGACAGGAATATCGCTGCCAGTTCCTTTACATTGATGTGCCAGGCTACCTGTTCCCCTCTCCAGGAGCCTGACACTTCCTCCCCCCCCTAGTGTTGCTCCCCAACCGGAAATGGAAGCATCTGAGAACAACACTAGGTCGGGGCTCAGAAGATTTAGGGAGAAGCCCTCTCGCAACTTCTGAGGGTCGAGCCACCATCTTAAGTGGTCTTTTTACTTTGTTTGAGATCCTTAGGATCGCATTCAGGTCCTCCTTCGACTTCCATTCTTCCGCAAGGAAAAAATTGAAGAGGCCTGAGGTGCAGTCTCCCAGCGAGACAAACTTTTCTAGCGAGGAAATGGTGCCCAGCAGACTCATCCACTCCCTCACCGAACAAGCTTCTCTCTCTAGGAAGGCTGCGACTTTCTCTAAACCCAGCCGCTGACGTTCCTGGGATGGAAACGCCCGAAAAGCCACTGAATCCATCTGAATCCCAGATACACGATGGACTGCTGTCAGGGTCAGATGCGACTTTTCGGAGTTGACCAAAAGACCCAGAGACTTTGCTAGGGCTAACGTCAACTGAAGGTCCTTCAGACATTTCCGCCTCGACGATGCTCTGATCAGCCAATCGTCGAGGTAGAGGGATATCCTGATCCCTGAAGAATGGAGCCACTTCGCTACATTCCTCATTATCATTGTAAAAACCATCGAGGCCGTGCTGAGACCGAAACAAAGGGCTCTGAATGCCAAACCCTATGTTGTCTAAGACAAATCTCAGGTACTTCCTTGAAAGAGGGTGGACGGGGACGTGAAAGTACGCGTCCTGCAGGTCCAGAGACACCATCCAGTCGCCAGGTCTCAAGGCTCCTAGCACCGACTGAGGAGTCCCCATTTTGAACTTGATCTTTTCCACAAAAAAGATTGAGCCTGCTCACATCCAGGACTGGGCGCCAACCCGACAGACTGCTTCGGCACCAGGAAAATCCTGTTGTAGAAGCCCCGGCGTGACCCCAGGTCCAAGACTTGCTCCACCGCTCTTTTTTCGACCATCTGGTCTAAAAGATCAAAAAGGATACTTTTTCTCTCTCCCTGATAAGACGGAGAGAAGGTCTCTTGGGAGTTGATGTTAAAGGAGGAGGATGTAAAAAGGGGATCTTGTACCCCTGCTCTACGATCTTGAAAGTCCAAGGATCCGCCCCTCTCTGCCTCCATGCCTCCGCAAAGAACTTCAGCCTGGCCCCGACTGGCGTCTGAAGGACAAGATCTTCATTTGGTGGATTTCGGTTTAAATGAAGCTCTTCCTCTCGAAAAACCTCTCCCTCGAGGAGCTGCTCTCAGTGGGGGGGTTGCCCCGCGAAAGGGTTTGACTTTCTTCTGGGGGTTTACTGAATGAAGATGTGAAGGGAACTGCTGGGCGTCTTGAAGACTGTACCAAGAGGTCCTGGGTCACCTTCCTCCTGCAAACTCGTTGCAAGATCCTTTACCATAGCCTGGGGGAAGAGATGGTCCGAAAGAGGCGCAAAGAGCAATTCCGCTTTCTGAGCGAGAAAACCGACTTCGCGGTAAAATTACATAAAAGAGCTCTTTTCTTTAGGAAAGCCGTTCCAAAATGAGAAACTAGCTCGTCCGAACCATCCCTGACGGCCTCCTGTCCATACATGACAACACGCTGGACAGCTCCCCCAGACTGAGAGAATCAGGACTTCTAGACTGAAGGTCCAAAACTCCCAAGCACCAGTCTAAGAAATTAAAGACACTCAAAGTGCGAAGCAGTCCCTTCAAGTGGTGGTCCGTCTCCACAGGAGTCCAGGACCACCTTAGCAGACGATAAGAGGGACCTCCTCTGAGCGTCCACTAAACTGGAGAGAAGTCCCCAAGAGCGGACGAAGGAACCTTTACTCCCACGTCCTCCTTGGTTTCATACCAAATTCCTCCTTTCCCGGAGAGTCTAGAGGGAGGAAGGGCGAAAGTGGTCTTGCCCTGGTCCTTCCTTCGAGACATAAAATCTTGTAGCTTCTTGAAAGCCCTCTTGTCGAAAGCGACGTCTTCTTTCGACGAACTCAGGGTCTTAACAGACTTAGAAGACGAAAGTTGAGAGGGAGGAGACCTAGGGGCTGCCGGCCTGAAAACTTATCCCGAAGGATGAACGTAACAGCATTCACAAGAACCTTATAGGTCCGAGGACAGCTGAAGCTACAGGAGGTTCTTCTTCGACTGAACTCCCTGGACTACTAAGTTCCCTTCCTCCTAAGAGGAACTGGAGAACGTCATCCGGAGAGGGCGTAACGTCCAGCAGTCTCAGGCCTGAACAAAGACTTCCGTTGATTGGAAGTACCCGCTTCAGGTACGGAATCGCCCTTACGACGATCCTTTGAAGGACGGACATCCTGCGAACGTAGCGCGTCCTTTGAAGCAACGGGAACTGTCTTACCAGACACGTCCCTACGAGAGGAAGCGCGAGCTTCCTGACGAGAGGCGCCAAAAGCGTCCTGCTTAGCCAAGCAAGCGTCCTGCTGAGCGTCCTGCCTCGTTCGAAAAGCGTCCTGCTTCGAACGGCGAGCATCCTGCCGAGCGTCCTCAAAAGCGTCCTGCCGAGAACGCAAAGCGTCCTGCCGAGCGTCCTCAAAAGCACCCTGCCGAGAGCGCAAAGCGTCCTGCTTCGAACGCCGAGCGTCCTCCACAGCGTGAGCGAAAGATCTACTCGGAGAACGAGAACAGTGACGATCCGGAGGTGGAGAGAGAGACGAATGAGACCAGAGAGAATGAGACTGCTTTGTCCTCTTGAGGGGCAGCCTAACGTCCTTTCTACGCTTAGGCTCGACTGCTGCTGGGCGAGTCCTTTGAGCCATAAGAGACGTAATCTGGTCCTGAAGGGAAACAAGGATATCCTTCGTAGGTGACGAAGGAGCAGAAGAAGGAGCAGGACTGACCCTGCGAGAAGGCGAGGGGCGAGGGGACGCCTCCTTCCTTCTAGCAGGTACAGCTACCTGCATCTCAGGTGAACACGCCTGTGCCCGGAAACCAACGTCCTCGTCGGTAGAGACACTACCTCTCTTCTGAGGAGGAAAAGCGTCATACGCGTCCTCTGACGAAAGTGGCGACATAGCACGGGAAGCGTCCTCAAAACGAAGTCCTTTTCAACGGACGCGAGTCTCTCCGAGCGCTCCACCCCTTGCGCGGGGAGGACGCTTCGGAGGACGAAAAGCAATCCTTCAGGATGCGCGCTCCTTGGCAGCCTGGGACTTAGCAACAAGGCCTGCCGAAGGGACGCCAGATCGGTGGGGAGCCCCCGTAACCCTCTTGCGGCTTTCGACATACCCACTCCCTGAGTCCTGGGAGTCCGATAGAGGTCTAGGCCTAGAGGCACTATCACAAACTTTCACAGGGCCAGTTTCTAAGGCCAACACTTTCGATTCAAGAGCGCGAATAGACTCAAGAATCAGAGAAAGGGTGTTACCTTCTCCAGACACAGCACTGGGGCCCGAAGGCAACAAAACAGGATTAGGTTGAACAAAATCTACCGGTGTTAGAGGAGGAGAAATGTTACATTCCTTACCTTTTGTAGAACTGCTCTTGGAGGAAGACCTCCTGACTCTATCGCGCTCCAATTTATGTCGATAGGTCTCATACATCTTCCATTTATCATCTGACAAATCCTTGCATTCATTGCACCGATCATCAACCAAGCAAACATGCCCCCTGCATTCCATACAAACTGTGTGAGGATCAACTGAAGGTTTAAGAAGCCTCACCTTACATTCACTCTTCACACACACTCTGAAACTCCCTGTACTTGATCCCGACATCATGTACACAGAAAAGCCAATCCAAAATCAAAAACCAATCCACTATTACGCGTGCCAATCCAACAATCCAGAAGTCGATACCAAAAGTCAATCCAGATAATTTAAAGCGAGATAAATCAAAAATCCTAGACGGAGGTACTGTAAACAGTTGTTTCCAGCACCGGCGACAGAAAAAATATGAACAGAAAATGGGAATGGTTCCTGATATCCGCCTCCCAGCGGCGGGAATGGGTACTACCACCTGGCCGCCCACTACGTGTGCCGCGAGTTTTGAAATTCTGTCGGACGTCAGAAAATACAGCTATATATATATATCTGACAGGTAAGTTTCATGAACAAATCTTGTTTTTTAGAGCAGTGCATAACTATAAACTTGAGAGCCTTTATTTTCCTATTCAACTGAACAAATTATCTACATACTCTGAAATGCAGGTAAATGTGGGTTGTTTAATGATTAAAGCTAGTAAATAAAATCTTTACAATACTGTGGATTATATAACATGCAAAAAAAATTCAACTACAAAAACGAAAGAATTTTTGTAGGTCAATAAGTAATCATTCAGGTGAACAATGTTAGAATACCCAAATTTTTGGAAACTAAAACCAATTTACGCTGAGGTTAACCTAACCACATCAATAAGGGAGGAGTGGATTCTGGACTCAATTTACAAAATATTATCAGATGAATTGATGTGTTGATCATAACCACTTTTGCTATTTTCTTGGATTCTTCTGAATTTTTAGAACCAAGCAGTCATATCATGACAAATAGTGCTATTGAAAGTTTTCATAGATGACAACTGCACACACACAAAAATGCCAAGCACACTTTAAAGTGCATGTTATTGTATATTTACAAAAAATATCTATTCCACAAGTGGTACAGAATATCTTTTATTAAAAATATCAAAGCAAACAATGTGAACATAAAAGTAAAAAAAATACAATGCTGTACATAAATATTTATTTTACACAATTATCCAAAATACAAAATTATAAAATATATTACACAGTAGAGAAACCATTTCTAACAATAAGCAATCTTCCCACACCATACACACAAAAAATTACTGTAGAATACCTCTCAAGTCTCATAAAACTTCTCTTTTGCATCTTTCAGTTATAACAAAACTGTTCCTTGGGAGAGTAAGAAGCCACTTCTACCAAGTACACAAATACTTGGTGAGAACAGGAGCCTGTTGAATGAATACACTCCACAAAATAAAGGCATTGTGTTCATATAACAGCCATACCATTCCATTACTCAAACTAGTGCTATTGTTCCAGTCAAGAATTTCTATACTAAATCACAACTTCAAAAGGAGTGGGGCAAGAATTTTAACCTTAAAAATTCTGAAAATTTCATTCTCAATAGGTATTATTGAAAGTACGTAATAACAAACAACAAAAAGGATTTCACATTCCCTTCTGTTTTACAATTGATTAACCTGCTGAAACCCTTCATACAATAGCATAACACACTTCACCTCAACAGTGTTGTTCTTCATCAACCAAAAAAAAGCATGGAAGAAACTGAATGCCTTGGTGCATTGAATAACATTGTGGTGCTACCAATTTAACAAATGGGCAAATCTGACACTTAACTAAACTATGAAAACCCCACAAAATGGAATGATGATATTATGGGGTGCACTGAAAACCACGTAGCATAGAAAAATACTTCTAGTAAACAAAATTTTTGGAAACTTTTAAGGCAAATCTCTAAACAAACATACCCTACAGCGTAACTGCACAAAAAGTTTCTCTGAAGACCCATGAATCACAAGGTTGCATTAGAGGATTAATTCCAAGATCTTAATGCTTGTTAACTGTAACAATGAGATCACTGAACAAATAATCTTCAGTGTCCGTAAATTAATGATTCCATTTCCAAAAAATTATTCAACTTAATATATAATGATTACATCACCATAGAAGTTGCTACCTTTCCTATACAACACTTTACAGTCATCAAGATGGTTAGAAAGTATCAAAGAACCACAAATGTCATGATCCTATGGTAACCTACTGAGCCATAGTTCAATTAACTTAATATTTCCTCAGAGAACAGACTAAACCTTTCCATTGCACCTAAGTCAGTACTTTTTAGCATTCCTGGAGAGGAGCAACTTTAATTAAAAACCTTTTCATTGCACCTAAGTCAGTACTTTTTAGCATTCCTGGAGAGGAGCAACTTTAATTAAAAGGGAAATTAGAGACCTTCAAAGTGAGATATTCACCAATTTACTCACTTCTCACTACTGTGGACAGGTCTGATCCTAGTCATAAGGGCAAGCCAACAAGAAACTTATTTAATGCAAAGGTTTATACTCAACAATGCTTTTTAATTTCCATAAAGCTTCTTTAAGCTTGAATGAAAATAGACGTTAGTAAGCAAACCAAGGGTGTAAGATTGCACAAGTGTACTACATGCTTACAGATACTAATATTGCCCTGGCCCTATTTCTGAAGCTGGCAGAAATGCCACACCTGCCAAGTTAATCTGCCTCAGCATTGCAAAGTATAGCTAGAATTAGGCTCTTTTAAGTACTACTATTAACTTGGATGGCATCATCTTTGCAAAACTAATTTGGATGACGTGAGGAAAACAAAGTAGTACTGTGCTGTACTGAATCTGAATCAGTCATGGATGATTATCTTGCTTTTATTTAAATGACAGCGAATTACTGAATCACCAGTTACATCTTGGAATCTAGTCCCTATTCTCACAGGGCTTATGCAAAGGACATATTCTTAAATGAAATTTAAGCTGGGACTGATGTTGAATAAATATCAGAAAGCTTTATAGCTGGAGACCAAAGGGATGCTGCAAAGAACAGCATGCCCTTTAGGGCTCCCTGTGGTTGAAGTCAGTGAGCACAACCAATGAAGAGCTGCAGCCCATGAAACTTGAACCATGGCTCAGTGGTGGCCTGTCCTGTTTTTGCCACACACACAATCACAGCTAACTTTTAACCTTAGATTAAAAGAAAAACTATTGAAGCTAGAGGGGTGCGATGGTGTTTGATGATTGGAGTCTGGATGACCAACATTCCAATATTCAGCCCTCTAGTTTCAGTAGTGTTTAAGATCTGTGGGCTGACATACAGTGGGCAGAAAAAATCTGGACAGCCAAAGCCCTCACAAGTTCTCTTTTTACAGAAAACTAAAATTGATAAAGGTATACTACTACTAGTGAGTGAGATGTATACAATAGCAAGCTTAACTGGAGCGACCCGGACAGTCCCGGTTGATGTGAGAACTTTCATTTTTTAATTTACTGACAGTGAAGTTTTTCAACGGGACTGAAATATTAATCTTGTAATACCTTTACAAAAAACTTATTAATCTTGTAATACCTTTACAAAAAAAAAAAAAAAAAAAACTTGTCTGTCTGAGACACTGGCAACAAGGTTTTGCAGATTAAATGTACACATGAAGCTGATGTATATCCCTAAACAGAGGACCTGGATTGAATGCAGTATGGCTTTCCTAAGCTGTCTTAAAATACTTTACACCAGGAGAGCAAGATGGTTCACTAATGGTAACAAAGCAGGATAGTACCAGTGCTTTTTGAGAAGCATTGAAGGCCAACAGGCCAAGAAGCTCCCTCCTTCATGAACCAAAGGACTGCAGATATTGTGTCTGTGTACTTCATTTTAAATGCAGATAGGTAACCAACATACACCTATATGTCAGATCCAAATTGCCTACTGTACTCAAAACCACCAGCACTAACAGATCTTTTCACAGGTTCAAGGTAGAATTGAGGAAGTCTTCATGAAACATCATAAGGTGAGAAAAGGTGGTGACCTTTGTAAGAACTTCTATATGTAATGGTGTCAAATTATTTTTTTGTCCAACACAGTTCCTAATGTTATAACTGTCATGAGAATGGAGATACATCAAAATTTAGAAGAGAATATAAAGGAGAATAAATCCAAAAGTGGAATGCAGCCTATGGATTAAGGTTTTCAATCTGATATAAATAGATTACTGCTCCATTTAATGCTAAAAATGAGGTAAAAGTGGCACTTTTTTGTGAAGCAGATTCTGCAAGAAAAATTATGCTACTGTCAAAAAAGACAGACAAACCTTGCAAATCTTAACGATTAAGGGTAGGTCACTAAAGGGAAACCAAACTAGACTTGCATTTTATGCTATGCTTGCTCAAAGAAGCTTCAAGTAAGAGAAACCAAGAATTAAACTCTTTTGGATAAGAGGATCAAAGGCCATACAGCCTATAAATTCAACTATAATTGACACTCAAATTTTTACATTACCTTTATGCTGCCCATTAAACTATTATGTGCACCAAAATATTTATATTACCTCTACGCTACAAATTATTGAACTACAATACTGTATAAAAAAAATTATGTGTTCTCAATAGCAATATCAATCTATAGTTACTACAGGGGCAACAGAGGTTGGTCGTAATGTCCCAAATCCTTTTTCCTTGTTTTCTCTTATTTTACTACTATTGTGCATATTCTTTGTCCGATCTGTTTCTAAAACAACAACATCCAAGTCTAAAGAATTTATTATATCTACATCACTGCATCTCTCAGGAACATTATTCATTGGATAACTTTTTCTGAGAAATGACCCTGCCTGAGAATTTTTTCCTTCAACAGCTGTGCTACCCAAATCCTGGTTAGATTTCTCTAATGTTCTTGAGTTAACATTCTCCTTTTGTTCATTTCCAACCAGACTAACATCAGTTTTTGGGCATACATCATTGTCATCTACTTGCACATTACACTCATCCCTTTTACTTTCAGAAACTTCAACACCTATGCCCCATTTCTCTGTATTTTCAATAGATGACCCATCTAAATTCTTCTCTTTAGGCATGTGGGACTTTTGAATGTGGCGATTCAAATGGCTCTGAGTTAAATATGACTTCTTACACAATTCACAAGAGTATGGCCTATCTTGATGTAAACTTAAATGAATTTTTACATAGTCTTTAGCAAGTTTCTTGAAGCAGATTGGACAGGAATACGGACTCTTTGAGTTATTGTCCTGGTCAGGTAAAGGGCAATTTTTTGTTACCGAAACATTTTCAGAGGCTGTTGAAGAACTCTGCAAGGTAATGGGCCTAGGGTTCATATTACTGCACACTGATAAGTTGACACTACTGCAGTCCACATTATTTCTGAAAGCTACTTTTTCTCCTGTGCCACTTGCACACTTTGTAAAATCACTAGGTAAAAGGCTTGACTTATTTCTTACTGACTCTTCTCTTTGAATGTTTGATACGACTTGTCCACAATCTACTTGGCTACCGACTAAGTTTCCAGCATCTTCTGATGCATTTTCCTTTATTTCACTGCCAGATGAGTTACACTTGCTTTTGAATCCTTGCTGCCCGTGCAACTTTTCAATGTGTCGCTTCAAATTACCACGTAATTTGAATATTTTGCTGCAAATTTCACATTTATGGAATTTTTCTGCTTCTTTAGAATTTGAATGCTTTGTTCGATTTCCCTTTGCTTCTTTAGAATTTGAATGCTTTGTCCAATTTCCCTTTGCTTCTTTAGAATTTGAATGCTTTGTCCGATTTCCCTTTGAAGTCACTTGTGAATCTACAGGATTTGAACTTTTCAAAGGTATCGTATGTTTGGCATCTGAAATCTGCTGTCCACTACCAATCACCAAAAATGCTATAAAATTACCTGAACTTTTCAATGGATTTCCATATAAATCCCTACCCGTAACTGAGCATCTAACAGCACTACCTGATGATACTAAAGTATTTGAATTAGGAGGAAAACAAGAATCTTGTTGGCTTAAAGTCTTGCTCACCATCAACTGTGAATCAGCAACTTCATTTTCTAAATCTCTATGTTCTAAATCTCTATGTTTACTTATTGTATTAGAATGATTTAACAGATGTACCCTCAAAAGATCATTATTCTCAAGGACTTTTCCACACTCATAGCACATATATGAAGGCTTTCCTGAAAACGCTGTCATTATGTTTTCATTCACTTTCTCTTTTGGAACGTCCGTACATTCCACACCACCATGCCTTGAGTTTCTGGGGAATTTATTTTTACTTAAAGATTTTTTATCACAAGTACTGTTCTCTTTTCTTTTCAAATTGGTTTTATCCCTGAATCTTGCATTATCCTTATTTTTCTTAAATATTTCCAATCCATCTTGATCCACTGTTGTGGATGAGGGGAGAATTTCAGTAAGCTTCTCTTCCAAAACAAGTACATCGCATTCTTCCGATTCTCCTCTATTACTAAGCTGCATAATTATATCCTGCCTCAAATGCTCAACTTCATGGGAATCTGAAAATTTAAAGTTTACTGTTAAAAGTACTCTAATACAAGCCATATAACTAAAATGTAGACTGATACATATACCTTTTGAAATAATGTACAAAGTTTACTGAATTTGTCTTAGAACTTTTAAGCAGTTTTCCAGAGTATACAAACCACTAATATGATGTGTTGTATCTGGAGACACAACCTGCATATAAAAAATGACAAATTTTCTAAGACAGTTTGTATTTTTCATAGCTACAAACCTGAGGTCTTAACAATAGGATAATTTCTAGCGC
Source organism: Macrobrachium nipponense (assembly GCF_015104395.2). Taxonomy (NCBI): domain Eukaryota; kingdom Metazoa; phylum Arthropoda; class Malacostraca; order Decapoda; family Palaemonidae; genus Macrobrachium; species Macrobrachium nipponense. Next base: position 112,721,674 of record NC_061108.1, read on the forward strand.
CTAGCTGAATCCGGTAAAGAAGTAGATGAAAGCAAGGAATCTTGTGGTATCTGGCAACGCATGCGTAGATCAGGTGAAGAGTGGTCAAACGCCGAACATCTACGCCAGTCTTCCCAACTCAGGATGACTTAACAAAAAGAGGGGTGGCTAGAGGCAGGCAGTATAACTTTAAGACCTCAGGTTTGTAGCTATGAAAAATACAAATTGTCGAAGAAAATTTGTAATTTGTTCATACGCGAACAAACCCTCAGTCTTAACAATAGGATAGACTCATACTTGGAGGGAGGTATAAGACATCCTAGACCGGCTGGGGGCCTACCCGCCAGTCCAGCTCTCAAAAGAAATAGTTCTTAGAGGGACTGAAGCCCGTTGAGCTAGATACACTAAAATCTAACCACTCAGAACCTGAGAGACATACAATGATATATGGGATAACCATTGTATAAGGAACCAAAGAAAAACTGTCTGTCCAAAAAACAAACCAGGGCACTAGGGTTTGTAGTACTCCCAACTCCTCCTTGCCCAGGAGCGGAGCCTATGCTACTAAATAGTGGGTAAGATATTGAATACTGCACGACCACACTACCAGTATGACTACCCCACTCACCTGTATCAGACCAGTCCAGCAAATGACGTGTCAATTCCTTAAACCGCCCGAAGGAAGAAAGAAAGGAACAAGAGAAAGAAGGAGGCCAGCCAACTCACTCATTCTCTCATCCACACAATCATCTTAGGTAAGATACAAAGGTGCCCCGTTAAGGGCAACTATGAGTTACACAACCTGTTGGGCAGCCACCACAGGACCCAGAGAAAATGTGTCCATAGATCTGTGGGCAACATCCTCAAGATAGAAAGAGGTGAACGTGGACTGGCTTAACCAAGTACCAGCGCTCAGCACTCTATGTACAGCCAAGTTCTTTTTGAAAGCCAGAGAGGGACCAATACCCCTAACGTCATGTGCTCTAGCCTGCAAAGACGTGGCGATGGAATCATCAAGCGTCAAGTATGCCTGTCTGATGACTTCCCGTATCCAAAAAGAGATAGTATTCTTAGACCCCTCTTTCTTCGTACGGCCTGTACTGACAAAGAGCCTGCGGCAGCCTGGTCTAAGGTGCTGAGTCCTTTAAGATAGTAACGCAGGGCCCGGACCGGGCACAACAAAAGCTCTTGAGCATCACCACCCACAAAGTCAGTCAGTGATGGAATGGAAAACGAAGCAAACCTGTCATCATGCACCGAGGGATTTTGGGTCTTGGCCACGAACTCTGGGAAAAATTCGAAGGACACTGACTTCCAACCCCTGGTGTGCTTCACCTCATAACTCAGACCGTGGAGCTCTCCTATCCTTTTGGAAGATGCCAAAGCCAAAAGGAAAACTGTCTTAAGCGTCAGGTTCCTGTCAGATGAGCGGTGCAAGGGCTCATATGGGCTCTTAGTCAAGCTCTTAAGCACCAAGGAAACATCCCACGTTGGGGGCTTGAGCTCTTTAGAAGACGACTGCTCAAACCCCTTAACTAGCAGGGAAAGTTCCAAGGAAGAGGAGACGTCGATACCCTTCAGGCGTAACACCAAACTCTGAGCCGCCCCGTAGCCTCTCATAGCAGACACAGACAATCGTTTTTCGTCTCTGAGGAAGGTTAAAAAGTCTGCTATTCGCTGAATAGAGGTCGCGAGTGGAGAAAAATTATATTGTTATAATACAATAAAGCTTTGTACATACTTACCCAGCAGATATATACTTAGCTATACGTAGTCTCCGACGTCCCGACAGAATTCAAAACTCGCGGCACACGCGACAGGTAGGTCAGGTGATCAGTCCATTCCCGCCGCTGGGTGGCGGGACTAGGAACCATTCCCGTTTTCTGATCAGATTTTCTCTTCCACCTGTCTCCTAAGGGGAGGCTGGGCGGGCCATTAATCGTATATATCTGCCGGGTAAGTATGTACAAAACTTTATTGTATTATAACAATATCATTTTTGTACATGCAACTTCCCCGGCAGATATATACATAGCTGATTGGCACCCTTGGAGGAGGGCAAGAGACAGCTACATACTCAATAAATATAAATATAAAAAACAGGAAAACAACATATGTTGTAGGTATAATAATAAACAACCTTGGTTCCTACCTGAGAGGGCAGAAGACTTCATGGATACTGTCTATGAGTCTGCTTGCCTCAAGAGCTTCAGAGAGGATGAGACCTGTGACAGATAGCCCTTTTGGATCATGCCAATGGGGGCTTGCCCACTTACTTGACAGAACCTTGTCTTGGATCGTGCCAATGGGGGCTGACCCACTTACATGGCAGAGCCTTCACCTGTATCGTATCAACGGGGGCTAACCCTCTTACATGACAGAGCTTAGGCACTTAAGATACTACAAGGAGCACAACAACCAATCCCGACCACCTGACCACACTGACCATGTTAGAAACTACGATTTGAAAGGGGTCCACCTCCAGTACCCTCTTCCAATCGACCTAAAAAACACATCACAAACCATTAAAAACCCAACATTACTATACTAAAAAGGATTGGCTTCAGCTCCCTGTCCCAGCAACGAATCCGCAGATATGTACGCTCCAATTGAGAAACATTTATCATAAGTTACTCGAATGTCTCTTAAATGTGATGCAAAAACCGAGTTGCATCTCCAATAAGTTGACTCGACGAGAGTTTGTCGAGACAAATTCTTGTGGAAAGCCAACAAGGTAGCGATGGCTCTCACCTCATGAGCTTTAACTCTTAGGAGCTCAAGGTGCTCTTCCTCACAGGCTAAGTGGGCTTTTTTGATCACATCCTAGATAAAAAAAAAAAAGCCTGAGCATTTTTAGAGATGGATCTTTTAGGATCTCTAACAGAGCACCATAAACTTTCCTTATTACCCCCCAGTTTTCTCTTCCTCTCCAGGTAAAACTTAAGGATCCTGACTGGACACAGAGTCCTCTCTTGTTCTCTTCCTGTCAGTGAAGACAGTCCCTTAACCTCGAAAGTCCTCGGCCAAGGTTTCGAAGGGTTTTCATTCTTCGCAAGAAAAAGGGGCTTGAAGGAACAGAAAGCTGAGTCGTTCCTGAAGCCAACAGTATCTTCTAATGCTTGGAGTTTGCTTATCCTCTTGGCTGAGGCTAAAGCGAAGATAAATAACGACTTCCTTGTCAGATCTCTGAACGAAGCTGTATGTGGAGGTTCAAATCTGGGGGACATCAAATATCTTAGGACCACATCCAGGTTCCAACTGGGTGGCCTAATATTCTTAGTCTTCGAAGTCTCGAAGGACCTAATTAAATCATGGAGATCTTTGTCCTCTGCAATATTTAGGCCTCTATGCCTGAAGACTGAAGAAAGCATGCTTCTAGTATAGCCTTTAATTGTGGAGACGGTCAGGTTACATTTCTCTCTCAAGTAAAGGAGGAAATCGGCTATGTTTGTCACAAAGGTACTGGAAGAGGATATCTTATGAGCTTTGCTCCATCTGTGAAACACCTCCCACTTCGACTGGTAGACTCGAACAGTAGATGGTCTTCTTGCTCTTGCAATTGCCTTTGCAACTCCTCAAGAAAAAACCCTCGCTCTGACAAGTCCTTCGATAGTCTGAAGGCAGTCAGACTGAGAGCGGGGAGGTTTTTGTGGTATCTGTCGAAGTGGGGCTGTTTGAGAAGATCACTCCTGAGTGGGAGCGATCTCGGAAAGTCTGTCATCCATTCCAGTACCTCTGTGTACCAGTTTTGAGCTGGCCAGAACGGGGCGATGAGAATCAGTTTGGCTCCTTCTGCTGCTGCAAACTTTCTCATCACTTCCCCTAGAATCTTGAATGGTGGAAAAGCATACCCGTCTAGTCCGGACCAACTGAGAAGGAGACCGTCTACTGCTACCGCCCTTGGGTCTGAGATTGGGGAGCAGTAGTTTTCCAGCCATGTTCCAATGTGTGGCGAACAGGTCTACGTTTGGTCTTCCCCAGAGGTTCCAAAGTCTGTTGCAGACCTCTGGATGCAGGGTCCATTCCGTAGGAAGTACTTGCTCCTTCCTGCTCAGAAGATCGGCCCTCACATTCCTTTCTCCTTGTATAAACATTGTTAGGAGAGTGATGTTTCACTCTTTGGCCCAAAGCAGTAACACTCTTGCTTTCTCGTAAAGGGAGAACGAGCGAGTTCCTCCCTGCTTCTTGATGTATGCTAAGGCTGTGGTGTTGTCGGAATTGATCTGCAACACCGATCCTGAGATCTGAGCCTCGAAGTGCAGGAGTGCCAGCCAGATGAACTGCTGCCAACTCCTTTAGGTTGATGTGCCAGGACACCTGTTCCCCTTTCCAGGTGCCTGACACTTCTCTCGCGCCCAGAGTGTCTCCCCAGCCCGACTCTGAGGCGTCAGAAAATAACACTAGGCAAGGGCTCGGAGTATGAAGGGACACGCCTTCGTTGAGCCTGTGGAGGTTCAGCCACCAACGTAGATCTTCCTTTATCCTCCCAGAGACAAGGAAGGAGTCTGACAACTTTTGGGACTTCTGATCCCAATTCTCCTTTAGGTAAAATTGCAGAGGCCTTAGATGAAGCCTTACTAGAGAAATGAACTGTTCCATCGAGGAAAGGGTCCCCAGAAGACTCATCCAGTCCCTCACGGAACATTGTTCTTTCTCTAGGAAGGTTGCTACTTTTTCCAAGCAGCGGTCTTGTCTTTCCTGGGACGGAAACACTTGAAAACCCCGAGAATCCTTCCGAATCCCCAGATAGACGATGCTTTACTGGGGAATCATCTGGGATTTCCCGAGGTTTACTAAGAGTCCTAAGGACTGGGTCAACTTCAGGGTCAAAATCAAGTCCTCCAGACAGCGGACTTCCGACTGGGCCCGAATCAGCCAGTCGTCTAGGTACAATGATATCCGAACTCCTTTCAGATGTAGCCAATGCGCTACATTTCTCATCAAACCTGTGAACACTAGCAGGGCTGTTGAAAGCCCGAAGCAGAGAGCCCGAAACTGAAATATTTTCCCTCGAACCACAAACCCCAGGTATTTTCTGGACGAAGGGTGGATTGGCACGTGGAAATAAGCATCCTGAAGGTCCAGGGACACCATCCAGTCCCCTGGACGAAGGACTGCTAAAACAGAGGATGTCGTTTCCATTGTGAACTTTGACACTAACAAGTTCAGAGCGCTCATGTCCAAGACCGGTCTCCACCCTCCTGAGCTTTTTGGTACCAAAAACAGGCGGTTGTAAAACCCCGGGGAATGGAGCTCTTCTACTTCTATTGCCTCTTTGTCCAGCATTTGGCTCACCAGATGTTGAAGGGCTTGGTTCTTGATCGGGTCCTTGTATTTCGCTGTTAACTCCATTGGAGTTGTCGTCAAGGGAGGTTTTTCCCTGAAGGGGATCAGATATCCTTTCTTGAGGATGGAGAGGGACCAGGCATCGGCCCCTTTCTGTGCCCAGACTTTGTGGAACTTTAAAAGTCTGGCAACCACTTTCGTCTGGAGGAATGCTGTTTCACTGGCTCTTAGCGAAAGGTCTTCTTGAAGACCTTCCTCTCTTCTCCAATTGTCTGCTCCTAAGAGAGGATCTAGGGGCGGACCTTCCCCGAAAGGGCTGTTGGAAGGGAGCCTTTTCCCTATTGGTCACCGGGACCGCAGGCTTCAGTCTTTTAGCCGATTGAGCCAGAAGATCTTGCGTGGCTTTCTCGGATAAGGACCTTGAAATATCCTTAACTATTTCTTGCGGAAAGAGGTGACACGACGGGCGAGTATAAAAGAGCGGATCTCTGAAGAGGAGATACAGACTGGTTAAGAAGGAGCTGTACACCGCTCTCTTCTTAAGAATACCGGATCCAAAGAGGGAGGCAATCTCGGTGGACCCATCCATCACTGCTTTGTCTAGACACGACAATACACTGGCCAGTTCCTCCGTGTTGACGAATTCCGGATCCTGTGCCTTCTTGGCTAGAGCTCCTAGAGCCCAATCCATGAAGTTAAATACTTCGAGGGTACGAAAAAGGCCCTTGAGGAGATGGTCCATTTCACACATCCCCCAAGAGGCCTTCGTGGACAGTAGAGAGCGTCTCCTTGAAGAGTCTACCAGAGCGGAGAAATCTGCATCATCAGATGAAGGGAGTCCCAAGCCCATGGGCTCTTTGGTATCGTACCACATGCCTGGTTTTCCAGCAAGCTTAAAGGTGGGCAGGAAAACACCGTCTTTCCTGCTTCTTTCCTGGAAAGAAGCCAGCTCTCTAGACTTTTAATCGCCTTTTTCACGAAGGAGGGGGACTTCGACAGCTTAGTGCTGGACAGCAAAGATCCTGGGGAAGGAGGGTCTGCCGGGCGAAGAGAATCTCAGAATACTTGCAGGAGGAGAGAAGCTAGTCTCTTGTAATCAGAGATCCCCGCGTCCTTAGGGGATTCTTCCTCAGACACTTCTTCCAAAGCCGCTGTTGGAGTGGAGGGCTTCCCAGGAGAAAGACCCTTAGGAGGAGAAAAGCTTTTCCCCCTAACCAAAGTCTTAGCAGGAGAACAGTCTCTTCCCAACAAGAGCTCTGTTAGAAGTCGAACCAGTATCCACTTGTTGGAGATTAGCAGGAGTAAGGCACCTGTTACCATCTTTGGTTCTGAAAGGGTCCTGGCGCTTCTCAGAGTCCTGGCGCTTGCGTCCTTGAAAGTGCGCCTGCCAGGAGTAGGGCGCCCACTGAGATCAGGGCTCATGAACGGCTCCTGGCGCCTGCCAGGAGAGGCACTTGCATCACAGTGGGGGAGCCTAGAAGGCGACATGCGCCTGAAAGGAGAGTGGCGGTCGTCTTGATCTCGGCGCCATGCAGGAGAGGCACTTGCGTCCTTCAGAGGGAGCCTGGAAGGGGAAATGTGCCTGCCAAGATCCTGGCGCCTACTAGGAGAGGCGCTTGAGTCCCTTTTAGGGTGTCTGGAAGGCCTACTCTCTCCTTTATCCCTACTAGGATCGGGGAGCCTCTTAAGACTCTAGGTGCTTGCAAGGAGAGGAGTGTCCGTCCCTTGAAGAGCGTCTGGAAGGAGAACGAAGCCTGCTACTTCCAGAGAAAAGTCGTTCTTGGCGTCTGTACAGAGAGGGGCTCTCGCCTCTCCCAGGTAGTCTGGAAGAAAGAATTCGCTCACTGGAAGCCCGGGAAGCAACAGAGAAAATCTGATTAGAAAACGGGAATGGACTGATCACCTGACCTACCTGTCGCGTGTGCCGCAAGTTTTGAATTCTGTCGGGACGTCGGAGACTATAGCTAAGTATATCTCTGCCGGGGAAGATGCATATACAAAAACCCCGTTTACGACACCAATCACAGTAGATCGCCCATTTGCCTTGGTAAACTGCGGAGGTTGACTTCCTACGACTGCTGGACATGTGCCCAGCTGACTTCTGAGAAAAGCCTAGAAGGTCGCTTAGAGGATGAGATGTGCTTCCGATCAGAAGAGGGCCTGACAGGAGAAGACGTACGTCCATGATGAGCGGAGGCATAAGAAGTAGAAGGTTTTGCTGGTGAAGAATACCTTTCAGGAGAAGGGCGTTTGCTTGAGCTAGAGCGAAGACTAGCAGCCGCTCTCTTAACCGAGCTCTTGATAGGAAGGGAGACATACTTCTTCCGAGAAGTGCCCTTCGAAAGCACACCTACCAGGGCGGACAACTGCTCCTGGAGGCCAACCAGAACTTTCTTCGTCTTCGAAGAAACTCCTTCTGGAGAGGAGTCAGGAGATCTTGGAGCTCTCTTCTTCTGAACAGGTGAATACTCTGGGAAAGGCTCAGGGCTGGAGTCCAACGCGTCTCCTACAGGAGGCTTCCAGGTTCTCTTGAGAGGACGAGACTTGGACAAGGAACTCCACCCACGTCTAGGCGAAGACGAATCTGAGTCCGTAAAGCACTTCCGTAGGACGCTTTTACAATAGCTATCCTTGGCAGCCTGGGAAGAGTCTACAGGTTCTGCCGAAGGGACGCCTGACCGTTGGGGCTCTACATCCCCCTTGCGGCTCTCGACATTCCTCCTCCCCTGGTCATGGGAGTTTGGAAGCGGTCTAGGCCTAGGGCAATGCGGAGTCGGTCAGACGCCCCCTCCACTGCACTGGGGACACTGCCCACATCATTGCACAAATCACTGCTCTTACCTTTGTCCTTCATTGCTTGCAGTTGTGATTGCAAGCTACGAATCGAGGCTCTCATTGCAGCCATCTCCGCAGACGAATCCACGATTTCGCTGCGGGGGGAAGGGGCTGAAACCATACTAGGAGCAGGAGAAATTAAAGAAGAGTTAGGAGCTACTTCCTGCTCAATAGAGCAGGATCTACTAGAGCTTCTGATGGAAGCCTTCCTGACTCTATCTTTCTCCAGCTTTCTGATATATACAGCCAAATTCTTCCATTCTATTTCAGTCAGACTTTCACACTCTACACAGGTGTTAGCTACTGAAAAAACATTCCCCCTACATTTAACACAAACAGTGTGAGGATCTACCGAAGCTTTCGGTAGTCTCACCTTACATTCCTCTTTCACACAAACCCTAAACACAGGTGTAACGTCAGACATTCTTAAGAACAATCCAAATCAAAATCCAAAACCGGTCCACAAAAAGCGTATGCCAAAGCTAAAGATCAAATACGTCACCAAAGGTCAACCAGAGAATCCTCAGCAAGCGAGAAAGAATTTCTATGCAGGAGGAACCAACAACGATGTTGTCGGTACCGGCGACAGAGAAAATCTGATTAGAAAACGGGAATGGTTCCTAGTCCCGCCACCCAGCGGCGGGAGTGGACTGATCACCTGACCTATCTGTCGCGTGTGCCGCGAGTTTTGAATTCTGTCGGGACGTCGGAGACTATAGCTAAGTATATATCTGCCGGGGAAGATGCATGTACAAAAACCCCGTTTACGACACCAATCACAGTAGATCGCCCATTTGCCTTGGTAAACTGCGGAGGTTGACTTCCTAAGACTGCTGGACATGTGCCCAGCTGACTTCTGAGAAAAGCCTCTCTCTCAGAGGAGATAGTTGATAGCCTCCAACCATGAAGAGACAGGGATTCTACTGACTGGTGGAACCTTTCTGCATGGGGCTGACACAGGAGATGCGTCTTCTGCCAATACCAAGGGATCTGGGACCACTGAACAGAACACTTCCAGCTTCCTGTTGTAACGTGTCGCGAAAAGGTCCAGCATGGGTCTCCCACAAATCTGGAAAAGCCTGTCCGCCACCACTTGATGAAAGGACCACTCTGTACCTAAGATCTGATCCCGGCGACTGAGTTTGTCTGTGACCACGTTTCATTTCCCTGGGATATACCTGGCTGAAAGCTCTACCGAATTGCTGATTGCCCACTGGTGAAGCTCGACAGTCAAGGCATGAAGCTGCTGAGAAACTAGGCCTCCCTGTTTGTTCACGTAGGCTACCACCGTGGTGTTGTCTGACATGAGAACGACAGTGACCCTCTACCATCCCCCGAAACTCCTTCAGACCCAGGAAAGCCGCCTTCAACTCCAAGACGTTGATATGCTACTGCTTGTCCTCTAAACCCCAAACACCTGAAGCGATGAGGCCGCCTAAGTGCGCGCCCCAACCTGGAGGGAGGCATCCGAGAACAGAAGGAAGTCCGGAGGGAGAGAGCGCAGAGGGACGCCCTTCAATAGATTCTGGTCGTCCAACCACCAATGCCGGAGACCAGAATTCCCCCAGTCTCCATTGCAGAGACCGAAGATGAAGACGCCCATGAGGGACCAGCTTCTCCAGGGAAGATAGCACTCCCAGAAGAACCTGCCACTGATGAGCTGCACCACAGCCTGCAACTTCTCTAATTTCTGATCTGACGGGAAAGCTCTCGCCACTGTCGTATCGATGACCATGACCAGGTAGAGAATCCTTTGAGTGGGTACTAGGTTTGACTTTTCCTGGTTGACTAAAATGCCCAGGTCCAGGCAGAACTGAAGAAGACGATCCCTGTCTTGCAGCAGCTTTTCCCTGAAAACTGCCAAGACCAACCAATCATCGAGGTACCTCAGCAAACGGATCCCCTGAGCATGGGCCCAACTTGACACGAGAAAGAAGACCCTTGTGAACACTTGAGGGGCTGTGGTCAACCCAAAGCACAAGACTTTGAACTCGAAGATTTTGCTCGCCAGAGAGAAGCGAAGGAACAGGGATGAACAGGGATTTGGAAGTATGCTTCCTTCAAGTCTATCGACAGCATGAAGTTGCCTTCCCTCACAGCTGCCAACACCGAGCGCGAGGTCTCCATCTTGAACCGTGTCTTTCTGATGAAGCGATTCATGGTGGATAAGTCGATCACAGGCCTCCATCCTCCCGATGCCTTGGGCACCAAGATGATGTGACTGTAAAACCCCGGGGATGGACACACTACTTCCGCTATCACATCCTTGTCCAGCATCTTCTGCACCTCCTCCTGAAGAGCCAAGAACTTCAGAGAATCTGGTGGATACGTCTTCCAGAAGTCGAATGGCAACAGGTATCCCGCCCGAAGGACATCTACCACCCACTTCTCTGCCCCGTAACACTGCCACTTGGCCCAATGGCCAGCCAGGCATCCCCCCCCACCCATGGCGCAGGAGAGGGAGAGGCGCCCAACCTACCGACGGCCCCCTTGACCTCTGCTCCTAGGGCCTCTTCTTGGTTTAAAGGAACGAGAGCAAAAGGGGCGTTGGTCCTGAAACTTGGGCAGTAACGAATGGGAAGGCCCCGCCAAACTAGAGGTCCTCAATGGCCTACCAGGGGACGATCTCCTCGATTGCTGCTGGACCGGGGGAGGAGGGTTGGCCAAACTTCTCCGAGGGCAGGGCTCTGATCGAGACACAGCCTGGTGCATCAGACAGTCCTTGGTGTCAGCCCGATGTCGGTCTATCGCATTGTCGAGTTCGGTCTGTGGAAACAAAAATTGCGACAGCCGCGTCCTTCCTAAGCTGAAGAAGATTAGCCCATAAATTGGCACTGAGGTGAGCCAAATAAGAAAACGCCTTGCCCCCGGACTGCAAAAGACTGGCAAGCGAGGCGGCACTCACCAACCCATCAGGGGACCTGTCAGAAGCTATCTTGGCAACCACCACAGACCAGAGGTCCAACCAAGAAACCGTCTGCAACATGGAAGAGAAGAGAATGATGATTAAACCTCGCCCTTCTCGGGAACCGAAAACCTCCCGAAGAAGATGGGGCTACGTTACAAATAATACCCTGGCGACCTCCCGATACTTCCATCGACGAATCAATGGAAGAAAAGGAAGGAGAAGCAAGGGCAATGCTACTATGGGAGTTGACTACTGCGGAAGACAAAACATCGGGAATAGGAGTAAAGCCCTCCCAAGAAGGAAGAGTGGAGACTCTTCGACGTTCCCTCTTACCATAAAACTTCCTCCACTGCTCCAAAGGCCATGCCCGACATTCCGTACAAGGATTCGTAATCGTACAAAAATTGGAACGGCACCTACTGCAAGTGATGTGAGGTGAGGATCCGTCGCTGACGAAGCCAAGAAACGAGAGCACAGAAATCCAAGGGGGACATCTCCCTTGGAACCTCTGACAATAACTACATCAGATCTGGGAACCACTCCACTTGAGGCCATAGAGGGGTTACCAAAGTCATCCTGAGACCCTGTGGAATGGAATGGAATGGAATATGAAGTTTAGGCTTGAAGCCAAGCACTGGAATCCATAGGGATTATTCAGCGCTTTAATGAAACTGGTTTGACATGAATATTTGTTGATGATTTTATAAACTAAATAATACAAGCGATTTTAAAAATTATGATAAAAACGGATATCCGTCAATAAAAATTATAACTTCGCATTTCGTGAATGCAAACAAGAGTAAAAAACTTATATATACATGTACCATACACATACTCATATTCATATAAGTATGCTTATATAAACAACTTTAGTGTATACACTACACTTTGCAACGTACTGGGCGGTCAATATTAAATTTCATTAAAAAGATTAATGTCTCTAAGGAATCCAACAATTCTATTAACAGCTACATCCGGACCAAGCAGTTCTACTATATCCCTGCCCACTAACCCATGTCTCTGTCGTGCCGCAGAATACTTATGGCAATGGCATATAATGTGTTCCACAGTAGAGGAGAGTACACTGCATACAGACTGGTGCAGGTACCCCCTCCAACAGGAATCGGTGGGTCAATCGAGTATGGCCCAATTCTTAGACGACATAATACAGTTTCTACCCTACGATTTTGTTGGAAACCAGAGGGCCAATGTTCAATACTTTGTCGGATCTTCTTGTACTTTTTATTGTTGTCAGATAGGGAGATGACCAACGTGCTTGCCATTTATTTTTAACATATGACGAATAGTCCATTTCATGTCAGTGGAAGGAATATGGTGGAAGAGAATGCCTTCTTTATTAATGACATCTCTTGCTTCATGGTCAGCAAGTTCATTACCAGCAATACCCACATGGGAAGGAACCCAGCAAAACTGGACAGATTTGAATTTGGAGGCAAGCCTATATAACCATTCTTGAATACGTTGAACAATTGGATGTTTAGGGTTATACTGCTGAATGGCCATGAGTGCACTATAGAATCTGAGTAAATGGTGAAATTATTACCCTGTAGAGTAGAAGCAATCTCCAGAGATTTGGCTAATGCAGTCAATTCAGCTGTAAAAATGGATGCATTATTTGAAAGTCTGCCCACATACGAGTTATTACTATGAACAACAGCACAACCAACACCACTTGATGTCTTTGATCCATCAGTGAAAAGTTTAACAGAACCCGAATGCTTTCGGTCATGATCAAGAAAACAAGCCTTCACTTTTTCTCGGACATTAACAGATTTTTTAACAACAGTTTTTTTTGTTTTTACAGACCGATGGTTCTGGGGTCAACCAAGGAGGCAGCTTAGAGCAATGTATTGCCTTAATTTTTTGGTCTTTAATAGGCACACTGTCAGCTGCAGCATTAATTCTCACATGAAAAGGCTTGGATGCTCTAGCATTTGCAAACTGCTGTGAATCGTTTTGGTTAAGGATAGATGCTGCCGGGTTTTCTGGGGAACCTCTTAGTTTGAACATATACCGCAGTCCCAGTTCCTCTCGACGTAAGTCTAGAGGGAGCTCTTCTGTGTCGGTATATAAGCTTTCAACTGGAGATGTTTTGAATGCTCCAGAAACATATTCTCAGACCAGCATGATGAACTACATCCAACTCCTTAAGCTTGCTTGCACTTGCTGAAGAGTAGACTTGGCAACCATACTCAAGCTTTGATTTACATAAAGAGTCATATAACCGTAAAAGTGACCTCTTATCAGCACCCCAATTAAAACCTGAAACTACTTTTAAAATGTTAAGGGACTTCCTTCACCTTAATTTTCAAAGAGTCAATATGACTAACCCATGTTGTTTCTTATCAAAAATCATTCCTAAAAACTTCACCTCCTCCTCATATGGTATTAGTGTGTCTTTCAACCTAATATTTGGGATGGTTTCCTTTCGGGTACACCTAGTAAAACGAACTGCCACAGTTTTACTAGGGGCGAATCGAAAGCCATTGTCATCAGCCCAATTGCTGATTGCATTAACTGACTTTTGCAGAAAATTACAAGCTGCAACAGCATCATAACTAGTGACATAAATAGCAAGGTCATCTACAAACAAAGATGTCTTTACTGGAGGAGACACACATTCAACAATGCTATTTATAGCCACAGCAAATAAAGTGACACTCAACACACTGCCTTGTGGGACACCCTCCTCTAGCTCAAAAGCATTAGACAAGGTGTTTCCAATTCTTACTTTAATGAGTCTTTCACTTAGAAATGACCTGATGAAATTAATTTAACATATTACCTCCGTATTCCCATGTCATGAAGCTGCTAATTATACCAAAACGCCAAGTAGTGTCATAAGCTTTTTCAAGGTCGAAGAAGACTCCTATAGTCTGACAGCGTTTTGAGAAACCTTGCTGAATTTGGGTTGATAATCTTATTAGTGGGTCCACAGTGGAACGATTTCTCCTGAATCCCAAATTGGACAGATGATAACAAACCATTTTTTTCTAGATGCCACATCAATCTAGAATTCACCATTTTCTCAAACAATTTGCATACACAACTTGTAAGAGATATTGGCCGATAGCTTGTAGGAAGATGAGGATCTTTCAATGGTTTCTTTATGGCGAACAATGATTGCAATCTTCCAAGAAGGGGGGAGAGTACCAGTTTCCCATATTTGTTAAAAATTTTAAGAAGATAAGATTTAGCCGATTCTGGGAGATTTTTCAGCATGCTGTAAAGAATGTTATCATTCCCAGGGGATGCTGATACAGATGATGACAGGGCATCCCTTAATCCCTCAAAGTTAATTTGGAATTATAATTCACCATTTCCAGAATTTAAATTAAGGGAAATGGCTGAATTCCTAATATTCTGGAACCGAGTTGAATAGTTCCTGGAACTCGATACTTTGGAGAAATGCTCACCCAGTTTTCAGCAACTTCATAGGCTTGGTGACAAGGTCTCCATTGATTTTCAAACAGGGTGTTGGTGTTGGAACATACTTGCCACTTAGCTTTCTAATCTTTTTCCAGATCAATCTGGTTGGGGTCTTGGAATTTATGCCATTTATATAAAAAAGCCAGGATTCTCTTTTTACTTTTTTTAAAATATTTTCGTTGTTTTGCCATAGCTCGTTGGTAAATAGATTTTGCTGTTGCAGACTGACTGGGATTTTATAACGCCTGTAACATTTCCTGGTAATTTTCCTCAAATTACCACAGGTTTTTATCCCACCAAGGGACAGCAGGTCTGTGTGGGTTTCCCTTTGGTTTTAGGTATTGAATTTTCAGCACTATTCAATATTTCGGAGGCAAAGTACTCATAAGCCTTTATATGGCATTTGACGGATTCAAATTCCTGGGAATGGTTAATGCCTTCTTGAAATTTTACCCAATCTGCTTCCTTTTCCTTCCATTTGCTAGGACAAATCGAGGGGGCATTTCTCACAAACTTAAGATGAATGGGAAAGTGATCACTGTCATGTAGATACTCATCTACAGACCAATTAAAATCAAGATAGAGAGAAGAAGAGCAAATACTTAAGTCTATAGCAGATGAACCACCTGTGTAGAGATTATGGTATGTCATAGTACCATCATTAAAAAGTGTAAGATCATTATTATTAACAATGTCATCAATGATCCTACCCTCTGTGTCTAAAAAAAATCTCCACCCCAAAGTGTATTATGAGAATTAAAATCACCAAGTAGAAAAAAGGAAAAAAGGAGGGGTAGTTGATTGATTAATCCTTGAATGTCCCCAAGAGTGAACCTACATCTTGGGGGAAGGTAAAGAGAGCAGATTGTGATTTCACGGTCAAAAGTAGCCCGGATAGCAATTGCTTGAAGCTGGTGTTCAGGGGAACCATAAATGTTGCAATGCTTTAGTAATAACTTATTGCAACACCTCCATGGGCGCGATCCCCATCAGTGGGGTTCATTTTGTAGATTTCATAATTTACACCTGGATTGTATACTGAATCCCCAATTTAGTTTCTTGAAGACATACAACCCCTGGGTTATGCTCACTCATAATACCTTTAATATTTCTGAACGAGTCCTTAGTCCTTTACATTCCATTGTAAAATGTCACCAGATTGAATTTTAGTGCTAGGATCTACCAAGGGAAATTCTATATTGATCTATACTAGTTTTTTTGTTTATTTTCTTATGGGACTTTATAAGAGAATTTCTTTAGATAGTCTTGAGATATGTGGCTTATGATTATGTTTTTTATTATTTTTTGATATGGAGGATAGTGGACTTCCACTACTATTTTTCTTTTTATCCAAGGAACTTGATTCCTTGGTTGTTTCAGGGGCAGGAGCATCTTCATTTTTGTTATATTTTTTATGGGGTTTGGATATCTCCACCTTTTGAGCAGGTGGAGGAGAGGATGAAGGAGTTCTCTCTCTCTTTGGCCTTCTAGTTTTTTTCTTGTTCCATTACATCATGGGTTTCTTGCTGAAGAGATGGAATAGACACAGGGAGGATTTCATCATCTGGAGAGGAGTCTATAACAGCAGGCACATCTTTTTTGGATAGGGGTGCTTCAACCCTAGCCGGCCTGTCATCTAGATCAGATGACTGGGTTTCAATAGTTCTAGGTTTTACTGCAGGTAGAGGTGCTTTAGTTTTCATGGGGGCTACAGAATTTAGAGCCATAGCATAGGTCTTTGTCTGACCAATTAACTTCCTGGCGTAACTAATACTTATATGTTCAGCATTAGCTTTACATATAGCTGCCTCTTCATGTTTATATTGGCTGCACTTTTTATTGAATGGGGTATGATTCTCTTCACAGTTATACATTTTGGATGTTTCGAACAAGGACATGTTCAGGAGCCGAGCAATTATTACAAACTTTATCGTTTCTACAGAATCTGGATGGATGGCCATATTGAAAACAGTTGTAGCACTGCAGAGGTTTGGATAAAAATGGTTTGACTTTGACCCTTTCGTTTCCAAATTGATGTAAGATGGTACATCAAGAGTCCTCAAATGTTAAAATAACCATATTTGCCTTTGGAACCTTTTTTATCTTCCATACAGAAGTTGGACTGATTTCTAATATTTCTCTTTCTGTCAGTTCACAAAGGTCTCTATCAAATACCACTCCTTTACCATAACTAAAATTCATGTGTGGTCTAATTTCTTTTATCATATCATCTTTCTCGAAATTCTTCATTGTCAGCATGTATGACTGTGTCTTTGATTTAGCATGAATTAGGACACTGCCTTTGCCAAACCTTGAGATGTTCCCCATGTCAATACAGCCAACCTTTTTTTGGATGTATCTGCCAAATTTGTAGTAATTATAATTTTCCTCCCTAGCAGTTACTACCAACCACATTGGAGGTTTTGGTGTTCTTTCAAAAGTGTTGTCGTCATTCAAATTTGCTGAGCCACTTGTACCCATTGTGATGGTCTGTAAATATCCATATTTTTAGGGGCCCTGTCAGTCAGTGCTCCTTGACAATCTTTTTCTTTTTACAAATTGTTATGTTATTGATACTGCTGCTGGCTTTGAGTGCAGCTTCATGTTTTTCAAAAGTCAGCCATGCCTCCCATTTTTTCTCACTTTCATCGTAGTTCATCCTCAATTCTTCTATTTTGCCATAACTACCAAACGAAGCAGAGAGCGTCTCATAGTCACATTCCAAGGATATGTGCTTTACATGCAACACCCTCAAACTACTCCACTGTGTTCCCACAAATGGTTTCTTTTCAATTTGTGATGACTACCCTGAGAGGTAGTACCACCACTGGATCATTCCATATCCACGGTCAAGTTCATGTCACGGGTCGTCATCAGTGCCAAATCATCATCAAAAGGACCAGGGGTACTAGAATCCTTGTGGTTACTAGTCATAAAAGCTTTATTTTAAAAAAAAGAGAAAAATTAAACCTGAAAATATTAAAAAATATCATCAGCCTTTCATAAAGTTTATTCATTTCCACCAAGGCCAACAAGTGAGAGCCGACTCCCAAATGTCCGCGTCCTACCCTACCCCACTGGGGATGGCACAACATGGTTGAGAGTGGCGCAAGTGTAAGCCAAACCCGCTTGCTAGGACTGAGAATATTCAAGAATACAATCATCCCCACCCTAACCATGTTATGGGCAAACCGGAAAGAATGCCGAGAGTCCTATCCCCAGGACTAGACCCCCCTGGAATCCGTGGTCCAGCCCTGAAGAATAGTTCCGCCCTTGAGTTATCAATCTGATATCTCTCAGGTCCGAACATTATTGGGTAGTTGATGATCCTACCACAGCTCCCACTATTTAGCTTCAGATATAAACCCAATCCCAGCTATGATATCTTTTCCCATTCATCAGGTCCAATAAATTTTACTGAAGGTGGAAAATTCCACAATATTACTCCAAATGAAAATATACAAAAAAATATGAGACTCTTGGACTCAAACCCAGGAACTAATTCCTGGGGTTCAAGAGCCCCCTCACCACGTCAAGGTGGTCCCATATCGAGGGGGCTGAGACCCTGTGAACTCATCAGCCTGTTCAGAACTAAACAGATCAAACAAAACGGAGGGAAGGCATACACCTCCATGTTGACCCAGGGATGTTGGAATGCGTCCTCCGCCAATGCTAAAGGATCTGGGACCACTGACAGAAAATCTCCAGCTTCTTGTTGAAGCAAGTCGCAAAAGGGTCCAACTTGTTGAAGCAAGTCGCAAAAGGGTCCAACTTGTTGAAGCAAGTCGCAAAAGGGTCCAACATGGGTCTACCCAAAACCTGGAAAAGCTTGTCTTCTACCACTTGATGAAACAACCACTCAGTGTTAGGATTTGATCCCGACGACTGAGTTTAACTGCGACTAAATTCAGTTGCCTGGGATATACCTGGTTGAGAGCTCTACCAAACTGCTGACCGCCCAATGGTGAACCTCGACGGTCAAGGCGTGAAGTTGACAAGAAACCAGGCGTCCCTGTTAGTTCAAATAGGTTACCACCATGGCGTTGTCCGACATGAGAACGACAGAATGACATTCTACCTTCTCCCAAAACTTCTTCAGACACAGGAAGGTTACCTTCAACTACAAGACGTTGATATGTTGCTGCTTGTCCTCCAAACGCCTGAAGCAATGAGGTCGCCGACATAAGGCCGCCCAACCTGTGAGGGAGGTGTCTGAGAACAGAAGGAAGACTGGTGGAAGAGAACACAGAGAGACACCTTTCGAAGGATTCTGGTCGTCCAACCACCAACGAAGGTCTTATCTCACTTCCCGAGACAGAGGGAACATTAACAGGGGTGAGTCCCCTGCCAGGGGACCAGAATTCTCCCAGTTTCCATTGCAGAGACCGAAGAAGAAGACGCCCATGAGGGACCAGCTTCTTCAGGGAAGACAACACTCCTAGAAGAACCTGCCAATGATGAGCTGACTGATGTGGTTCCGACAGGAAGTTGCATGCCCCCACCCGCAACTTCTCCAATCTCTGGTCCAACGGGAAAACTTTTTCCACCGCCATATCGATGACCATGCCCAAGCAGAGAATCCCTTAACTGAGTAGGAGGTTCGATATTCCTGGTTGACCATGATGCCCAGTTCCAGACAGAACCGAAGTAGACGATCCTTGTCCTGCAGCAGCTTTGACCTGGAACTGCCAAGACCAAGTAACCGTCGAGGTAGTTCAGCAAACAGATTCCCTGAGCATGGGTCCAACTAGACACGAGAGAAGACCCTTGTGAACACTTGATGGGCTGTTGTCAGCTCAAAGCACAGGACTTTGAACTTGAAGACCTTGTTCCCAAGAGAGAAGCGAAGGAATTTCCTGGATGTCGGATGAACAGGGATTTGGAAGTATGCATCCCTTAAGTGTATCAACAGCATGAAGTCATCTTCCCTCACAGCTGCCAGCACCAAACACGGGGTCTCCTTCTTGAATCGTGGCTTCCTGATGAAGTGATTCAAGGTGGAGAAGTCGATCACAGGTCTCCATCCTCCCGACGCCTTGAGTACCAAGATGTGACAGTAAAATGGAGACAGCCACACCACTTCCTCTATCGCATTTTGTCCAGCATCTTCTGCACCTCCTCTCGAAGAGCCAAGAACCTCAGAGAATCTGGAGGATATGCCTTCATGAGCTGTGGCTTGTCCAACAGAGGGGGAGAGAAATCGAATGGCAGTACGTACCCTATCCAAAGGGTATCTATCGCCCACTTCTCTGCCACTTGGCCCAATGGCTTGCTAGGCAACCCCCCCTTGGCCCAGGAGAGGCGCCTAACCTACCGAGGGCCCCATACCTTTGACCCTTGGGCCCCATCTTGGCCTAAAGGAACAGGAACGAAAGGGACGCTGATCCTCTGACCAAGGGAGTCGAACGGGAAGGTCCTGCCGAACTCAAATTCCTCGATGGCCTACCAAGCGATGGTCTTCTTGACTACTGCTGGACAGGGGGAGGAGGAGCCGGATGTCTCCGAGGACGGAAATGGCCTGGGGCACTAGTCTGTCTTTGGTGTCAGCACGACGCTGGCCTACCGCATTCTAATCAGCGGAAGGATAGCCCATAAACTAACACTGAGGTGAGCCATATACGAAAACGTTTCCCTTGCCTCCGGACTGCAACAGATTGGCAAGAGAGGAAGCAGTCACCAACTCTTCTGGGGACCTGTCAAGAGCTATCATGGCAATCACCACAAACCAGAAGTCCAGCCAAGAAACTGTGAGCAGCATGGAGGCTGCCATAGATTCCAATGCTGAGGCATCCTGTGGAGACAAGGACGGAGCCACCGGCTACACCTGCTCCAAAGACAATCCCAGCTTCAGGTGAACGACATCTGGGTTAAGGTAGCGCGACATCAAAAAAGTAGTTTGTAGCATAATACTTTCTTGCCCCGTGAGAGGTGGGAGTAGTAACTTGGCAGAGCCTTTAGAGCGAAGCGAACCGTCACAGTCCGAAACAGAGGCGTTAACCCGAGGGAAGCTGGAGAGGATTGGGATCCTAAGTAGCTCCCACCAAGGCTTCCAAGCAAGAAGGAGGGAAGACGACTGAACCTGAGACTTACTTTACAAATTGTTGAACCCACGCATGAGATCAACAACTTCCGAAGAGGAAGGCAAAAACTCTTGCGTGTCTCCCTCCTGCTCTGGCAACGGAGAAGGATCAGCAGCCAAACAGCCCGAAACACCAACTAACCTGTCTGGGTTGGGTCAATGCGTCGGCTCCCGAGACAAACCCACTATAACAATAGGAACATCACTACGTTCTCCTCCAACAGATGATTCATTAACATGTCCGTGAATGGTCACAGGCATGGCCGACTTATGAACGTGAGGTGGAGAGGAATCCTGAACACTCGAGATCGAAGAAGAATCCTCAGGAATCGAATTCTAAGAAGCATCAGTGCGAGGGGCAGGTCAAACACTCCTGCTGCAGCAACTTCAAGCTCACCCCCTTCGACCTATATACAGGTGCCTTGAGATCTTTACGGCGACGAATAGACCTTGGAGAAGTAGCACTTGCATCAAGTGCATGGACAGGGGAGGTTGCAACACGCTTGTGATGTGCATGGACAGGGGAGGTTGCAACATATTCGAGATGTGCACGGACGGGGGAAGTTGCAACATACCCATGATTCAATGCAGGAGACGAAGCAGCCGCTGCAGAATACACGCAGGGGACAAAGCAGCCGCTGCAGAATACACAATGGAAGATACACTACACTCTCAGGGGAGGTTGCAACACTCGAGACGTGCACGGACGGGGGAAGTTGCAACACACCCGCAAATCGATGCAGGATGAATCCACCAATCTTGAGAACACGTCCTCGTAGTTCCTCCCTCGTAGGTGAAGAAAGAGCAAAATCCTTAGCCTTTCAATGCTTGATATGCCAATGTGGCGCAGAGGGGGAAGAGGGAGAAGATACCACTGGGTCCGCAAGCGATCTCTTCGCAGGAGGGAAGGACGAAGCAACACGTTTCTTTCCAATGCTCCCAACCGACAAGGCAGCCAACTTAACATCCAGAACAGTCCAACCTCTTAAGCACTGCCTGGCCTATAACCTCAAACTGATCTGCAAGAGAAGGCTCCCATGACATGGAAGGAAGGAGTAGCGAACGGGGCGGCAGAGATGATGTCATGACAGAGAGAGGCAGAGCTCAGATGATGACTAGGAGTGACATCATCGTTGGGAGTGACGTCACAAGCGGTGATGACGTCACGGTCTCCCCTAATCAGATGCCACTGGCGGAGGAATACACAACGATGGATCCCGTGACATCACAGCTTCCCTCTGACTCGAAGAAGTGGCAACTGTCACTGGCGGAGCAATAAAAGATGGCTGACTTCGACTACCCACGAAGACGAGGCCGGGAGAAGGGGGGATGGCCTGGCCAGCCTGAGGAGGAGGGGGGTAGCGAGCCTCCTAAAAGCGCGCAAGCAACCCCTCCAGGACGGGGACCCCCTAGTCTTCCAATCACCGCCATCTTGGACACCACCAACTCTGGAAGAAATGAGAATGATGAAAAAATAAAGCCTCCCCATCCTGGGAATCAAAATAATTCCCATAGAAGAATGGGCGACATACAAACATCAGCCTGGTGGCCTCCCCATACTCCCAGCGATGAATCAAAGGAAGAAATGGGAGGAGACACAGGAACTAGTCTACGTACTATGGGGGTTGATGGTGCAGGAGACGAGCATCAGGAAGGGGTGAGAAACCTACCCATGAAGGAAGTGTCAAACCCTCCAATGTTCTCTATAGCCATAAATTTACTTCCACTGCTCTAAGGCCATGCCCGGCATCCCATGCAAGGATTTAAGTACAAAAATTAGAACGGCACCTACTGCACGACGTTGCGGTCAGCCAGTGCCGAAGCCAAAGATGAGAACACAGAAAACCTGGAATTCCAGGACACACACGTTGACAAGGCCGAGAAGGAGCAGAAGCAGCCATAATATCTCCCAAACACACACGAAACGCAAGCGAAACGGGCAATGAACTGGGTAAAGGCCAAGAGAGGTAAACACTGCTCTCGCCCAGGCGGTCAAAGAAAGACTTAGGCGTGATCGTAGGTGAAGCCTTCACCCGATATACGCATGCATGCCAGATATCACAAGATTTCTTGCTTTCATCTGTTTTTTTTAAGCGGATTCAGCTAGGAGCTAGAAATGATCCTATTGTTAAGAACGAAGGTTTGTTCGCGTATGAACAAAAATTTTCTATAAGGTAGTCTGAGTAAGGAACTTGCAGACGCCCTCTGAGGGGAAGCCCTAGGTTTTATTGACCAAATGTCTGGAGTCACAAGGGCAAAGGACATCAATAGATAGAGAAAAATGAGACTGTAGGCCAGAACAGAGTCACAGTCACTTCCCAAGAATATTTCACTCCTTACTAAAAAACTAAACCCCGATAATTATGTTTCAATGTGCTCTGGAAGAAAAACGGGGGCTGCCCAGTCCCATTCAACCCTTGGAAGCCCACATGGCTCTTCTCTCAGCCACAGGAGACCACCCAACAAAATTCTACTCCCCAGGGTGTTTCAAGCCCATAAGAAACCGGATGTCTCTTGTTAAGTATTGTTCATAAGGTCTCATATAATTATAACAGTGATAAAATCAATGCAACCCATTTTAGGTCATTTGTCCTTCCTTTACTGGAGTACTGTTCTCTGGTGTAAATATCTGCTTCTGCTTGGGATTTATCTCTTTTAGATAGACTGGTTCGTGGTGATAGGTTTCTGTCTCCTAACAGTAGCAGTTATGACTTGGACCGTCAACAGATGGTCTCTCATCACTTTTTCGTAAGTTGTATGCTAACATTTTTTTCAGTCACAACTGATCCCTGATCCCCTTTTCCTACTGAGAGCAACCAGATTCACTGAACAGCAACACCAATAGACAGTAAACATGCCTTGCTGTCGAACTTCTCAGTTCCAGGTCCTTTATTCCTTACACTGTTGGACTGTGCAACAGCCTCCTATTGGATGTTGTGTGACTGGAACTTCAGAAGCATAGATGGCACCCAGATGCCAAAAGCACCAGCTTGACAAGAGGGTCACAACAGTTCAATGTCAGGCAGAAAGTGATGGTGTTATTACTAATAGAGGCAAACAACCTGAAGGCGCAACGAAGAGGGCCATATGAAGTCAAGGAGTAGGTTAATCACATGGACTACAAGGATGATACTAGTACAGAACTCAAAGACTGCAGGAAAACATTCTGTCCATCTATAATAAGAATGAAACACCAACAGCTATATTCATAATAGTAGAAACTTTTCCCAATCATTTGATTTTTATTTTTCTTTAATGGAACAAATACTTTTATGCACAGTATTGTTTAGTTTTTGCTCAAGAAATAGTTACATTTCTCGTTGCCAAGAAAAATCTACTTAAAATTTACATAAGCTCTGGATTTTCACTGCTTTACTTTTTTGTATACAATCATAATTCTTAACTGAAAATTGGAACTTAAGTTTCTGTATTAATGTTGTATTGGAATTTTAGAAAGAAGTTGAAAAAAATTACTTTGATTATCTTGAAATTTAAAACTTATAAATATAGATTTCATCTTTATAGCACCAGGATTACACTGATACAGCTTTCAAAATTGAATATTGATTAGTGTCACAAATGGAGACTGAGTATTTTCCATATGACTTCATCAATTATCATTAGTTGGTGGACAAAGCTATTTAGCATTTCAAAACATGCATATAGTATACCTACTAAATTTCAAATCAGTCTATTAATATTTTGCTAGATGACACCAAATTTGCCAATGTACATACAGTATTCCTTTTTATTCTTACCATTAAATACCAGTAAAATTATTGTTGTTTGTTATATTATCCCTATTAGTAAGATACTATCCATTAATCCTTGTAAACCATTTACTTTGAAGGATTAACAATGAAAATATATTCAAAACATAATTGTATTTCCCAACAGATCCCAAGATTATTTTTAATTGTCCTGAAATCCCAGGATCCAAAATCAGGACTCAAACTGTAAACCCTAATTGTGACTTTACCTATGATGAGCTTGCTTCACTTCTCATCTCAACCACCAGTACAGACTAGTGGATACTGGCTATTAAGTATTAGGCTATTAATAATATTATCATACCCACATATGAAGATTACGTATATGGGATGGCAACGTTGGAGATGACAAATATTTTGCCATACCGTTGTCAAATTTTATTGTGTGTCAGTTTGACCTATGAATAAGGAAAGATAACAATTAGTTCTGCCTCTAGAGAGTAAAACAGCACTGTAAATTTACGGTGGAAAGAAAGATACATAACATCAACAAATAACTATACATACAAATTAATGTATAAAAACTACAGCAGATAGATTTAACATTTGTATTTCTACTTATATCACACACTGTCCTTGGTAAATGCGCCTAGGATAATTTACCAATCTTTAAAGACTGCTGAGAAAATTGGCTGTCAATGCAGCATGACCATAATGGAGTTATCATATTTGCAAAACTTTATGCCTTAACTGTAGAAGAATATATGTACCCTCAAAATTAAATATTTCTGTTGCTGCATAAAGTATGTATTGTATATAGTAAATGGTGCATAAATCATTTGACAGTCTTGACAGACATCCAATAAAACACATTTTAAAGACTGCAGGATTTCCCATTAGACTGTATAGGTTGCATGTTGCAAATTGGTTTGGCTACTATTTGGCTGTCCAATCTTCCCACTCTTTATGATATGGGGGAAGGCATGACCTAGCACCCTAGGTTAGGGCAAAACCTTATTATTTACTTAAATTTACAATGGCCTACATTGGGTTGGGTGGGGGGGTCTAGAAGGGTGAGGTCTTCAGCCAGATGAAGACCTGGTGCCCTAAGTTATGTTACATTATGTAAAGTTAGATCTCAACACTATTTCAATTTGCAGTGCCCTATATTAGGTTAAGATGTGGGTTGGTGAAGGTGGGAGGGAGGAGGTCCCCTCAGCTAGGTAAGGCCAGTGCTCTAGGTTAGGTTGGGTTAAATAGTACATCTTCCTACCTATTTCATTTTTGTGTCATTCACATAACAGCCAATTTTTCCTACTGCGGGTTTTCTTTTCCTTTTGCGGGTTCCCACAAACTGTAGAATAATGAGAGGAGGGAGTTCCAGTATCTCTAAAGCTACTCATTTGCTAAGTAAATAATTGTCAGAAACATTTAAAGCACATTTGCAACTCTAGGGCATAATCATGGTTAAAAGTAAAAATTTATTTTGCAATTTTATGTTTAACCCCATAGACCTATTGCCTTGAAGCTTAAGTAAAACTGAAGACTACTACCGACACCTCGTTCAGGCCAGTCACCAACCAGGATACTATATACTACGGCCATAACATAGCCTAAAGCTTTTATTTTAGGGTAAACAACAGCCGACGATCCATCGTCATTACGCTGGGCAGGCCTTATTCACTCGATACTTAATTGGTGAAACAAGAATACATTACAACTTTAAGCATACCATTCAAAAGACTGAAGTTTCGTCAACATAATGTGATATATGAAAGCCCCTACAAACTAAAATAAGCATGCGAGCTCTTCGTAAAATGTTATTGTTATAATACAATTAAGTTTGTTCATACTTACCTGGCAGATATATATATAGCTGTATTTTCTGAAGTCCGACAGAATTTAAAAATTCGCGGCACACGCAGTGGGCGGCCAGGTGGTAGTACCCATTCCCGCCGTGGGAGGCGGATATCAGGAACTATTCCCATTTTCTATTCATATTTTATCAGTGCCACTGTCCTGAGGGGAGGTGGGTGGGCACTTTAATTATATATATCTGCCAGGTAAGTATGAACAAACTTAATTGTATTATAACAATAACATTTTGTTCATGAAACTTACCTGACAGATATATATATAGCTGAATCCCACCTTCGGATGGTGGGAAGAGACAGAATAGGATTTTTTGGGAAACTAAATTAAGTAGATGATATACATCTTGGTTTCTCACCTGTTAGCATAGCCGACTTCGTGATTACTGTCACCAAAGTCTGCTTCTGCGTTACTAGAGTTGCCAGCGAGGTAGAGACCTGTAATGCTGGTGCGCTCTAGATGATCTGTCAACGGGGGCGTGACCACAATGTGACTAGACCATATGACCATACTTCTGAGGGCACCGAAGCTAAAACCACCACCTGACCTAACCTATCAAAGTTAGTTCCATAACTTCTAGGCTAAAGAAAAGGAACGCGCCTCAAGCGACCAACCCTTCAAAGTTAAAAGCACACCTATCCCTTTTCTATAGGATAGGATTCGTGTTGCTTCCTGCCCCCAATAATATATCTACGGAAATGTATGGTCCTAGCGACTTACAGATCTCAAATGTCGTCTTCACATCCCGTCGGGAGTGTGAAGCGAACACAGAGTTGCTTCGCTAAAGCGTGGCACTCAGGATGTTACTGAGTGTCATGCTCTGTTGAAATGCTTCCGAGGCCGCGCCCTCACCTCTTGAGCATTCATATTAAGAAAAAATCTCAAATCTTTATGCAAACATAATGAATGAGACCTCTTAAAAGAACTCCTTGGCTATAATGCCAGGGTGTTCTTGGACATGAACCAGTCTGGTCTTTTATGGAACACCGCAGACTGTCGGGAGTGTGAAGCGAACACAGAGTTGCTTAGCTAAAGCGTGGCACTCAGGATGTTACTGAGTGTCATGTTCTGTTGAAATGCTTCCGAGGCCGCGCCCTCACCTCTTGAGCATATTCTACAATAGTTAGGACTTCTAGCTTATCTCATACTTCAGACGGAAAGATAGAACCATAAGGAAATTCACAGAGGTCGAGTTGGAGGAATAGTCATTTCCCTTCACTTACTCCAGAAACGGCCTCCTCCGATTGAACACTGAAAATAGGCAGCACTGCTTTGCCTTGGCCAAGAGACTGCCATCTCTTGAAGATCTTATCGCTATGTACCGTTGAAGACGAAGGTAGATATTGAATGCAACCTACGTCTTCACAGAAGAATCGAGAGAAGGATTCTCAAGATTCTGAACCTGTGCTTACAAATGACTGAAAACGCTAACCGCTATTTCATTGCTGTCCGGTGAGAAGTCGTAGTTGCAATGAAAGCGGGGCGTTCTTCAGTAATGAAAACACAGGGGAAAGCCGCCTGAAGAACTGCTTCTCATGGGCTGAACATTTGGAAGTAGAGCTGTCAGGTCGGAGAGTAGGCGATGTCTTTATGACATATCTGTTATATTTACTAAGCGAGTGTCTACCGAAAGTTCCGGTAGCCTCACCTTACCATGCAGACAACAAAGTCTGAAACTAGGCTAACTAGCTTCAGACATCAAATGCAATGAAAAAATTTACGATAGCGTATGCCTAGCCACAAATCCAAGTTAATAATCGAAAGAATAATTAGGATACTTAAGTGGCTAATGAAGTTTTCAAAATCCTAGGCGGAGGTCTGTAAACAGTTGTTTACCGACCGGCGACAGAAAAAATATGAATAGAAAATGGGAATAGTTCCTGATATCCGCCTCCCACGGCGGGAATGGGTACTACCACCTGGCCGCCCACTGCGTGTGCCGCGAATTTTTAAATTCTGTCAGACTTCAGAAAATACAGCTATATATATATCTGTCAGGTAAGTTTCATGAACAAAATATGTTTTCAAGGCAGTTTTGAAATCCAATATGACGGCAATCACGTGGCTGGCCATTCTAACCACAGACAATCCACCATCTTTCCCAGCCTTCCCAGCACTCATTTAAACAATGTTAAGTGTATATATGTAACGTTTATTGATCTTACTCGAGATTGCAGTTGTAATCAGCACAATAAAACAACATTTTGTTGCCTATATTAGTGAAAGTATGAAACTTGTTATTCCCGGGATCATGGTTTGAACTGAATTCATTTTTACCTTGTAATCGGTGGTTTTATCCTTACTGCCATCACAACTGAAACTCCACAGTGCTTATTTGATTGTAATTATACACATTATTGGTCTTAATCCACTCCAAATTGCACTTAACCCTCTTACGCCGATTGGACGTATTAAACGTCGAGTCAAAATGTCTCCCGTATGCCGATTGGACGTATCATACGTCGGCTCAAAAAGTTTTTTTTTAAAATTCGCGGAAAAATACTTATAGGCCTACCAGCCGAAAACTTTTGTATCACGCGCCTTGGGGGATGCTGGGAGTTCACGGATCAAGGCGTTGTTTTGTTTACAATCGCTACGCAGGCGCGCAAGCGCGAATTTCTTTCTTATCGCACTAAAAAGTATCAGTGACACATCTCGGAAATTATTTCGTCACTTTGACATAATTATTGCACCATTTTAAATTATCCTTTACATGAAGTATTATATATGAAAATGTGCGCAATTTCATGTAAAATACAACAAAAAAATACTCATGATTGTAGCTTTTATCAGTTTTGAAATATTTTCATATAAATAACGATAAGTGCAAAAATTTCAACCTTCGGTCAACTTTGACTCTACAGAAATGGTCGAGAAACGCAATTGTAAGCTAAAATTCTTATATTATAGTAATATTCAATCATTTGCATTCATTTTGCAACAAATTAGACGTCTCTAGCACAATATTTCGATTTATGGTGAATTTATGAAAAAACTTTTTCCTTACGTTCGTGCGATAACTCTTCCGATAAATTTTTTCGTGCGATTGTCCTAATGTTTTTGCACCCTTTTAAATTTGCCGTTACATAAAGTTTTATATATGGAAATGTGCGCAATTTCATGCACAATACAACAAAAACAACCCATGGTTGTAGCTTTTATCAGTTTTGAAATATTTTCATATAAATAACGTTAAATGCAAAAATTTCAACTTTCGGTCAACTTTGACTCTACCGAAATGGTCGAAAAACGCAATTGTAAGCTAAAACTCTTATATTCTAGTAATATTCAATCATTTACCTTCATTTTGCAACGACTTGGAAGTCTCTAGCACAATATTTCGATTTATGGTGAATTTATGAAAAAAAAAACATTACGTTCGCGCGGTAACTCTTCCGAAAAAATCAGAATTTTTTTGTGCGATTGTCGAAATGTTTGCACCATTTAAAATTAGCTGTTACATAAAGTTTTATATATGAAAAATGCGCAATTTCATGTAGAATACAACTAAAAATGATTGAAGGTTGTAGCTTTTCTCTTTTTTCGAAATATTTGCATATAAATCACGATATAGAAAAAAAACCAACGTTCGGTCAAATTTGACTCTACCGAAATAGTTGAAAAACGCAATTGTAAGCTAAAACTCTTACGGCCTAGTAATATTCCGTCATTTTTCTTCATTTTGAAACAAATTTGAAGTCTCTAAAACAATATTGTGATTTATGGTGAATTTTTGAAAAATATATTTACCTTCACTCCGCGCGCCGATTCGCGGCCGCAAGTCTCCGAAATACGTACATGGCATTATCCTAATATTTGCTCCTTTTCATATTAGCCTTTTTATAGAGTTTCATATATCAAAATGTGCGCAAATTCATGAAGAATACAATAAAAAATATTTGAAGGTTGTAGCTTTTTCCATCTTCGAAATATGTGCATATAAAAAAATATATATATTAAAATTTCGACATTCGGTCAAATTTAACTCGTCCGAAATGGTCGAAATCTGCAATTCTAATCTAAAACTCTTACAGTATCGCAATATTCAATCATTTGTCTTAATTTTGAAACAAATTGGAAGTCTCTAGAACATTATTTAGAATTACGGTGAATTTTTGAAAATAACATTTTTTTACGTCCGCTCGTTACGAATTCGTACATCATTTTGTGATAATATTTTTCCGGTGTTGCTTTTATTGTTTTACTATGTATTATATATCAAAAGGATTGCAATTTAGTGTACAAAACAACGAGAAAAAAAAAGTAACTCGTTAGCTTTGACCGTTTTTTGCACAGCGTGATTTGAATACAATTATCTAAGAACTTTTTTTTTTCGCTACCATATATCGCATTATTTACATATGATAATGATATTATTTTTCATTTCTGATGATTGCATACTAAACTTCAGGCAATGAAAAAAAAAATGAGCCAAAAATGAACTCTTAATCTTCAAAACTAAGCGCGCTGTGATTTTTTTTAAAAATTATTTTTTCCGGTTCCGCGCTCACTCCAAACCGGCGCCGGCATACAGGAGAGGTTTTGATTTTTAGGGCTTCGGCGTAAGAGGGTTAAACCACGTTGCTGTTCCTGGTTCCTAAGCACTCACTCCACAAACACAGTTACAAGCAGCAGACAACAACACTGTTTATGAGGCGCTAAGCTTTATTCCCTTAATTGTTTACTTTACTCATTATTTAGTTTAACTTTACTTTGTTACTTCAAAATATTTATTTAATTCATGTCTATTATCCATTTTTTGCAACCAAATTACCCCAAAAAATTACAGATATTTCTAAAGTAGATACAATCTAATGTTTTTAAACCTTGTCGTACATCTGTCTGGTGAAAACAAGAGCGGAGCCAACGACGGATAGTGGATTATAATTTTTTTTTCTTTTTGCTAGCACTTTTCATTAAGTTTGTATTAGTAATTTGATTTTTTTAATAACTGTATGCCAGAAATAAATGTAACCTTTAATGTTTGCATGCTAAGAATGGCAAAATCATCGTTGCCACATTAGTGGAGCTTCACACATACGCCAATGCATTATTACAAACTGTTTCCATAGTAATGCAATAATGATAAAATTGCTTTAATATTTATGTACATATATATACTTTCAATACATAGGCTAATTTCACCAATTTCCACGTTTTGTGTAAGTCTTATACCCAGTTTGGAGGGTGAACACATACCAATTGGCAGCAGAGAAGGGAAGGTGATGGAAGGAAGAAGGACAGGGGTGGCGTTGGAGGTGGGGGGAGAGGGTAAGTGGAGCTTTTTACTCCTGTGTTCGTATCCATTTCTGGATAATGGAGTTTTAGTCTCTTGAAACAAGGACAAGTGTCGTTATTCTTTACAATTAGTGATTCACGATACCATTATAAATTACAGCACCGCGTTTAATACACTATAGCAAAATCTCGTTCTAATAAAAGTGTTCGTTACAGAAATATTGCCAAAAACATGCTTGCACTGTCTCTGAAACCCATAGTAGGTATGCTGCTTCATTGTCAATCAAGTTTTTGTAATCAAGTATTTTTTACAATCTAGCTATTGCCTAAATTTGTATTTTTCTTAATCAAAACATATGCTCCTCAATGCTAACTTTCCTCGTTTAACGACTTTCTGGTCATTGCAAATTCGGCCCCATTAATTTCTTATGGTGCGAAAACAGACAGAGGCCCAGGGACCAAAAGCGATTGCGTCACACTACGGAGGTAATCCGGCAGTAAAATATCTTCATATATCCAAAAAGTAAATAATAACGATATATATATGCGCATTACGATTATAACAATTACTTGAATAACTGATAACAATCTGCATGAATAACTGGTAAACTGTTCTGCAAGAAAGTTGAGTATAGCAATTCATTTACAATAGGTAGGAAAGTCAAGATGTCGTGACATCATAATACAGGACTTGAAAAAACGTTCTAATTCCCAAAAATAATTACTTAAATTTGAGTCAGGAATAGAGTTACTTTTTCAATAACGAATATTTTCAAATTAATCATCATAAGTACATAAAATATTAATGTTTACAATTTATTTAAATAATTATCTAGTGCACGTTTTGTCGTCGTCTTCTGCCAAAACAGTAGTTTCCTTAAAAACGCCGTGGCCAGGGACCGTTTTCCGATTGTTGTGATGAAAGTGCCCCAGCGTCTATGGGTACAAGTGGTATGCGGATTTATCACAAGGAAATGGGAAGTTTGTTGACACAAGCAAATCCGCAAACATCGAGATGGCGTCAATCTTCTAAGTTATTTAATTGTAAGTAAAAATTTCGAAAGCGTTTTGGTGAAGTTTGCACTGTGTTGACCACCCTTTTCATTACCCTCTGTTTAAAGCTTTAAATTTGGCCTTAATTTCTAACTTTGGAGAAAATACTTACTTCGAAAGGAGAGTAGAGGTCTTTCGCTGCGTTCTCACCAACAACAACTCGCGACTAATGACCATCTCCGGTGTCAGGATGCGTTATAGGCTAAGTACTTTTTCGGAGGGTGTCCAGCCGTGACCGTCTGTGTGTTGGCCAGTCCATGCGGTTGTTTACCCTATATAGGTACATAGATACACTAATTTCACCTATTCCCCAGGTTTTGTGTAAGTCTTATACCCAGTTTGGAGGGTAAACACATACCAATTGACAACACTGATAAACAATTGAAGAGCGCAAAACGCCACAAAGAATGCCGTAGTCCCCTTGAATAAGTACTGGTTAGAGGTCGGGTTTACGATTGTTGTGATGAAAGTGCCTCAGCGTCTAGGGTACAAGTGGTGTGCGGATTTAGCGCAGGAAATGGGAAGTTTGTTGACACAAGCGACTCTGCAAACATCGAGATGGCATTAATCTTCTTAACTTTTTAATCATAAGTAATAATTTCAAAAGCGTTTTAGGGTAGTGTGCACTGCGGTGGCCACACTTTTCATTACCATCTGTTTATATCTTAAAATATGGCCTTAATTTCTAACTTTGGAGAAAATAATTAATTCGAAAGGAGAGTAGAGATCTTGAGCTCCTGCTATCACCACCTACAAGTCATGACTGATGAACATCTCCGCCGTCAAGACGTGTTTAAGTAATTTTTCGGAGGGTGGCCAATACCGCGATAGTTGGTGAGTTGGCCAGGCCACTCGTTTGTTTACCCTAGTTTATATTTCTTTTGTTCAAGTTTTCATATTCATCACCAAGGGGCTGATGCTAAACATAGTGCCCATACTGTGCATACTAAACAGGTACTACCTACTACCTAGGTAGTTACCAAACCAAAGGGGGGAAGACCTAAATAACTGCTTTGTGTCGGATGGTACTAGGGTAAAAAACCACATGGTACACGGGTGGACCATGTACGATCAACGTGTACAACCCCCAATAAAGTACATTAGCTATAACGCGTCCTGTCATCGGAGATGGGCATGAGACGCGACTTGTGTTGGTGAGAAACGGAGCTAAAGACCTCTACTCCGGTGTCAGGACGCGTTATAGGGTAAAAAAACCGCATGGTACAGGGGTGAACCATGTATGATCAATGTGTACAACCCCAAGAAAATTACATTATAATGCGTTATAATGAGTCCTGACATCGGAGAAGAGGTCTTTAGCTCCGTTTCTCACCAACAAGAAGTCGCGTCTGATGCCCATCTCCGATGTCAGGACGCGTTATAATGTACTTTTTTTGGGGTTGTACACGTTGATCGTAAATGGTTCACCCCTGTACCATGCGGTTTTTTACCCTATTTCCTTGGAAACTGAATTTTTCTGTAACATTTTGGTTGCTTATCAAGAATTTACTTTTACATTTGGTTATATTTGACCATTCCTAGCAGTCCATGCAGTTGTTACTTAGCCAGAAATACTCAAAAGGGGTTTGGTAGTAGGTCAGCCTAGGTTAGGTTCTTCAAAAATTTTAGATTGGGTAGCACACCAAATTTGAACTATATAGGTAACACATAAATCTGGGATAAATTATGGTAACAGATCTTGTGATACACGCTGTATAGGTAGTACATATAGGTAGCCACTTTAGGGAAGAGATGGTGCGATTTGACATAGGATAATAGTAAGGAGGGAACAGGAACCTGTTGTGATGGGTTACGTAATTATTAGGCTAGCCCCTGTGAACCCATGTTTCGGCTTCGTTTCTGTATCGCCAACCCATGAACTTATTTCCCACTGTAAAGAATATTCTATTATCCCAATAGATCTACTGGTTGTATACCCTTACTGGAAAATGAAATCTAGCCTATTACCTAGTTGCCCTTAATGGCTTTGGGTGCGTTCTGAGGACTTTTCGTTATCTAGGTATTTCGTCGTTTTATGGCTAGCTATTTAGCCTATGCCTGCTTACCTAGTAGTCTTTTAACGATACCAACATTTAAAACTGTTCAAATCACACCCAGAGCCATTGAGATAACCACATTCCGTAATACTGTTCAAATTTGTAAAACGTACCCGACTCATTGGGCAAGGCATTAGGCCGTTGAAATTGTAGGGTACAACCAGTCGGATGACGTCACTCGGTTACCTTCAAGTTCAAAAAGATGCAGACAATCAATTATCTCGTTCAAAGTTACCGTACAGGAATTACAGAGCCAATGTGACAACTTACGCAACTGACTTTGGCACACTGTCGCTGACCCGGGGGTTGAGTTTGAAATCGTATCGGACCGCTGGCCTGGGTGCAGAGAATCCGCACCGCGCTGGTATCAGCTGTTGCACAATTAGTTTTTTTTCTTCTTCTTCTTCTTTTCCCTTTATAACTGATTAGTTCTGACTCACTCTTAATACTTTATATATGTGGCTATCTCATTTTTTATTTACTTAGTGAGGGTGCGCAGCTTAACGGGACACTATAATCTATTGTCTAAAAAAAAAAAAAAAAAAAATGCGTCTTCAGAACAGTGAAACCAAGGTGCACAAAAATAGAGAAATCAGCTTTTCAATTTAATAATTTTAAATACTGTCTTAAAATATAGTTTAAATAACCTATTATCCTGTACAACGAATATGAACATGCTACAACTTGTTAAATTAACGATTGTCTTGTTTCGAAATATACAGTAATATGGGCAAAAAATATCTTAAGATAGGGTTCTTTCCGGAGTGCCATATACTTGTTACCTTTCTTCTTCTGATACGTGCACTACGTCATTGCGTTATGAGTGTCGTGTTGTTTTTTATTTTGAAGATTTTTGTTAACTTTGTTGCAAACGATTTTCATGAAGCGGCTAATTTTTCAAATTAAAAGGTTTCTCTCCGTGCTTTATGATTAGCAGAAAATTTTGCTGGCCAGTGCAGGCACTGCAGGGCAAATTTTTATTATAGTGACCTTCCACGGGGAAGGTAACTTAACCAACATTTGTCTCGCTCTGGCCAGCAAACTTTTCTGGTTATTATGGAGTTTAGAGAAAAAAACTCTTCTTTAAGTACAAGTGCTTTATGGAATTCGGTTGCAACAAAGCTCTTCAAAATAAAAAATAGCTCACGATACTTATAACATAAATGAAGTAGAAGAAGAAAAGTAACGATCATGAAAATCGTTAACTTCGACAAGTTGTAGCATGTTAGCATTTGTTGTCCAGTCTAAAACGTATGAAAACAGGTTATTCAACCATTGTGTTTTCAGAAACTGTCTTCAAAATAATTAAATTGAAAAGCTGATTTTTCAGGTGGATTTTTCAATTTCATAACTGATACATTACCATAGAAAATTATAATTTATTAATAATTTCTGATCTATATAATGACTTGATTATAGACAAATAACATGTCTATAACGAACAGAGATGCTAATGAGTTAATGTATGAAGTATAGATAAAAACCTGAAATGTTTTCATGACGATAATGCGAAAGAATTTTTAGTGGAGGAATATCGGTGACCAATCTACTACGTTTATGGTGA
Organism: Macrobrachium nipponense; assembly: GCF_015104395.2. Taxonomy (NCBI): domain Eukaryota; kingdom Metazoa; phylum Arthropoda; class Malacostraca; order Decapoda; family Palaemonidae; genus Macrobrachium; species Macrobrachium nipponense. The sequence goes on from NC_061108.1 coordinate 112,757,705, forward strand.
AGTGTTTGCAAATTATCTAAAAGAACTAAGCTAAAACTGACTGAGTGTTAATCGAACTAAGAAAGTTAAAAGAAAAAATAGTGACTATAATAGCTGTCCTTGCCTTTGATATCCATTAAAGATGACCACAGGGAATCAAGGGCTTCAACATCAAGAGGTCGACCTACAGCTGTTTTTTTTTATTTATTTATTTATTTTTTTTTTTTTTGTAACAGCTTCTGATAAAACTGAAAGAAGGAAGACAGCAGAGTTTAATGACAGTATCACCAGACAGACTACTTTACAACTTCCAGTACATTAAACAGAGGTTCACAGTGATGTATAAAAACAATTGGAAACTATGGCAGCATCACCAAAACATTATTCTCCGTATGAAGAAGCGCTATCCCTTATGATGGATTGATCACTAACAAAAAAATATAAATCGCAGGATTAGAGATGAGGGACCAAAAAGCTATTATGCTCTCCTTGCCCAGAAAATTAGAAAATTACAGACCTATTTGCTGAACTGAATTTACAAGATGCTTTAAATCACCCAACAAACATAACTTTGAGATTTATACCTATACAATGAGCCAAGAAGCATCCTGCATTTACAAAGGATATTTTGATATAAAAGATACGAGTTGATGGTTCAACAGGTCAACAAATTTACGAGCAAAAGACTTCATCAAAAAGAGATTTATCCAATAAAGTTGGTATTTTTATGACCTGCATTGTTCCATTGAAATTATAAATAACGCCATGAAAGAAATCCCTAAATTATACTTTGGGATTAACCTGTTCTATCTTCTACTTTCTATTATAGACCTTTAAAATTTTCGTTTGTAAATTTTATTGATACTTTGAGAGCAGACTGATTTTAGTGATTCCGCTAGAAATGTCTAGAACCTACGGTAGTTGTAAAAAAAAAAAATGTAATGTGTCCCATGAACTGTTGTTACTATTTAGTTTGTTTGTTTGTTTGTTTGGTGCTTTTACATTGCATGGAACCAGTGGTTATTCAGCAACGGGACCAACGGCTTTACGTGACTTCCGAACCACGTCGAGAGGGAACTTCTATCACCAGAAATACGCATCTCTCACTTCTCAATGGGATGGCCGAGAATCGAACCCGCGACCACCGAGGTAGGATGCTAATACCATACCAACCACGCCGCTGAGGCGCTGAAGTTTTACTATGGTTGTTAACAGAGTTTCAACTTCTGCACCTAATCATCATCATTTCAGTGCTGTGGCATTTGTTGCTTAAGTCCCAAATGTGTGAATAACTTCAATCGGGTTTTAAAAAGAAAGATCTCTGAAGATAACCTCGAGTATTGACTTTCAATTACACGCATGGATCAGATGTATGAAATGCCTCGTACATATAGCTTATCGAATTCCTGAAGTCAAGAAGTGGCAATTAAGGCCCCAAGAATAATAATAATAATAATAATAATAATAATAAAATCTTGTACAGAACCAAAATACAACAGAAAAATGAAATTGGTCTTGTTGTTGTTCTGGCCCTCAAATGATAGCAGTACTGCAAAGCGTTTATTTCAAAATGCAGAAGAGTTCCCTTGAATTACAGGTATAGATGTAACTTTAATTGAACGACTTCATACAATCACTGCTGTCGTATCTTCTGGGTAGGAAATTGTTCCAAATATATCTCAGAAACATTCACTAGAAACGGCAGAGCAATACGTAAAACATTAAAGTTGGTATTATTTCCCTCGGTCACTGCACAAGATTTTAATTCGTGGACCTGATGTTATTCAACAGTTCAAGATACCTACTGAATTACTTTCACAGGAGGCCCAAGAAACTCCAAAATAAAGAATTTAGAAGACACCATGAGGGGTTTAGCTGTAAACCTTCAAGAACAGAGACCAATAAAGATATAATAAGACTGCTGCGTTCTCCAGATTCTTACAAAAGTTCCCTGAGAAACAAACCAGAGAGGAATATGAGAACTCTTCCTGGTGATGCTTCAGTGCTTTTAAAACTTGACGATGCAGTAAAAAGTGATTTAGGTGAAGCTGACTATTATCGTAGCTAATTAGTTGTTATGCTTAACATGTAAGTGCAGTACAGTTGTAAGTAATATACGCTATATATATATATGCCTTACTTAATTTACAGTTGTTTGAAGTGACTGTTTAAAGTGAAAAATAAATTTCCTGGTAGATAAGATTGCGTATCATTTCCAGCTGTTTTACAAGAAATTGTAGAAAAAAGAAACTCTTAAAATACTATAAAGTAACCATAGTGCATACCTCCAATACGTTAGGGAAATAATTCGAAAACGTTAATTTTGTTTTTAAAAAGTTTGTGAGCCTTTTTGGTCAACTAGATCCTTGATAAGGAGCAATGACTTTCCTGAAAATCATGGTATTTAATCCTACTTTACTGGAATATTCGAGATGTCGAATTTGGTTAAAATTATTTTAGGTTTAACTCTTGACTGGTCGGGGGGCTATGGGCAGGGGTGGGGATGTGCTGCTGGCGGGATGATCCCTCCCCCCCTCACAAGGTAACCCAAATAAGAGAAATAATCTTGTAACATACTCCGCTGTCCATTTTCGACAACTCTTTAAAATGTCATCGAAATCCATCCGTGTATATATATATATATATATCTATATATATATGATATATATATAATTATATATATATGTGTGTGTGTGTGTGTGTGTGTGTGTGTGTGTGTGTGTGTGCCATATCACATTACCGTGATTCATATACAGTAATCGAGCTACAAATGCCCTTTAATATCTAATTCGCTCTACCTCTGAATTAATATATATTCATATATGTTAACCGAAAGGGAATTTTTTAGTCGATAAAAAATTTATCGCCTCATGGGCACGAACCATTGAACCAGCAACTTCAAGACGCACAGTGAAGCTTTAAACCACACTGCCACCGAAAAAATGTATTAGTTTATGCCGCCTCTCAACTACAAATACCTGTTGCTCTTAGGCGTTCGTTGTTTTGGAGTCTGCATCAACCCACCTTGGAGGAAGTAATTCAGAAGTCATTTTAACAAAATAACAACTATGTCTTCAATAAAACAACTAAAATTAAGTGAAGAATTACTTTTGTCCCCAAAAATAGCTAGATCGTCCCACACTATGCACCGATCTGTATGAGTTATGATATATCAGGAACATGTGTACTGTCACTTGTTTTTTGCATTGTATTGGGATTGTCCCGATTGAATTCAGCAACACCCAATCCCTGAAATAACGCGAAGCATACGCTACCCGCTTACCCTAACATGCAGTATGCACTCCTCTTGTGTGGATTTAAAGATATTGGTGTTGCTTGAAGAATCCTATGAAGATTCGCTTAACTTTATAAGGCTCGTAACTCCGTTTCTTGCATTGCATCAGAGGGAATTCTCAATACATTTTTTTCTCTCCGAAAAGCAGCTATTTCTGGAGCATAAACCTTCTTTATCGTATGCTGGTCTCAATGTCCAGGAAGCGTCTCTCTTTCTCCCGCCTCTCGCAAGCAGTAACTTACTTCACGTGTTAATATTGGAGGGAAAATTTATGGAGGGAAATTTGAATACTAAAAAAACATCAACTTGAATTACTATGGAGAATAGGGATAAGAGCATAGACTACACTTATACTTATTTAGTTGCTATATCCTCCCCCAGAAAAAAAAATGCAACTCAGTTGCACACTGACAGACTAATTTTTGTATATACACTTAAACTAGACACAAGCAACTTACTAAAAAAAAAAAAAAAAAATAGAACTTTCATTAACATATTACAACTTTAGCTCATGAGTCCACGACTTATGTCTGTACGTCCTACAACAGCGGCAGTACGACGAGGACGATGGACATTCATGATCTCGGGCTGATTCGAACTACGAGTATCATTTGGCCCACCAAGTACATCAACGTCATGAGCAGAATCGTTTTTTGGCCCACCAAGTACATCAAGGGCATGCGCAGAATCGTTTTCTGTTTGATTTAAATCGATATTTTGAAAACAAGGATTATGGGTGAGCGACAGCTCAAGAGGATACAAATGGTTAATAGAGTGGTGTACAACAACACCATCACCTCTCTTCAGTTTGACACTTCCAACCTTGCCATCGTGGCCCTTTATTACCTCTAGCACCCGACCTAATACCCAGTAAGGACGAGATTTATTCAGCAATTTAACTAGGACAATGTCGTCCATAGAAATCTTGTCGTTCCAATTGACTTGGTGTAGATCCTTGTATGACTCCCTCAAGCTCAACAAGTAGCTGACATACCAAAGCTTCTTAAAATGAGACAATATCTCATCTCTAATGACAACGCGTCCATAACGGTACCCCTCGAAGTGGGAACACTCTCCCATATGGGAGCTTCATTGAGTCTCAGTATAACATTACAATTTGAGTCGACTTTCAGAAAACAATTAGGGGTTATTGTTTCCAAATCATTATCAGAAGAACGATAGGTTAATGGCCTAGAATTTGCTGCATTTTGAACATCAGTAATGAGTGTCAACAGCTCAAAATATGACAACTTGGAACATCCAATAGTTTTGTACAAACAACTCTTCACAGTGCATATCAACCGCTCCCATGTGGCACCCACCCATGCAGAGTACATAGGAATTTTGACATGCTGCATATCAAAAGCCTCAAAACTTGCCAAATACTCATCCGACAAAAGAGCTCTCTGCAATATTTCTCCACTAGCGACAAATGACTTGGCATTGTCGCTATATAAGTGCGAAGGGATCCCATACACATTAGTAAATCGAGTGAATGCAATAACAAACTGAAGGGTGGACATATCAAGAACTAACTCTATGTGCACAGCACGGACATTTAAACATGTGAACAATAACATATACATTTTGACATTTTTTCCTTCTTCGTCTCTCACCCAAAGGTAACCAGTGAAGTCCGCACCTGTGTGTTGAAAGGGCTTGATTTAATCAGATTTACTCTGTGTTTTGGCAAATTCGTCATTCTAGGGTAATGGAAGAAAAGACTTGAATTTGCGACATTTAATCAAAATGTTCTTAATCTTGTCTCATCTTGGGAATCCAAAATCCACCAGTTCTAACATTGTTCAAGGTGGTCTGGATTTTTGTTTGTATGGTGTTTTTACGTTGCATGGAACCAGTGGTTATTCAGCAACGGGACCAACGGCTTTACGTGATTTCCGAACCACGTCGAGAATGAACTTCTATCACCAGAAATACATATCTCTCACTCCTCAATGGAATGGCCGAGAATCGAACCCGCGACCACCGAGGTGGGACGCAAACACCATACCAACCACACCACTGAGGCGCTTCAAGGTGGTCTGGAGACCAAGATGTTTACTTCTAAGGTGGAAAAATTGTACAAGAAGTTCAGTTACCTTATGTCCCTTACTCAACAGAATGGGATTTCGAACATCATATGACACACGTAAGGATTTGGTAATGCGTCCCCTAGACCTGATTAGTCCTGTGTCATCAAGGAACAAGTCTAGATTATTTACTAAATTAGGGAATTACTTAGGTTTATCACTATCAGGTAAGTTAAGGTAAGCCAACTCATTGGGGAAACATTCCCTTTGCATCTGATGTAAAAGATGAAGCCTTTCAATACTTTCAGGGTTCTTGCTACATTTCCTCATTTTGAATATTGCCTTGAACACCAGGGTAGTTACTCTTAAAACCCGGCGAAGATGAAAACCTTTGTACATCAATAACTGGTTCAGGAGAAATTTCTGAATTTATATGAAAGGGAGCATAACTACTGCTCCTTGGAGCCACGAGCCGCTTACTGGCATCAGACAAACACCCTAAGGCATGATCAGGGCACAATTTTCTAAACTCTGGTAGCCACATTGGTCCATGCTGCCAAAAAGACAATTGCTTCACAAACTCATTAAAGGACAACTCTCTAGTAAGAAGATCACAAGGATTATCTTCACTTTTTACATATCTGAATTGGATGGTTATACCGTAATCTTTTAACAAGGACTGTTTGAACATAGCAATATTCTTTACCCTATTACGAGTGAATACTCTTTTGACATTAATATTATCAGCAAGGAGCCATTGAAGAACAACTTGAGAATCTACTCCAATGGTGACATCCAAAAACTTAAAGTTGGAAAAAGAATCCAAAACAGTGGGAAGACTCTTTAGAGCATGACGAACTCCAAGTAACTCTAAGGTAGGAAGGGTCTTAGACTTAATAGGGGCAACTCTAGATTTAGCATAAAGCAGATTTGAATAGCCATCAGCTACACTGTAAACGGCAAAGCCATAACCCAATTTTTTAGCATCAGTAAATACTACAAGTGAATTAGAAGAGTCTTCATTAACACAAGACCTTGGAAAAAATACAGTTGACAAGGAATTTAGATCAGTGCAATGCTGGGACCACTTCTTCCGAGTCTCGTCTGAAATTACATCATCCCATTCAAGTTTAGCTGCCCATAATTCCCGCATTAGGAATTTACCCTTGTTTGACACAGGCAAATAAAGACCCGTAGGGTCGAACACTTTAGAAATTTGAGATAAGACATCCCGTTTAGTTTTAGCTGTCCCATCCAAGTGAAACTCACTCACTTGTAGGGTATCAAACTCTTAACATATACGTCATCCCTAGGACTTTCTCATACGAGTTCCCATGAGAAGCAAGATTACCTTGTTTTGTCATAACAGACTGCAACTCCTTACTATTAGAATTCCAATTTCTTAGTGTGAACCCACCCTCTTTCAACCTATTTTGGGTTTCCTGGTACACTTCCTTCAAGTATTCAAGATTATTGCCAGTGACTAGCATGTTATCTACATACATATTTTCTCTTTAGTATTTTGGAAAATTCATCACTAACATATTTCTCTGCATGATGCTTCAAAACATAATTCAGAATGAAAGGGCTTGCGTTAAAGCCAAATATGATGGTCTTGTAATGATAGGTGACTAATCTGTCTCCAACACGCATGAAAAAACAAAAGCAATTTTTATCAGCTTCCTTTGCTAGTCGTATTTGCAAGAAAGCTTGCTTAATGTCGCTCAACATCGTAAATTTGTTGGACCTGAAATAAATGGACAACTTAACAATGATCTTCATTAGATTTACACCAGCATATGTAGCCTCATTAAGAGGAGGAGCCTTATTCGTCTTCAAGGAACAATTGAAGACTGGACGAATTTTGGTAGTCGTATTGGCTTCTGTCTTGACTACAGGAAAATGAGGAATCCAGATGAATTTGTGATGATCATCTGGATGTACATTAATTTCTTCGATTATATCATCCCCAAGTTGCTGAAGAAACACTTCTTGATAAGAACCCAACTCCCTTTGTCCAGATCTTTTACGGCCTTATCTAGTACAGAAAGAGCAACCTTGTGATTAGAAGGAACTTTATTAATTACTTCATCCTTCCATGGAAGTTCACCATAATATTTTCCATCTCGTAAGGAAATGCCTTGCTTAAACTTATCAATCTGCAGAAGATTATAATCAGACTCTTTCTCTTCATTGCGACCTAGGGCATCAATATTAAATATTGCCTCAAGTCCCTGCTCTACTGAGCTATCAGGAAACAAGGACTCTAGAGGAGAAAAATATGTTTTCTTTGGAGACATAACAAAATTAACAGATGCCTGTAACACTTCTCCATCTGAAGAGGAATTATCAGAGGAACCACTCACCTTGGTTTCTACAACCTTAGCTGGCAACTGACCCATGGGAATTGCTTGGCCAAGATACAGAAAATTCAAAACATTTCCAAAGGGAATTAAACCCACTCTTGTGGAAAATGCAGCACCTTGCACACAACTTGTTAAAACAAATTCAGAAAAGCGTTGAATAATATCAACCCCTCTAGCCCCAAGATAGGCGTTTGTTCCTCATCCTCTGCTAGAGAGGGTTCGGCTAAATGATAGCCTTCTTTTAGAATGTTATTAATAGCAATGTGTAATTGGGATACATTAAGCTTAATGTTAAGATCAGAAGTAGCAAGCATGTGGACATAATTCTTACCTTGTCCTGGAATGTACGCTTTTAAAAGACATTCACTAAACTCACGTTCTGCACTACCTAGGAACGTATTTATCTCGTACTGAGTGGAGGAAACCCAAAGTCTCCTTTGAGATATTCAACCATATCCTTAGATAAATAACTTCTTTTACTTCCAGTGTCTAACAGACATCTGACTTTTCGAGAACGTTTGTCAACACCATAAAAGGTCAAGGTGAGGACTGGTAACAAATGACATTCCTCAAGAGAGGAACTATGTTGAGCATTAACACAAAAACTAGTAAAAGTACCACCGCTACTAGTATTTGGAGATAAAGCTGTTATGTGAGAATGTGACTTACATTGAAAACACTCAAAGGGCAATTTATTATCCTTACCAGGACAAGAGGATGCATTGTGTTTTAAGCTTGTACACAATTTACACATCTTGAGGGCAATACACCTTACTTGACGTTCAGCCAAGGACTGATGATTAACACAGCGTGACATACTGTGAGGACCTGAACACAATTTACCAGGCAGACTACCCTTTTTAGGTTTTGGTGACTCCTCAGGACTGGATTTTGAGCCAACATTTGACACAGAAGTACTAAAATTCTCCAAAGTTGAGGGAGATGAACTAGGGGAAAGACCACCCTTAGAGGGAGGCTGTAGATTTGAAAATTTTGTATTAAACCCAGGCAAATTGCCTTTATTGCTGGCATTGTTTTCCGCCTTAGCATTAGACACCTTGGGCTGTGATACTCTCACTAAGGTTTTAATAATTTCCCTGTAATTATCAAACATATGGTTAAGGGTAGGATAATTATTGTCAACTTTATGAATCAGCTCCTTCTTAACAGAAGTTGGTAACTTGGAAAAAACAATGTGGCTAATAAGCTTAAACCCTGCAGTATCTTCCTCTAACAGGTCAATATTGTATTGCTTTATGGATTATGGAATTTAGGGCATAGCCCAAGCGCTGGGATCTATAAGATCATTTAGCGCTGAAATGAAAGTATGGCTAGATGAAAAAATGAGAAATGAAATAAAAATGATAAACTGATGACAATCCTGCACTTGAACAGGACTGTACATAAGCAAAGGCCATTTTCCTCTCCCCCATGCATTCCGATCATCCAAAGTTATGAAAGATCGTTTTGGCCAGGGGCCTGTATTGCTTTAAATCGTGAATTATGGCACAACACTCATTAAAGTAAGTTCATAACCCATCAAAGGCAACATCAAATGAAAGAGAAGTAGACAACAAAACTTTAAATGATTCATCTATTATATAAGGTATATCTAGGAATTCTTCCGTAAAAAGATTTAGAGCTACTTCATAATTGTCATCATTTATAGAGAGATGACATAATCTTAAGGGCATAGCCCGACAAATAACTACGTAGGTAGGTTAACTTGTTTGCATCAGACAAACATCCGCAAGCATCAATACAATATGAGAACTGGGTAAGAAAATTCTTGAACTCCAGCTTGTCCTTGGAAGTACCATCAAAGATTTTGCACTCTAGCTTGGGAATTTTAACAGCCATAGAAGGCTGAGAGGATGCACTATTAGCTACAGTAGTGGAACCCTCAACTTTCTTTTCCAATAAGGTAAGCTCATCAAGAACAGAGTCATTATAATCCACTTGGGAGGTGATTTCAGACATTTTACTTTCTTCCTCACTCTCCTCATCACAGAGGGCATACAACTCTAATATGCTCTCATCCATCTCTCGGACTTTACTTTAGTACTTTAGAATTGTCTCTTTTCTAACCTTGAAATGAATCTTGAGGTCATCATCATCTAATTCCTTAAGTTTCTTCAGATTTGCTGATACACAAGCCTTATACACAGCTTGCTTCTTTACCAGTGGGGGTAATTTAACTTCAATGTCTTTCATCATCAACTAATCAGCTAAGGATACATATAGGCTATACAGTACACAGCAGAACGACCCCCTACAGTGATCTGTTCAATTACCTCATTAACCATGGGTGATAACTAGAACGAACTGCACACAGCACAACTACTTCACCACCCTCAGCTTAACATACTGCAAAAGCAAAGCAGATGTCTGACAGAATAAGGAAACGAATAGGTCAGGTAAGGCTTGTACCTAAGCGCAATATCAGAAAACAAGCCCAGCCACAACTCCCACTCAGAAGCAAAACACAACAAACAAATCGCGTTCAGCAGGAAAGATCACACAACACGTTACCTCCACCACTGACTTATGACACACCTACTAAGAAAAATGATATTGTTAGTTACAATAAAGTTTTCATACATACTTACCTGGCAGATATATACATAGCTAAGACTCCGTCGTCCCCGACAGAAATTCAAATTTCGCGCCACTCGCTACAGGTAGGTCAGGTGATCTACCGGCCTGCCCTGGGTGGCAGGACTAGGAACCATCCCTCTTTTCTATCATATTTTCTCTCTTCCACCTGTCTCCTGCGGGGAGGCTGGGTGGGCCTTTAATTGTATATATCTGCCAGGTAAGTATGTATGAAACTTTATTGTAACATAACAATATCATTTTTCATACAATCAACTTACCTGTCAGATATATCATAGCTGATTGGCACCCTTCGGTGGAGGGTAAGAGACAGCTACTATATGGAATAGACAGGTAAACAACATATGTTGTAGGTATAAATAAAACCTTGGTTCCTACCTGATAGGTGGTAGACTTGGTGGGTGTTTGCCCAGTAGTCTGCATCACCTCAAGAAACTTAGCGAGATATGTGATCTATGGCCAAGAGTTCTTGTGGGTCTGCCGATGGGGTCTTACCCACTTACTCAGCAGAGCCTAAAAGGACTTTGTCAATGGGTGCTGATCCACTTATATGACAATACACCTTATGAAGGAGCACACAACCAATCCCGACCACCTGATCCTAACCATGTGTTAGAACTAAGGATTGTTACGAGTTATCCCCGAACTCGTCACAACAACCGTAACTCAAAAACCACTACGCACACATACATAATTTTTCAAAAAAAATTATACTCAACTAATTGGATATGACGAGAATTCTCTTATGAACAACATAGACGGCCGCCCGTGCGAGCCTGAATCCTCCATTGTTCGAAGAGATTCTCGACCATATCCAAACAGAAGAACAGTATATACATTCTAAGGATTGGTGTCGGCTCCCGTACCCAGAATCGTATCTGCCGATACGATAGGACCTAGAGAAAAGCACTTCTCATACGTCACACGCACGTCTTTCAAGTAATGAGATGCAAATACCGAGTTGCATCTCCAATATGTCGTATCTAATATGTTTTTAAGTGACATATTCTTATAAAACGAGAGAGACGTCGCAACCGCTCGTACTTCATGAGCTTTTACTCTCAGAAGTTGCAATTGTTCGTCCGGACAGACCTTGTGAGCGTCCGTAATGACGTTCCTTACAAAGAACGCTAGAGCGTTCTTTGACATCAGTCTTGTGGGGTCTTTGACCGCGCACCAAAGACCTTGTCTAGAGCCTCCCAACTGACGTTTCCTCTGAAGATAGAACTTCAGAGCTCTAACAGGGCATAGAGACCTCTCTGCTTCTCTGCCTACGAGACTAGACATTCCTTTGATTTCGAATGACCTAGGCCAGGGATTCGTGGGATTCTCGTTTTTCGCTAAAAACAGAGTTTTAAACGAGCAAATCGCCGAGTCTTCCTTGAATCCTACTTTATCCTGCAGAGCTTGTAACTCACTAATTCTTTTTGCCGTTGCTAACGATAAAAGAAATAGGCATTTTCTAGTTACGTCTCTAAATGAGGCCTGATGAGGAGGTTCAAATCTATCCGAAGACAGATATTTGAGGACTACGTCCAAATTCCAGTTCGGAGGTACTGGCTCTTTAGACTTTGACGTCTCAAAAGATCTTATGAGATCGTGAAGATCTTTGTTATTTGCCAGATCTAAACCTCTGTTCCTGAATACAGCCGAGAGCATACTCCTGTATCCCTTTATTGTGGATACGGCTAGATGCGATTTTACTCTCAGGAATAGCAAGAAATCCGCAATTTCCGCTATAGAGGTAGAGGAGGAGGACAACTTCTTGGCTCTACACCACCTTCTAAAGACCTCCCACTTCGACTGGTATACCTTCGAAGTGGAGGTTCTGCGAGCTCTCGCGATCGCGCTTGCCACTTCGCGAGAAAAGCCTCTCGCTCTGACAAGTCTTTCGATAGTCGAAAGGCAGTCAGAGCGAGAGCGGGGAGGTTTTGATGGTACCTCTTGAAGTGTGGTTGTTTGAGAAGATCCGTCCTTCCTGGTAGGGATCTTGGAAAGTCTACGATCCACTCTACCACCTCCGTGAACCATTCCTGGGCCGGCCAAAAGGGGGCTATTAAAGTCATCCTCGTCTCTTTTGACGCCACAAACTTTTTCAATACTAACCCAGGATTTTGAATGGGGGAAAAGCGTACACGTCCACTCGAGACCAGTTTAGCAGGAAGGCGTCTACCATAATTGCTCTTGGGTCTTCCACGACCGAGCAAAAACACTGGGTAGCCTTTTTGAAATGTATGTTGCGAATAGATCCAGTGAGGAGTTCCCCACAGAGACCAGAGATCGCGACATACTTCCTCGTGCAGAGTCCATTCTGTATGAAGGACCTGGTTCCTCCTGCTGAGCCTGTCCGCCCTCACATTCCTTACTCCCTGTACGAATCTTGTCAGCAGGGAGATGTTCCTGTGAGACGTCCAAAGTAATAGGTCCCTCGTGAGTTCGTAAAGGAACGAGGAGTGAGTCCCCCTCCCTGTTTCCGAATGTAGGCAAGTGCGGTGGTGTTGTCCACGTTTACTTGTACTACCTTGTCTCTCACCAGAGGTTCTAGGCTCTTCAAAGCCAGGTGAACGGCGAAGAGCTCTTTGCAATTTATGTGCCAGGACACCTGTGCTGGTTCCCAGGTGCCTGACACTTCCTCCGAGCCTAATGTCGCTCCCCAACCCGTCTCCGACGCGTCGGAGAACAACACTAGGTCTGGGTTCTTTGATCTTAGAGAGACCCCTTTGTTCTCTTCCAGAGGCAGCAACCACCACTGTAGGTGTGCCTTTACCTCCACTGGAATGGGGAAAACGTCCGACAGTTGTCCGTTTTTCCAGCTCCAAGACTTCTTGAGGAAGAATTGAAGTGGACGGATATGAAGTCTTCCGAGAGGAAGAATTGTTCCAGCGAGGAAAGCGTCCCCAGAAGGCTCAACCATTCCCTCACTGACGTTTGCTGTTTCTCTAAGAAGAGAGAGATTATCCTCAAACCTTTTTCGGTTCTCTCTTGCGAAGGAAAAACTCGAAAACCCCGAGAATCCATCCGAATCCCCAGATAGACTAGGTCTTGTCTGGGGTCATCTGAGACTTCTCGAGGTTCACAAGCAATCCCAACGCCTTGGTCAAATCTAGAGTTAACTTTAGGTCCTCCAAACACTGTCTCTCCGATCTGGCCCTGATAAGCCAGTCGTCTAGGTACATCGAGACATTCACTCCTTTGAGATGAAGAAATCTCGCCACATTCCTCATCAGGCTTGTGAAGACCTGAGGAGCTGTGGACAGGCCGAAACACAAGGCTCTGAACTGAAAGATCCTTCCCCCCGTCATGAAACGGAGGTACTTCTTCGATGAAGGGTGGATCGGGACGTGAAAGTAGGCGTCTTGGAGATCTAGAGACACCATCCAATCTCCTTGTCGTAATGACGCTAGGACTGAAGCAGAAGTCTCCATGGAGAACTTCTCCTTCTGAACAAATTTGTTCAGAGCGCTGACGTCTAGTACTGGTCTCCAGCCTCCCGAGGCTTTCGCCACTAGAAAAAGGCGATTGTAAAACCCCGGGGAGTTTTGATCCAGTACTAGTTCTACTGCACTCTTGTCCCACATTTGTTCCACCATTGATCGAAGAGTATCCTCAGCACAGGTGATCCTTGTACTTGGCTTGATAGTTTCCCTTGGTATAGACGTTAGGGCGGAGTATTCAGGAAAGGGATACGATATCCCTTCCTTAAGATCTTTAGTGAAGACGCGTCTGCGTCTATCAGTGTCCAGGCTTCCACGAATTCCAGGAGCCTGGCACCTACTGGTGTTTGGAGGAGAAATGTTTCATTTGCCCTTTTTAAAGGGACGAAAGGCGGACCTACCTCTTCTCTCTGGAGCCTTCCTTCTTGCGGGAGGTCTGGAGATCGGACCACCTCGAAAGGGCTGCCTAGAAGTGCTAGGTTCTTTCTTGTCCGACACTAAAGCAGGTTTCTTCTTCGTAGCTGACTGCGTCAGAAGATCCTGTGTCGCCTTCTCAGTTAAAGAGTGAGCTACGTCCTTCACTAACTTAGAAGGAAACAAATAGTCCGAAAGAGGAGCATATAGCAGAGCTGCCCTCTGCGCATGCGAGACTGCCTTTGTTAAGAAGGCGCCATACACTGTCCTTTTCTTCAAAAGTCCTGCTCCAAATAATGCAGAGACTTCCAAAGATCCATCCTGTACTGCTTTGTCGATGCACGACAAAATGCATAACAGGGCTTCAGGTTCGATTCCCTGCGAATCGTGAGCTTTCTTGGACATCACCCCAAGGGACCAATCTAAGAAGTTGAATACTTCCAATACATGGAAAAGTCCCTTGAGGAGATGATCCAGTTCCGAAATACTCCAAGTTATGCGGGCAGAATTAAGACTAGGACGCCTTGAAGCGTCAACTAACGTTGAAAAGTCTGCCTCTGTAGTAGAAGGGAGAGCGATACCCATATCCTCCCCCGTCTTGTACCATATGCCTCTTTTCCCAGCTAACCTTGCTGGAGGCATGCAAAATACTGTCCTGGTTAAGTCTTTCTTCGACTTCATCCAGGCGTCTAAGGCGTGTAAAGCGCGCTTCATCGAGATGGTGGGCTTCATCTTCAGAAAAGACGAAGTCTTCTTCGCCTTCGCACTCGAAAAGAGCGAGCGCGGAGAAGGAGGAGCAGCCGGAGTCAACTCGTCTCCGTATTCCTCCAGAAGCATGGTTGTCAACACCTTATAGTTAGACAAGCCCTCTCTTCCAAGATCGTCATCCTCCGAGTTTCGTTCGAACTCGTGATAATCCTGAGTTTCTGTTCTCCTTTCAGAATGTTCCTCTTCTGGGGGAGACAAACTCCTGATCGGAGAGGGGCTAAGGGAATGAAAGTCCTTCCTTTTTCCCATTCTGATCGACTTGGAAGCCGTCACAACCTGCGGCTTCTCTCGCGCTTTAGAAGACGTCATGTATGACGCTTCCCGCTCTCCGAGCGTCATGTATGACGTCTCTTGTTGACGTTTAGAAGACGCTTCGCGTCCGGAAGACGCTTCGCTTTCTAAGGGCTTCCTACTCGGCGTCACAATCTTGGACGGAGCGTCACGTCTAAGATCCTCTTGATTTGACGCTTCACTTCTAAAAGACGTCTTCCGAGCAGGTGCGAGAGGACGAGACTTCTTAATAGGAAGCGTCACGTCCTTCCGACGGGGCGCTAAAACTCCCACAAGAGATGATAGTTGTTCTTGCACCGCCATAATGATCTTCCTTGACGCTTCTCCTACGTCTAGCGCCTGACGCCCTTCGTCATCACTCGGGGAAGAAGCATGATGGGGTACTTCCTCATAAGCGTCAGGTGACGTTGACGCACCTTCGCCTTCTTAATAGCAGACGGCGTCATCCGAGAAGCGCTCCGGGCTAGAATCAATGTCTTGCTTCATATGACGCTTCAGCGGTCTCGATAAGGTCGACTCCTTCCACCCACCCTCGTTTAGGTGAGGGAGAGGGAGAGGACGAGGAAAACCACTCGCGAAAGGACGCTTTTCCTGTACCGCGCCCTTGAGCTGGCTGCCATGAAGCAAAGCTATCTGAAGGGACGTCTGACCGTTGGGGATTCCCCACGACCTCCTTAAGGCTTTCGACTTTCCTTCTCCTCTGGGCATGTGAGCTTGGAAGAGGTCTAGGCCTGGGAGCGCCGCAGGGACGATCAAACGCCCCCTCCACAACACTGATAGGGCTCACTTCACTAAAATTTTCACTATCACTAGCCTTACCTTTCGAGTCCGCCATCTTGGACTTCATGTCTCGAATCGCGTCGCTTTCAGATTGGCGATTTCCGATGCCGAATCCGAAAGACACTCTGAGAATGAGATTTATAGGGAGATTCTCCAGAAGTAGGGTTAGAATTATTATTTAAAGGCTCAATAGGCCTTGAATTCACACCTTTCAGTCTTCTAACTCTATCCCTCTCTAACTTCTTCAAATAAGAAGTCAAAGTCTTCCATTCTTCTCTGCATTCAAACTCTCGCATTCCTTACAAGTGTTAGTAGCAGAACACTGCACCCCCCTACATTTACGGCATACAGTGTGAGGATCAACCGAAGCTTTCGGTATCCTCACCCTGCAGCCTACATTCACACACATTCTCACACTCACATTAGAATCAGACATCCTGAGAAAAATCAAAAGAGTTATTCAAAACAGTCCACAGTAGCGAATGCCAAAACACGATCCAAATACGTCACCAAAAGTCGAAAAAAACGTTGATCAAATGTTGAAAAAAGAATCCAAGTCAGGAGGTAATAACAACAATGTTGATACCACCGGCGACAGAGAAAATATGATAGAAAACGGGGATGGTTCCTAGTCCTGCCACCCAGGGCAGGCCGGTAGATCACCTGACCTACCTGTAGCGATGGCGCGAAATTTGAATTTCTGTCGGGGACGACGGAGTCTTAGCTATGTATATATCTGACAGGTAAGTTGATTGTATGAAAACTTAAAATAAGGATTTGCATTTACAACAATCACTTCTCGACTGCAACCTGCCTGCGACACTGTTCACTTACTGGGGCCGCCAACATTTCCTGTAACATTAAAGATGACTATGTGTAGGTACTTACAGTGAGAACGAATCCGAAAACAAGCAAAATTACTTGTCAACATTGACGTTACAGGTGTGCGAAGAGCAAATACGCCAACAAATGTTCAAAACTTCAGAAAAACAGAAATGTGGTGCTACTACCCCGAAAATGGTATTTCTACAAAAGCATTCTGCACAGACTGCAAGGAACGTAACCTTGGATACGATTTCCACTAGGGATTGCGACGTCCAATGTATTTCGCCGTGTTTAGTACTGGCCCCTGGGTGTTAATTACAGTCGTCCAAATAAATATTACTTAAATTTCTTGTTCAGTAGGTAAAACTGCATAGAAAAACTGCAACTGCCATAGTCTAGGCCGCCGCAGATAAGTACCCTAGATCTACCGAAACGGTTTTAGTTCATACATTAAACAATCTTGAAATGATATTGGGACCGTCCTGATCGAATTCAGCAACACCCAATCCCTGAAATAACACGTGAAGCATACGTTATCCGCTTACCTTAAAATTCAGCATGTGTAAGTGTTATATAAGTAGAATGTATGGAATGTTATTCCATATATATAAAATACTAAAACTATGATTAATTAAAACCAGTGACCCAAGAGGTCAACCAGATTGCTTGCAGGAATGTGATCAGACCAGATACGATAAGTAGGCTAAGATGACGTATACAATAAAGTGGGCTAAGATGACGTGTTGTACTCAGTCAGTGTCTAGTGACGTCACCTGTGGTCATTCATT
Organism: Macrobrachium nipponense; assembly: GCF_015104395.2. Classification (NCBI taxonomy): domain Eukaryota; kingdom Metazoa; phylum Arthropoda; class Malacostraca; order Decapoda; family Palaemonidae; genus Macrobrachium; species Macrobrachium nipponense. The sequence continues at coordinate 112,775,291 of NC_061108.1, forward strand.
TGTTTTGAAAATAGTAATCCAAGCTTCCTGCTTAAGACAAACACCGCGACCTATAATTCAAACGGCCTACGTGATTTGTAATCTATGTCATCTGTGTGTATGTTCGTATGTTCGAGCTACTGTCTGCTTCCTTTATGATTTGTAAACCAGATTGTAGGGAGAAGCGATCAAGCCATCATCATTAGAAGACCTGTCCATTTTTATCTGAGCTTCATCATGTAGAATTCAATCAGCCATCATCACTGGCAGACTTGTACAATTTCATCTTATAATGTCAGAAGAATAGATGTATTTTTGTACTCAGTGTTTTCTACTAGAACCTCACACCAGAAAAAGATCGAATGAACTTATAACTATCGTCATGTGTTTAACTCATCTCCGTCGTCATAACCAAAGAAGATATTGACTTCGTAAGTTATCATCAAACCCCAAGACACTCCAATGAGTATGGAAGTCATAACCAACCGACTTAGCATAGGATTATCGCAAATCTAACATAACCTCAAAGGGCACCTTATTATACGAAGGCAACAGCCCTAAAATTGGTGGCAGCAAACAGCATCCAACAAAAACTCTTCAACGTCTTCCGAAGAATAACCAGAATAATGCATAATGTATCATATCAGAAGTCAACGACGACGAAAGCAAGAGATTCTTCAAGCAACTTAGTATCATCATTAGTGAGCGTCTTCAGCAGTGCATAACTTCAAGAAACAAACCCGACATGTCTGCTTCCTACGACAACGCAAGCTTCGTCATAGGAGATGTCTCTCATTAGAATCATTCAAGAAAACATCATCGTTTATTGAGCGTTTCCAGCACTTCAAGAAACAAAACGAACGCGTCTTCAGCATTGGATCTTCAAGGACTCGAATCATCCAAACAACGTGCACGGGGGAAACTCAAGCCAAAACCAGGTAATCCGCTAAACGGAGAAGGACTTCCCACAAAATGAAGCAAAGTACAATCCTTTTTTATTCATTTGGAGTAACTGAGTGCTTCCTTTGCAGGTCGAATTTTCGATGTTCCTATGGCTGAAGTTACGAGACATTCTTAATCTTACTTTTTTACAGAAATTATCTACATCATTGGGATTTCGCTACTGCGAGTTTTTATCTTTGAATTTCTGTTTCCAGAAGTTCCCCTGAAATATCATAATCACATACTGTGTTAATCTTATCATTTTGGGTGATTATTAATTCTGTACGTAACAAATCAAATTAAACATTGAATATGCGTTTACGCAGTGGACGTCTGTATTTATGCAGATGCATGGATAGGGTCGTTAGGCACCGTAGTGATTAGAAAACACACAAAAACAAGTGGAACACCCATACAAATCTGGATAAATTAGAGGTAACACCATTTTGGGTCATGACAATAAAGGTTCCTTTGCAAGGTCCCGATCGCAGTTTCAGCCTTGAGTTTTTTTAGTTATATGCGTAAAAATCGAATCGGATTGCAATGAATAACATGTCTGTAAAAACTTTCATTAGGTTAACATACTTACATTCATATAAACAAATCAACAAGATATGTCTAAATGCGCTGACTTGGATCCCTCACTATTTCAAATTTTAGCAAAGAATGGAGTAAACCACAGCAAGTACAAATAGTTAATATTGAACGCAGTAGAGATAACTTGTTTTAATAGTAATCGCTCAATTCATAATAGTTAGTCATTCTTACGTTCGTTGCTTTATACGTAACCAACAACAACAGAATGCTAAAAACACACAATACATTGTCGATGATGATAAAGAGAAGAATCCTGATTATTATAAAAAGAAATAGGTAAACAGTAGCCCTAAAAATCAGAAACAAACAAATCGTGCTTAAGCAAACTTGGTTACTGTGCCATCTAGCATAACGGTCAGGGTCAGTCATATCTGTCGAGTGTTCAAAGCAAAGCACATTCCACATAATATGCGACTCTAGCAGAGTGGGGAGAGCGATGTTGGATCATTTATGCCAATACCTTTTTGAATTAAAAAGGAATTTTCCTATGAATCACACGACTGTATCAAGTAATCAGAGCAGGTTCTCGTAATTTTAATACAATAAGTTATTATAAGTAGTGGTGGATTAAGCCCGACTGTACGCTCCGTAAAAAATGAGAATATCTTGTTTTTATTCCTTTAGTCCATGTAATATCCTGTATTTACGGACTCACCGTTTGTTGTTCGAACTTCCTTATTGAGAAGTCCGGAGTATGGTTCAGTAATTGGTAATAACAAGTTAATTGTCGTAGCATCAATCAGATTCAGTACAGGGCAGATAAGCGAACGCTTACAGAAACTTTAATAGTTATAAAAACCACTGATCAGTATCTAGTGTAATTGTAAGATATTCATCTATGGGTATACGAAACATTATCTTACCTCCTGCCAAATAAGGCGTGTTTATCAAAAGAAAATTCTATAAGCCTTCTAACATATTAAAATCCGTTTTGGACAAAAAGAGACAGTTAATCAAATAATAACTTATATAGAGGAACCAATCACTTGTCTCATAAATCGTGATATTGTTCAAGCAACCCAACAGAATTCTCCCACACCCGCAGTTGCAGCTTGCACGCAAAATCTCGAGACGCATGCACCCTCGAATGTCTTAGAGCGTGTAAAAAGACTTTGCTGGGATCTGAAATTTTAATCCTTCCCGACACTGAAATATAACAGATTTCCGTGAACAAAGCACTAATACACGGTTGACTCACAGCAACAAGTTAATCTAGTAATCCACAAAACCTATATATATATCGTGGATATGGAAGTTATAAATATCGCATTTTTTATTGTTGCTAATTTTTAATCACGCCCGACCAGTCGTAGATGAATTCTCTTATACTCTATCTAAAGTAATATCCGTAAAGTCATTCAAACAGAGGTGATTCAGCAGAATTTTTTTTTATCTTTTATCTGAATACCAGGATGTTTCTCCACTAGCGAGTGATCTCTGGGGGAAAACGGATGTCATTGAACACAAAATATGGTCTAAGGACAAACATAAAGCTATATACGCACCTTCGTATAGACACTCCCAATGAAATTTCAAAAATACAGATAAATGATGAAGTTGAAAAAAATGTTCGTAATAGGAGTCATTAGGAAATCAAATAGACCATATAATTTTTCCCTTAAACATCATGCAAAAAAAAAAAAAAAAAAAAAAAAGAAAAAAAAAGATCGGACTTGGCGTATCGTCGTAGATTTCTGTCGCCTAAACAAGGAGACGATTCCCGATCGTTTTCCAGTGCCATGTACCGACGATATCTTATCTCTGTTAGGTCAGAATAAATTTTTCACCAGCTTGGACTAACTTAAGGGCTTTCACCAGATACCATTAGCTATGTGAGTGTACCCCATACACCGCCCTCAGCACACTCAGGGGACATTATCAATTTTTAAGTATGCCTCCGGCTTACGTTGCACCCCAATTACAATATAGTGTTTGGAGACTTTTAGGGGATACCCTACATGCCTATATGGTTGGTCTTGTAATCTTTTCTAATACCTCAGAAGTACATTCACATAAACTAGAGCTAGTGCTACAGAGACTAAGACAAATAATCTCAGAGTAAAATATCCAAATTTGAGTTTTAAAAACCGAACATGTTTATCTAGGTTTTATGTGTCTAGTCAAGGTCTTAAAGTAGTCCATGGTAAGGTATCGGCTATTCATAACTTTCTGGTACCTATTAACGTAAGGGGGATACAGCACTTTTGCGCTTTAGAGGGTATTACAATCGTAAGTAAATATGTAACTCTTCAATCATAGCAGCTCCTTTAACAGATCTTACGAAGAAGGGCGTAGATTTATTATGATCTGAAAAGCATCAACAGGCGTTCAATATCTTAAAAATTGGAATTATGCAGCTCACCTATCTTAAAAATCGCTGATTTAAATAAGGAAATTTTTTTTTATTGCAACAGACGCCTAAGACCAAGGGGTAAGAGGGGTACTACTTCAGCAATATGATAAACAGTTCTTCTCTATAGCTTTTTATTCACGTAAACTAAGGCCCTCTGAAAAGTAAATATACAGTAATAGGCAAGGAAGGGCTAGGTATCGTTAACTCACTAGTACATTTTAAGTTCATAATCTACGGCTATCCTGTTAAAAGTCCTTACTGATCATAAGTCCCATACCGAGTTTTGCAAGACTTTAATCACAGTCCCAAAGGAACTCGGCGGCATAATGATCATTCAGGTCTTTGGAGCCAAGTTAAGATACCTACCTGGGAAAGCAAATATCATAGCTGACGCATTATCCCACAATCCCGCACCATCCTGCAAAGAACCATTAGTTGGATTAAAAGATATAGAAACATCCATGCCTATTGTTAAAACCGTATCTAAACAAGAAAATTCATTAACCCAAGAGATCATGAACATGAATAGCTGGGTTGGAGCGCTGAACTGTTACAAACTGAACAAAGCAAGAGTCAGCAGCAATAAGCAAAACAATAGACACTTCGAACGGAAACAGGGGTCAGCAGCTAAGCAAAACAATAAACACTTTGAACGGAAACCCTAAAGCAAAAGTATATTTAAAGTATGTGTATCAGAATTATGTAATGAAATGTAATATTGTAGGTCCGTGACGAGGAAAACCCGAAGAACACAGCAGGTGACTAACAACCAGGTAGGAGTAATAATCTCTTTATACCAATTGTCCTAAACTGGTTGCATTCCAATCCATTACATGGTCATCCAGGGTTCTCTATTATGTCACAGAAAGCCAAATCACTATTTTACTGGCCTACAATGCTTACAGATATAAAAAGCACATAACTAATTGTAACACGTGTCATGAAAACAAGGGACACACTAAGACACCTGTCAGTTTAAGGCCCTATCCCGTACCAAATCAATCCTTGAAAGAATACACGTAGATTTATTGACAGAGTTACGAGTCTGACAGAGGAAATAAACACCTCTTAGTGTTAATAGTCGCCTTGACAGATTATATAGAATTAATAGCACTAAAAAACAAACACCGCAATTGAGTGCGCTAGGAATATTTATGAGTGCTACATCAGTAAACATGGAATTCAACACATGATAATTCTTGACTCGGGTGGTGTAAATCAATAATAATTTCCTTAACTCGTTGTGTGAATTCCTTTCCATTAAGAAAACCAATACCATATTTTATCACCCAAAGTCAATAGGTTTGGTAGAACGGATAAATAAGAAAGTGTCAATGTCTTACGAGTTACACTCGTGATATTGGATCCGAACTAGATTATAGCGGTTCTCGCGGTTTTAAATACCTTTATCATTCATATCTTGTATCTATAGAAATGATACCGCAAGTAGCCTTATACGGTACGCCGCTAGAACACTTTTCCACATATTCAAGCCAACCATTATTTATCAAATAAAAAAAAAAGTATGGATACGAGTGGAGTCGATATAATACACTCCATAAGAAGTTGGAAGGGTTACAAATTATAATAAAAAAGGAATCACGATAAAATCAATAAGCAAAACGTAACCATATGCAGTAAGTGTTTATAAAATATCCAAATATATATACGTAAAGATTTGAACTCTAACTTAACGCTTTAGTTTAGTAGTCCATTCAGTATTCTAGGGATATTAATGACAAATAAGCTAAAAGTTCAAACACATATCAAAACCTACTGGCATATTGTCTGTCCCGGTGGTTTATATTTGTAGTAAAAAAAAAAAAGAAAAAAAAAAATTTTAAAGTCAGGAAGTCTAGAAGTGAAAATGTATATCTATGTGAATAATCCTATATGGATCTTACAGGGTAAATAGTATATATAAAATTTGTATGGAAACCCTTTTCATTAGTTTGAATAAGGAATATCTAATTTAACATAAGTAATTATGTTACATTTTACATTTTACAATCTTGCAGATTTCCAACGCGAAACTAATATTATGTTGTCAAATTTGGTACTGTTTTTTTTCAGACATTCTTCTCCAATTCATACACGGCTTTGATTTGAAAGTACTAAAGTTGTATCTTTTACAGCAAGTAACATAACTCTTAAGCTAGCTGAGAAAATCTCCTACCAGGTGATGAGGTCATCAGTCCTGAAGGTGCCTGGCGCATTTGCCGAATCATCATTGTTCCTTTTAACCTCAATAAACCGCTTGCACAGGCTTCATCTGTAGTGTGTGTCGTCTCATGCTTGCAAAGCAGGTTGGCTGGAGAGAGGAATGCTTAGCTCATGAACTTCACATGTGGTTCATGGGTCACGATGACATACATAGCCGTAACTTATTCTTATCCGTGTGCAATGCAACTTTAGTTAAGGAATTGCAATAATTTTAAAATTAATGAACAAAATAAGCGAATAGAATTTCTATAACATCAAAATTAATTAATTTTTTCTGAACCTCATAGACAATTAGAGTCAATAAATCAGCTTATGACATTGGTAAATGGACATTTAGAAGTATCAGGTCATGGGTATGAAAAATTTACTTGCAAAAATAGCCTATTACAATTCAAGTAAATCACATTCATGGGAAAATGTCACATTTTCTTGAAAAACGCAAAGTTTATATAGAAATTAGTTACATAGTGGGTTCTTTCGTTGCATCTCCTGCCTATTAAAGTTTAAAAATTAACCTCAGAGGATGCGCGCGAGAAAATTGAATATGAACCTTTTGTTAGGGGCACATAGGATTGGATTTTATCACAGCTTAATTTCAGTAAGCGTAGAGAAATACAGAATCATGATTAATATTCTCTTTGACTCTTATGTTGCCTGGCAATCTTACCAATAGCTCACTTTTCCACTTCTTTGTCTAGTAACTTACTACCAGTAATATCGAATTTTCTTTGGGATTCGTATTGATATCTGTTAATATGGATATTTTTACGGTCGTCAGAGACCTGGATAGGTTCACTCATTGTTATAATGCCATGGATAAAAAATTTTGTACAGCTGACTCTTTTGAATTCCATAAAATGTCAGCGAATTCATGTGGGTTAAGTCTATTCCTTAACGGCTTTCTCCCTCCCGTATTTGGATGTTGTCTAAATTTACTTTGCCTTGTGACAAGTATAATTTCACTTACAGGCTGATTAACGGAACCTGGTTACAGTACCCTGCAGTACGAGAGTTTCACATCGCATCCCTGGACAGATCGTCTACAGATTCAAAACCCGTTCGTCACTGCGGACGACTGCAATGAAGAACAACTGCCTACAATGTGAAGGGAATAAGCACCATCATAAGTGAACAAGCATATTTCGTGGACTTCTTGGACCGACACCCGTATCCCATCTTTAATCTCGTTTTAATGCGGAATGCTCCGGCGGCTGTCGGAATCGACTACAAAAGGGACAAACTTCCGACAATTACAACCAGAAGGATATTCAACTCTACGTTTGCTGGCACAGGACTCTTGCTGGGGATGATTTTATTCATCGGGAACGTATTCGTATGGCATAGGATGCAGAGGACAAGTATGAGCGCAAAATAGAACGTCGGACCCTGCCCAGGCAATTTCCCCTTGTTTTTAACCATTTGGAATTGGCCATTTCATTTGGCTATAGGTGGTTATCTGGAACTGTGTAATGGATGAAAAGTTGTTTGAAACGCTAGAATGTGCAGTGGGTATCACCTCGGTCATGTATCCTATATATAAAGTATCATGTATCCTATATATAAATTATATAAAAACAGAATCGAAATATAGCTGTGAGTGTACGCACTAGGAATCTATTTAAAGTGCACCTAGATTAATCACTTAGATTAGTCGTTTATGTTAATCAGTTGTATTAAGTGCACATATATTGATCCTAATTATATGAATCCATATATATATGTATAAATAAATCAGGCAGCCTATAATCAATCTGTTACCTTTTATCTTACCAATAACTGCAGTTAGTATATGGGTCAATGAATCAGTTAGCATAAAAATCAATGAATCAGTTAGCATAAAAGTTAATATATCAATTAATAAATCATTAATATATGATTTTTATCACTTCATATATGATTTTTATCAGTTAAAATATGATTTTTATCATGTTAATCTTTATTTGATGCAATTATCAGAGTACATTAGTATTTTCTGAGGCATACGTATCTTAATGAGTTGAAGTGAAAAACTTTATCCGTATATATCACGTGATCATTATTATTTACGAATATCATCATATGCATATGTCTTATATCTTATTACATGAATCTGTATTTGTGTACATCATGAATTTTTTTTTACTTATAAGTATTTTCTATATATCTATATATATTCACAAAATGTCTGTATCACACTCCTATAAGTCAATTGCAAGTCAAGCTTGAGTAATATTCAGTGGTTAGTTTTGTAGCAGACCGAGCAATTTATGTAAGTGTTACATAAGTAGAATGTATGGAATGTTATTCCATATATATAAAATACTGAAACTATGATTAATTAAAACCAGTTACCCAAGAGGTCAACCAGATTGCTTGCAGGAATGTGATCAGACCAGATACGATAAGTAGGCTAAGATGACGTATACAATAAAGTAGGCTAAGATGACGTGTTGTACTCAGTCAGTGTCTAGTGACGTCACCTGTGGTCATTCATTTGTTTTGAAAATAGTAATCCAAGCTTCCTGCTTAAGACAAACACCGCGACCTATAATTCAAACGGCCTACGTGATTTGTAATCTATGTCATCTGTGTGTATGTTCGTAAGTTCGAGCTACTGTCTGCTTCCTTTATGATTTGTAAACCAGATTGTAGGGAGAAGCGATCAAGCCATCATCATTAGAAGACCTGTCCATTTTTATCTGAGCTTCATCATGTAGAATTCAATCAGCCATCATCACTGGCAGACTTGTACAATTTCATCTTATAATGTCAGAAGAATAGATGTATTTTTGTACTCAGTGTTTTCTACTAGAACCTCACACCAGAAAAAGATCGAATGAACTTATAACTATCGTCATGAGTTTAACACATCTCCGTCGTCATAACCAAAGAAGATATTGACTTCGTAAGTTATCATTAAACCCCAAGACACTCCAATGAGTATGGAAGTCATAACCAACCGACTTAGCGTAAGATTATCGCAAGTCTAACATAACCTCACAGGGCGCCTTATTATACGAAGGCAACAGCCCTAAAACATGTACTTCTGTTGTGTGGATTTCAAGAATTTGGTGTTGCTTGAAGAATCCTATGAAGATTTGCTTAACTTTATTAGGCTCGTAACTCCGTTTCTTGCATTGCAACAGAGGGAATTCTCAATACATTTTTTCTCTCCGAAAAGCAACGATTTCTGGAGCATAAACCTTCTTTATCGTATGCTGGTCTCAATGATCAAGGAAGCGTCTCTCGTTTTCCCGCCTCTCGCAAGCGGTAACTTACTTCACGTGTTAATATTGGAGGGAAAACTTATGGAGGGAAATTTGAATACTAAAAAAATCAACTTGAATTACTATGGAGAAAAGGGATAAGAACAAAGACTACACTTAAACTTATTTACAGTTTCTATATTTGGTAAACCATGTTTTCTTACAGAATTGTATTTCCTCTCATTTTGTGCATGCTTGCATAATGATTGCCTAACTGCCAATTACAAATAGCGTAATAAAAGCCATGGCAGCAAGATGGTCATTTTTTTTAGTCGCTGTTCCGTTTACGAAAAGCGCGAGGGAAGTGAGTGGATGTGCTTAACCAAATTAAGACAAATCTGTCATTTCTTCTGTGGCTGAACCTGGTTACGTTGTGCACGAAAACCCCTGCTAGCAGACAATAAGATTTTCAGTGATGGTGCAATACGGGTTGCAACGTTTTGTCTCAGTTGCTAATCCGATAACGGGAAGATAAGGATAGGGCCGATACATTTTACCAGCCAATAGGTCTGCATACAATGAGAAATCCAAAGATTTCTGTTGCTTGGTCAAAAATGAACTCTGGCTATTTTGTACGGTAGAACAGGACTGGCATACGAGAAAGAAATTAATAAAGGGATTTTTCCAACTTAGATGAAAACACCAACCCTCTCTCTCTCTCTCTCTCTCTCTCTATATATATCTCTCTCTCTCTCTCTCTCTCTCTCTCTCTCTCTCTCTCTCTCTCTCTCTCTCGTAAACCATGCAGTTCACTGACACAACGAATACTTCCATCTCTGATTTATTCTGCAAGGTCAAGAACAACGAAACTGGTGATTTTAGAAATATTGTTACTGACATTCCATCATTAAGCAATGACAGTACCGGCAATAATAGGAAATGACATATACTATACAGGGCGCGAGCCCGAATGGACTTTCTGAAAGAGAAAAAACATCAGCATTGAGGAGTTTTGCCTTAAAATGTGGAGTTTAGCTACAATCTTTATACTCGAGAAACTCATCATAGATATTGGATCTGATCTTCCCAAGGAAATGAACGAAAAGGGCAATAAACGTGGCATCGATAGCTACCCCAAGCAGAAGGCATACAAGGTTTATGGTCTCAGGCTGAAATGGGGTAGTTTTAGAAGTTTCCTTAATTATCCATGCGAGGAGTCTGTGGGCTTTCCTTTGACCTTGCCCATCTTGGCATTCATCTGCATCCAGCCCACTTCCGCTCATTTTAGTTTCTTCCTTTGGAAATTGTAGAATCTGGACACTGTTTCCGTTCTTTTTACTTTGCACACGAAAACGCTGGAACTCCACCAGACAGTGCGCCACAAAGAAGAGGAAAAATCGGAGGATGAAGTAGAAGAACCAGACGTCAATCGCTTTGGGAGACGCAGATTTTGGCAAGTTACTGACTGACTGAAAAAGAAGATACCAAATTCTAGCATTGGGTAATTGAGGAAAAAAACCTTACGTCGTGTATTTCAGCGCCGCATATGTATTGCAGAAAAAATTGTAGGATAAGACAATGAATCAGAAAGGATGTGTAAAGGAAACGTATGCGAACCTGTGAGAATAAAGAAGCTACAACGATCAGCAGTGAGAGGGAAGTTGAAGCCCTCTGGTAAAATTCATCTATGGGAAAGGCAAGGAATGAGAGGTGTCCCAGCATTTCCAGAACTATACAGGGCCCGAGCATCGTCAGAAAAAAAGCCTTGCTTCTCCGGTCGATTAGCACAGCCACCACAACCTGGTCTCTCTCATACTGAAAGAAAGGAAGGAGATAATACATGCATTGATGCTGGTCTACCACAATGAATTTTTTCTTTTCCTTGCAAAATTATTCGTCTGAGTGGTTTGAATGTTTTCGTAACCATACCATCATAAATTTAGCATAGTATAATATTTTGGTGGGATACCTGCCTAACCAAATCTTATAAGATATAAAGGAACCATGAAAACAGGATGAGACTGATCATAGATAATTAATTCGGAAACTTAATGCAGTGTCAACTTGGTATAACTAACCGCTTTTTTTTTCAAGCGAAGCTACTGTTTGGGAAAAAAAAAATCTAAGGAAACGGACAGTTTAGTTACCGTCATGGATTGAAGTCGGAATTATCACAGAACAGTTTTAGGGAAACATGCTAAGTTTAGTTTAAAATAGAATGGTTACTGGTGATTAAATGCCACAATGGCCAGAAATACAAGAATACTAATTGAAACCTAGTAATAAAATAACTTCAAGAAAATGATGACATCGACAAAAAAAAAAAAAACCCTTTTATACAATACCAAAGAAATCCACTTGATTCTCTTCCACAAAAACCCAGGCATTTCACTGTGATAAACAGAAACCTTACAAGCATACACTCTGTATATGTATAATTCATCGTCTTTCCGGTCAAAGAGAATTAGTGCATTGATTAATTAAGTCCCACAAATCTATACACAGGATGTAACGACGCGTCATCGTTGTGTATATAACGTCTTGGGGTAGGCTCCACTTTGGAGGGGTCCCGATTGTAAAAAATCGTAAAAATATTTGCCAAAAATACACTAATCAAGACAGGCTAATGAAATTTTCAGGCATTATTAGCACTATAATAACGCATATTCTCTGTGAGTTTTATCATCCTACAGGGAAAAGTAATATTTTATGAAAAAAAATGTGAAAAAATGCAAAAATTCCGGGCCCCTCGTACTGAAGGTTATTTGGTGATAGGTGAGAAACTACAGTCTTGAATAGAAATTCGGTCTGACAGAATGTTGGTATATCCACCTGGAACATGCACAAAAAAAATTATCAAAATAGAACAGTAAATAAGCACGTTATAACAAAAAAAAGAGCAACAACTTCAGGTAAGTTCAGCGAAAGCCCCGCCGAAAAATCAGACTATATCTAGGAAGAAATATTCAGGAAAAATTCAAATCTCGATTTAGGGACAAAACCTTTTGAGAGTTTGTAGTTATTATGTCACTTGATAGCCTAAAACATCTAAAAATTATATTATTTAGGACAATCAAAGAATACCCCCCCACAAAAAAAAAAAAAAAAAAAGGGGAGGGGGTTTTCTTTGATTGCCCTAAATAATATAATTTTTAGATGTTTTAGGCTATCAAGTGACATAATACCTACAAACTCTCAAAAGGTTTTGTCCCTAAATCGAGATTTGAATTTTTCCTGAATATTTCTTCCTAGCTATAGTCTGATTATTCGGCGGGGCTTTCGCTGAACTTACGAAGTTGTTGCTCTTTTTTTTTGTTATAACGTGCTTATTTACTGTTCTATTTTGATAATTTTTTTTGTGCATGTTCCAGGTGGATATACCAACATTCTGTCAGACCAAATTTCTATTCAAGACTGTAGTTTCTCACCAATCACCAAATAACCTTCAGTACGAGGGGCCCGGAAATTTCCGTTTTTTCACATTTTTTTTCATAAAATCATTACTTTTCCCTGTAGGATGATAAAACTCACAGAGAATATGCATTATTATAGTGCTAATAATGCCTGAAAATTTCATTAGCCTGTCTTGATTAGTGTATTTTTGGCAAATATTTTTTACGATCGGCACCCTCCAAAGTGGAGCCTACCCTTGATAAGGGATTTTCAAAAACTAAGATCCCGTATTGGTAAAAAGCAGCTTAATGTTAATAAGGGATTTTCAAAAAGTGAGATCCCCTGTTGGTAAAAAGTCAGCTTCATTTCAATAAGGGATTTTCAAAAAGTAAGATCTGAAGTTGGTAAAAAGCCAGCTTAATGTTAATAAGGAATTTTAAAAAAGTAGGATCCCGTGTCCGTAAAAAAGCCAGCTTAATTCTAATAAGAGATTTTCAAAAAGTAAGATCCCGTGTCGGCAAAAAGCCAGTTTAACATATGTAAATGAGGCATTTTCAAAAAGGAAGATCCCGGGTTGGTAAATAGCTAGCTTAATTTGAATGTGGGATTTTCAAAAAGTAAGATATCCGTGTTGGTAAAAAGCCAGCTTAATTTCAATGAGGGATTTTTAAAAAGTAAGATGCCATGTTGGTAAAAAGCCAGCTTGATTAGGTAAACAACATGAAATCTATAACTCCTGCTGATAAACTTACAATATGCTGGTGATATACACTAAACTGATTCCTATGGAGAACTCTTGAGGTAGTTCTAAAATAAAATGTCTTTATTGATGGCAATAATGGACAGGATTCAAGGGTACCACATGAAACCTTGACAGCGAAAAGTAGTGACTTAAACGAGCAACCAATGTTTAATTTTTCCTTCTAGTATTTAGTAGTAATTGCGATTTATTTTCAACTGGTGATATGTTATTGATAAAAGACAAATGATTTGTCAGCTAACGCTGCTTTTCACCCTGCCGTGGGTATGTGACGTTAACAGGCATTATTGCTAACGAACTTAAGAAAAATCACCTCAACTCGGATGTTCACGAGGTGTTGCAAACACTACAAATATCATTTTGTGATTATCATTACGGATCTTTCCTAGATAATGAGCCCCAAGGGTTTTCGGGGTTCGTTATCTAAGCTTGATATTTCTCTATGATATTTACAGTCTTTAGTTCATTCCCAACATGCTTGTACTAAACACAAAGCAAAGGTGGATACATACCGGGTTTTAAAACCCGTGGGGGTCACTATCCAGCAAAGATCCACCACTACAGATACAATTCTTTAAGATTACTTACAGGTAGCACTGATGAAACTACTCTGCAACGAATGGCGGACACGTGGTAAATGGGAAGGCTCTGATTATCGCTTCTGACTCTGAGCGCCTCTTCATCGATCAGGGGACGGTCGCTTCCTTGCAGCAGAATCGGTATCAAACAGAGCTGAAATATCGGAACTCATCTGCTTGATAAATTCACATCGATCATCATAAGGATTAATTGCATCAAATGGTTAACGAAAATGACTTGAATTACTACTTGCCTGAAAATCGAAGGGAAACGCCTGGAAATTAAAGTTGCACTGCACAGAGATGTCCAGGGCCTTCATCATTTCGATGATAACATCTTTCCCATCATATTTTCTGGCTATAAAAAATAACGCTTTGATTTTCGACTTCTCTGCAGTTTCTGCTTACGTATAGTGCTCCTAATATTTTGGGTTCCATTTACTGAATATATCAAAGAAACTTTATAGTCCATCAATGAATAATCCCTTTCATAAGTGAGAGATGGATGTTGAATTCAACGGAAACAAAAGAATAACTGAATTTGGTTGGCATTTAAATGTGAAAATTAACGCTAATTAATCGAGCGAATAACTGTCATAAACGTCTCTATGGCTGCCTTACCTTCAAAGCTGTCTATCAGAGTAAGACTGCCATTTTTCTTCGGAATGATTGTTAGTTTGTAAATCATGTCGTTGCTGTTTATCCTGAGATTTCCTTCGAACGTGGCCGTGGATATATACAAAGTTGGGTGCCACAGGGCCTCTAAACATTTGACGTCCAGCGTATTTTTTACTTTATCATGATCCAGATTGTAAAACTGGAGTCGCTCGTCCCGCCAGCTGAGAGTCACTTGAAACAAAACCTAAGTGAAAAATAAAGTCAAATATAAAATTTTCAAGTTCTTAATATGACAAATATTGTTAGACCTGACAGATTGCCTTCATACATACATTTACAGCCCATATTTGTTTCACCCAGACATGAAAAATTGCAGTAAACTTTTTACCTTGCACTAACTTGCTCTATAATTTTTTTCATGGATATGTAAATTTGATATTTTGACAAGAAAAGTATCTTGAAACAATTTAAATTGTTGTCCTGATCCAAGGAGCCCAGGGATGAAAACAACAGTCTTTTTGTTTATCCGTGCTTCTTGGGGCAGGGTAACAGTTACAATTTCATGATATCTACTTCGTGGAGCAAAGGAAAACCGAGAAGAGTAAAGCAGCCAAAATCCAGGTTGACTATTTTAAGAAACTGAGAAATCTATTTCTGTTTACTGACCTCTGCTAATAAGCGACAACAAACCCATCTCTTAGGCTAAGAATGTACTTTATAAACAGAAAACCTACATTTCAGCTAGGAAGACATGCAGGGAATGTGCATTTCTTACCTTAATAGTATTCTCATTCACATCAATACTGCGAATATATCTCATCCACAGGTCTACCGATACTTTTCGGTCCATGGGGGCCTGAAGTTCGTAGTAAGTCCTATCAGGGCCTAGGAAAATGTCACAGCTCGAATCGTCGTCAGAAAGGTCAAAACAATCTCCCTTATTCCCATCGCAGCGTTGCTCGATAGGAATGCACTGGCCATTGTTGCAGGAAAACTCTTCTGGACTACATGTGGAGAGACTGAGAATGATAGTCTTGTTATCCTTTGTAAGCCAGTCACGTCGGCCTATGGGATATTCGCCCTCGGGTGTGACCTGAAACTGGACCTCTCCAGTCCTTGTCTGAACTTGGAAGGCAGAGCCTTTCCAAAGACCTTGCAGATTTCTTCTTGACTCTAAAGTTATACGTTCAAAGGCGTTACCTTGTTGGATGGCAAATTCGTTTTCATTTGTCACAACATGTCCTTTCAGTTTCAGGAAAAGCCCTTTTGGTATGAGGCATATGAGATTTACGGAAAAATTCATGCAGTCCCATTGGATAACAAAAGACACACCCTCCCTTTTGTACAATAAGGGACACCATGGTAGCTCTAGATGTCTTGAGATTTTGTTAGAAGACATTTGCATCCACGTGTCGTCAATATTCCGGAAATCCAACAAATACTCTGCTATTATTTCCCTGTGTTCAGCATCTTCTAAGACTGGCAAAGTTCCTCCATAGCCTGTACACATTAAGAGAGCTTGGGAGTAATTGACCCTTACTCTAAACCTGAGCATTGAGAAGTTGTATTTCCTTTTAAAAAGTTCCTTAATAGCACACGAGGTGAGAATTTTCGTCTTGTTGTATGGGATGACGTCAATTACATATGGATAGTGGCGAAAGGGTACCTTCGCAAAATTTCGCAAACGGACAAAATTGACCTGATCCACAGTTAGCAATCCCTGTAATATTTGTAATGATGCCAAATATCCACAGAAGGTGCTCGCACCATCCATGTAATCTGAGGTAAAGTTGACAAATCTAGACGCTAAAAGCTTGGATGGAATTTCGTCATAATCCTGAACATACGAAGGTTCAGCGCGCTGGCCGTCGTGGAACACCTGCACGTCTATCCCTTGGACAGAAATGCAAACGTGATTCCAGAGTCGTAAATCGACGATTGCATTAAATACAGTAAAACGTCCGGGAAATGATATGGTTATGTTGCCCCTTTGCACTGAAATACAGAAGTGTGGCTAATATAAGTCTTTGCTCGAGATAACGAACAGTGTTGAATGCTTAAAAAAAAAAAATTACTTTTAGCATATAAGATACCTATAGATATGGCTCCTTTGTGATCACTTGATGAAATATATATCCCAATAATTTGTAGAAAAGGCAAAAAATTATAGGAAACACGGCGCAAAATCTGTCTCTGGATATTTAGACATATATATGAAGGCTGAACTGGGATGATACGGAGTAGAGTGGCACTGAGTCTAGCAGGAGCAAACGCACGGAAATGTGTGTGCTTATGTGTTGGGTGGTGGGGACCAGGGGCGATTATACCTTTAATTTTCAGAGACTTGGCGTAAAACTACCGTGTGGGATGCAATATGATCTTTCTTCCTTAAGGGTAACTCACCTATTGTCATCAGAATGATAAGATTATTGAAACTATCACCTGAAACTCAAATCTAAACCACTTTGCATTCTTGCCAGAGACCACTCAATACGCATCCAAAATCTTTCTAATCGTAACAGTCTGTGAGCATAAAACTATTTGCATTCTCATCGTTAACACGTTCGCAACAGCTGCTCTTATTCATAAAAACGTATTATATATATATACCTATATATATATATATATATATATATTATATATTATATAATATATATATATATATATTATAATAATATATATATATATTATATATATTATATATTATATATATATATATATATATATATATATATATAATATATATATATATTATATATATATATATATATATATATATATCTATATAGCAAAGCGATGAAAAAGACTCCAGGGTTTGACACCTAAGAGAGAAACACAAAAATGGAAATCTAACGGTTGATGAATTAGTTTTTAGAAGTTGGTTATCAAAATACCTTTAAAACGAAAGCGAATCAATCATGGCTAATAACAATACTTTGGTGTCTGACTGAAAACTTGGTGCAGGGCGATTATAACTACATTTAACAATCCTGCGTGTGTTGCGGAGATGTGGCTTCCCATAGGTTTCCATTGTTTATGAGCTGTGGCGGGGATCACCGACAGCTCGCCACAGTCACTTGCCACAAACGCTCGTGTGCTCGACATAGCTTATATTATATCATATAAACAATGGAAACCTGTAGCAGGCCACACACTCATGGCACTCTGTGGCGCCATATAGTGGCTCGTGTATGCTCCTGGACTTAAAGTAAAAGCTGAATGAAATGACCGAGGAGATATCTACATACAACTAATGTCCCATATACCAGTAACTTTGATATGATCAGTAAAATTAAGAGAATTATTGGAAGTTTTCCACGAAATATTTCGACCTATAAATACAGCGAGCAAAACATTAACTGTCATAAGGTTGTGCACTTTAAAAAAATAAATAATTTGAATCATCACAGAATTTAGTCGGACGAAAACTTACAACTGATCCACAAAGTGGCGGAGTTAAAAAACGTTCCATACTCAGACCAACAGGTAGGTTTTATCCAGAAGCAGATTGTGAATTGCTCCAGTGTGGCGTCCGGGATGTCAAAATGTCCTAAAATTTTAACTTTGCCTCCTTCCCCATTCACGCTGAGAGCTAAAGCTTCCACCGTCAAATTGTCTTGATCGTTAGCTGTTTCATCTGCCACTTCGGCTCTCGCGTTGAATTGCCGGGCAGCATTCTTCAAAATATCCTCGTCTTGTTTCCCCAGTAGGTAATTGTGTGTATTATGGTGCGAATCCTTGGGTGAAGCTGTTAAGCCATCTGGTAATCCAGTGGTACCTAAAGCAAGCATTATTTTACGTTACATAGATATCACAAACACACACACGTACTCAGTTTTAAGTAACACGAAAGATTACGCGTCATAGGCACACATTTCCAAATTCGTGGACTTAGCAAGTACAAGAACGCCAGCGGCGATTAATCCTGAAGAAAATTAATTTGATTCAATTTTATATGACAATACACGGATCAAATTTCCTTAATGAGCTTTCATATTCTGGTTACTCAATTAAAAATCCAACTCACCCAACACCGGAACTTCCAAGAAGAGGAAGAGGAAGAAGAGAAATGGGGACATCGAAACCTCTGGGCCACGAGAATCCTTCGCTTCACCCTTCTGGTCTTGTCTCTGCATGTCGATCAACTATCAACTTTGGCTACTCGGAACTGACTCCACCGACTCCACCTATGTTTGCATTTACTTTACCGAAAGACCGTCAACTTGTGTTAACAGCTATGGTTAGGTAACGCTTCCAGAGGTCATAATGTATTTATTAAGAAGGTCTATGTAAAATATGAGCGATACAATCTGCTTAGGATAATAATGTTTGATCATCTGCCAAAGTTAACCCTTAAAGACCTTTGTTTATTATGGGTTTGACTCTTATAGATGGGATAATGGGAAAATGATTGATGTGAATAGATATTTATTTATATAGGCAGATAACAACATAAACAAACATATGATGTATTCAACATATGGACCTTTCTTCTTAGAGGCGTTGTTCTCAGGTGTTCTCAAGTCATTGGGATGAGTTTGCTAGCACCATACCCTTTCATATACTATATATAAGGTATATTATATATAATATATATATATGATATAATATATATAGATATATATATGATTTTTGTATTTTCATAGGAAATCATCTAGAGTAGCGGGTAGGGATTACTGATAAAAGAGAGAAAGAGAGAGCCATTAACTATTTATGCATCAGATGTCAATACTTTCATTGAGCAAAACGAAAGTCCCTTTGTGTTGACATAAGCAACAATGTGTGCAGCAAGCCACGCCCATTGGGTATACTCTCATTAAGTCAAAATTGAGCGATTGATTTAATGTACAGCAAACAAAATTCGAAATATGGAAAAGACTTTATTCGCCCATTCTGCAATGGCTATGACCATAAATTTTATCAGGTTATGTTTTTTTTCTACCATTTATTTGTTGTTTGTATGGTGTTTTTACGTTGCATGGAACCAGTGGTTATTAAACAACGGGACCAACGGCTTTACGTGAGTGAACTTCTATCACCAGAAATACACACCTCTCACACCTCAATAGAATGCCCGAGAATCGAACTCGCGGCCACAGAGGTGGCAGGCCAAGACCAACCGATCACGCTACTGAGGCGCTTCTTTACTATATAATTAAAATTAACTACAAGACGATAAAGTGGTCCTTCTATTTTCTTGTCTTTATAATGAAGCCTTTCCGTGTAACAAATGGAAATGGAATCTGAAAATAAGGACGCTGAGTAGTCTTAACAAATTTATTCAAAAAGTTAAAAAACTACTTTAATAAGAATTTGATACGTGTCTCCACAAGGCAAGCAAGCAGTCATTCTCGTCAGAGGGGGAGACGGGAACGAAAAACAAGCCAGCCAGGTAGCGAAGAGAAACCCCATGACTTGCTCCACATGGGTCTAGCAATACTGGGTTTATGAGTGAGAGAATACCAATCTGACAAGCAACATAAACCGTACTCATATAAATGTTATACGCTATGTTATTCTTTGTTCAGATACACTTGCTTTCTTAGCCCCTTTCCTGATTTGTTATCAGACGAAACAAAACAACAACAAAGTCTGGAGACGATAAAATATAGCTAATGTGTTTAGGAAATCCCAGGTGGCCTATTTGATTTCTATTATGTTCGGTTGGAAAACATTTACACTGTTGGAATTTTACTTTGCAAAGAAAACAAAGTCTGCTTCACCCAGCAGCCTTTTCCACAGTTAGTCACGTAAAGCGAAGTACGGAAAAATCCTCAATACTTCAACAGGATATTATCTATTCTGTCACCTGTGGGTCGATCTAAACTTATTCAACTTGAATTATGAATAACTCATGGTATGAACGTAGGTTATCACATTTCTTTATTATTTCTTGTAGATAGACAAGTCTATCTTGTAGATTCTCAAGAATCTGCAAATACGTTAATGAGAAATGGCATACTTGTAGTTTGTAGCTGGTTTGGCTAGCTAGATCATGACAATTAAGAGACCGATATACCTATCGAAGTAGTTGGTATGGAGTTCAGTCATATAGTGAAATAAGAGAGAAACTACTCAGTCATAACTACTTTAACTATTGAGAGGTTCTTAAATTTACATTCGGCTATCGTACCGTTTGCACTGTATGTACTATGTCCGTACTATTATAATTCCAGCTTTCAGCATTAGCATCACCAACATCCCCACTCGCCCCCGCCAAGGGGGAGAAATTAATCAGTGAAAAGGGCCAAATCATATAGACTGCAATAATATACAATAATGAAATATGCAGTAAGTTTTCATGAAAATATTCTAAAGCCTAAGAATCTTAAATTATTCTATTGATATTGTTATGACGTTGGGCTGCGTCCACCTACTTGGCTAGTTTCAGCGTTTAGGTATTAGCCATAAAAATACATTTTTTTTTTTTTAGAAAAGTGTCCAGTTATATAAAAAAAAAAACTTATCAAAAATACAAAATAATGTAGTACTGTACAGTTATATATTGCGTACACTATAAAACCTTTAAAAGCTTAAAAATATGAAAATTATTGTCGTAAACATGACTTTGGGAACTTAGCTTCAGCTTCTACTTGAGTTCTAAGGTTCCTTCAGCTAATTCAGTTGTAGCTTATGCTTGCGGGCTTGTTACTGTATAGAATTTGTCTTGAATAATTAAGATGATTCTGGGGGAAAAGAAGAGCAACAGAGCTCAGGGTACTGTCGACAAGTTTTTGCTGTGTGCTAACTAACCCAAAGTAATAAGATTCAGTCATTGGTACTATACCTGGTTCACATAAGGTAGATTCTTGGATGAGCGGTTTGCTTACGAGACATTTGTTTGGTGGCCGCTGATTGGCTGGTACCGGGAGGTAGGCAGCTCCCCGCCAATCAGCGCCCGGCAAACAAACGTCTCATAGGCATAGGGCTTACCCAAGAATCTACCTTAAGTGAACCATAGTTCACTTCTCCCCCAAAACGTTCATCCTCCCGCACTTTAGTTAGGTGTACTGACATGATTTTGTTTAATTCTTTAGAATTACCATGAATTTGTTTACTTTAAAAAAAATAATAAAATGTATAATTATCTAATGACTTACTGTACATTACAGTATTGTATTTACGACGCTAGCCTATGGGGTTACTTAGAAGCTTGCTGTATGCAATGCTATATACAAATAATTTGTTTTAGTCTCGAAAATTAACATGTGTAAATTTGTTGTTTTAAAAAGACAGCGAAATGCTTCAATGTGGGATGACTTATTGTCAATGTACATCTTCAGAAATATAGGATTCCTTTTTTTTTTCGGGCGAACGCGTTCCATTTTTCTCTTATACACTTAAGTTATAATAGCATGATTCTTTATATTTTTCATAAAAAAATCTAACTCACTTTTGTATTTGTATCAGAAATATTAGCTAGTGGGTGTAGGCGAACTTTTGAATTTTATTGTACATAATACTATACTTCACCGTATGAAAATAAAACGAAAAGTGAAAGCTCGTATATCTTATGAAGCCTTCGAAAAACGACTGAAATTAAACACCTTGGATAATCGATTTAAATGTAACTGATTAACGGATCCACCCATAACCGCCGATTCTACAGATTTTTCATACAAACATGATTATGGCTCACCAATATTTAGTTTATGTCTCTGCACGTGAAATAAAACAGGTAAACGCTTTCTACATTTCACAAAAGCGCGCGCAAACATAGTTTGTTTACAAAATCACGACAATAAGATTTATTATCCTTGACTAGTACTACGTTAGAATTCGGTCCCTCGAGGCTTTTTTTTTTTTTAACCTCTCTTTTCTGCCGTCCCATCATTAAGAGACAGAAGAGATAAATCACCCTCATCAAAGAAAACCAGAAGTAATGTAAGGATAATGATGAAGCTCGGAGGTTAGCGGATGGAAGAAAGATTGTTTTGGGTCAAGATGTCCGCGTCGATAGGGTCCAGAAAAGCCCTTCTCTGGCGGGACCTCCTAGGGTTATAGGTGTTAAAATGTCCTCGGGCTGTTTTCCCTTCTGTTCTTACCAGAGAGAGAGAGAGAGAGAGAGAGAGAGAGATACGTCTACCAACGGCTTTACAAAGAGGTGACTGCTCATGTCAAATTATGATCATTCGACTGTATTTCAGGATCGCAGACATCTAAATCATATTGTAATTTATTGGTATTAGATAAACAGTCAAATACAGAGAGAGAGACAGACAGACAGAAGTTATTCGGCCATGGACCACAATGGAAAACAAAGTTCGTGATGCGCATTTTCGATCTAAGAATCAAATTTATATCTTCCGTCAAATAGTTTCGTGACTGTCAATAGCTAAGATACCAGGTCTACTTTTTATTGATACTGTCTACAGGATGGTCGGCAAAATACCTACATCATGGTTTAAAATCAAATAGACATATGAAGATAGCGTAGAACAAGTTGGCGCACGTAGGGGATTAGAGCAGTTTTAGACGCTACATCTAATGCCAGGTTTCATGTCATTCAAAGCGAATGCGAAACTCCCTTCTTGAGAGTTTTAACAGCATTCTACAGATTGCCTTTTTCTAAAAAGTAAATAGATAAACTGAACTAAGTATCAAGTTGCATTCAAATTATATTTCCTCCAAGGTAGGCTATCCAGTCTTAAATGTGAAAAAAAAAGTTATATGGGCCCTAATTCAGAAGGCAGCCAAAACCCGCTTTTAAAATCTGTGAAGAATACAGGAATCAGACTGTACCATAAACTGTGTTGGAAGAAACTAATGGCATCGCGCCAGAATGCCTGACTACGATAACAATCTCGAACCTCATTCCTAATTAAAAATTTCATAACTTAGGTCTAAAGACTCTCGTAATAAAGCCCATTTACATTCCTTAAAGTGAATGGTTTAATTAAGACAACTTAGGTCTAAAGACTCTCGTAATAAACTCCATTTTCGCATTCTTTCAGAGAGGAGCTATTGATGGTGCACGATCTGGCCTAGAATACTACCACAAGGTTCTGCTATTTGCTTTTTCGAAATGCGTGCGAGCTAGTGGGGCTACTAATATAACCAGGATTTTAGAATAGAAAACTAGGGCCAAATTGCTACCGTTGTATGATTGTAGTGCTTTCCGGTACCTTTAAATTTCAGACAAACCTTCCAACCGTTTATTTTTCTTCTTTCTTTGATGGGCGGGGGGTGGGACGGGGAGATTTCTGTTTGACCATCTTCCATATACTTCAAGAGAGCTTTGCAATCACTCAGACTGGGATTGGATCGGATTAGAGTTTAGGTCAAAGGCCAAGCCCTGGGACCTAGAGGGCCATTCAGTAATTTTTCAAGAGGTTGAACCGTTGAATAGAGGACTGAAGAAAGGAAGCAGGAATGGAGGTAAAATAAATATGTTGGTGCAGCTAGGGGCCGAAGCGACTCCAAACTCTCTTAATTACGTAATGGCTAACAAAATACAGCAAGTGTCCTCAAGGCTCATCCATCTCAGTTACGTTTCAGAGATGACTTAACACAAACTACATACTACTAAGAATTTTGAATAACAAGCAGGCTATTTAGATACTTTATATATGTGGCATATATATGTACCGATTTCAAAATTAAAATGAACACTGATGAGCCTCAACAGAATGCTTTAATATGACGTGCTAAGAGAAAAGATATTTATCGGCTGTTAACCATAAATTATTTCAATGAAATTCAATATGCATTGCGTCCTTTAAAACTTTGTTTTCTCTTCAATAATTCGTTTTTTCATTTTTGCCATATAAGTTACACAACGTATTATCATATCGAAAATACACGAAAAATAGCGCAGAACATACGTAGTTATGTGAATCGCCACCAGAGCAGCGTTGTTTGCAGACCACTTTCAGTCAACAGGGAATCGTGGAAAATGAAAACCTGCCATTTACCTGCGTAGTGTCAAGCAATTTTTTGTGTGAAATCTCTCCATATTGGTACAGTGATGCTCAAATCTCATGCGACATGGCTCCATAGGATTTCGTTCAAAATTCACTAACTGGCAACCTAGTATGCTCCATATTTATCCTTTATTTCAATGCGAAAACGCGAGTATCGCATACGCTAAGGCAATAATATGTTTCATAGGAGTGAAATCTGTCATATATTTGAAAATTGTAAGAAAATGTCACGTGTAGCCAAATTTCAGAAAAACCCTTACGAAACATTTTCAAAACTTTCGTTCACTCATTGCTGAAGCATTTGACCAAAACGAAGTCGCCATCAAACCTCAGTTCAAATGTTAAATAAATAAATAAATAAATAAATAAATAGTAACATTAATAATGCTTCCAAAGCAAACATAAAATTTGAAATAGTCCTATTTGATTGTTTTTACCCTCAACGATGAGAAAATGTAAATATGTATATACAAAAGTAGAATGCGCCCACCGATATCAACGTGTGAGGGGAGCATGTGTGACGTATCAGTGTCGGTGCAACAACAACCACCTGGTATATAAGTAGGTCTACAACGAGTAGCGACCATCAAATTATCTTGAAAACATTTACTTTATGTGTTTAAGGAATATTTGGATTTTCATACATAATTAT
The DNA here is from genome assembly GCF_015104395.2 of Macrobrachium nipponense. Lineage (NCBI taxonomy): Eukaryota > Metazoa > Arthropoda > Malacostraca > Decapoda > Palaemonidae > Macrobrachium > Macrobrachium nipponense. Next base: position 112,800,494 of record NC_061108.1, read on the forward strand.
TTGTTATCTTTCTTAATATTTCAAAACTGATAGCATACTAGCAAATATTCGCTTATTTGTCAAAGCCAAGATATTATTCCTAGACTTAGGTGTTAGATTTCTGTACTTTACGCTTAACATTCACATCTCTATATTAAAAATTTCTGGCCAGAATGCAAATGAGGTTATCTAAACATTCTTGCACTTCAAGTTACCTTAAGAAAGAATAAATTATACATCAAAAGCGAGCAGAAGGACTTTTAAGATAATAATATTGTAAACCAGTTGAAAAACCAGTGTTCCATATGCCTTGATATTAATACTTATGATATTTCGATTAGAGCAATCTTCTCAATATAACCAAAATCGTCATCATCATCTTTTATTCTTCAAAGAACAGGTAATCTCTGCAAATAAAAGCAATAGTAAAGATTACATCTCAGAAAGCTTAGATTATTTTTCTAGGCCTATAAATCATTTTGCAACATACAGGCAGCTTAAACACAGCCTGAAACTTCAACATTCAAAGAAAACTGGTTGTAATTCCTATTCCTCAAAGAACAGGTGATCTCAACCAATAAATTCATGAGTAACATTACATCTCAGATGGCTTAGATTATTTTGTAGGCCTATAAAACATTTTCCAACATACAGGCAGCTTAAACGCAGCCGAAATCTTCAACATTCAAATAAAACTTGTTTTAATTCATATTCCTACATTGAAACTGTTGTTATGACTGTTGAGCTTATTTGGTCTACTGTCATAATGCTGCAGACATGGTTATGTTGACCAGTCCGAGGAGCATGTTAAGTGTGCTTTCATTGCTGGCACCGCTAACCTTATCACACCACACTTGAACTGAGCAACGTAAAGATAAAAAAAAAATCAATTCAAATCACACAAATTAAGAATTATACCAATGCATAAAAGGGATCATATCTATTTAACCATAAGGAAAATGAGGCTAGCTGTGAATTCACAAACTTTTCGACATGAATGACATTACAAATGAAAAAAAAAGAAAAAAAATAGCACTACTTGGCAACATTACGTTGAGTCTGAGAATATGGACGATACAAAAAGAATCATGTCGCATGAGATTTGAGCCCCACTGTACACTACTACTTATTATTGCAGAAATAAGCTCAGGCATATTCAAGTGAAAATAGAAGATTCCTAAGGTAGGCAAAGCATACTGAATTTCACAGACTTTTAATTTTGAATAGTCACTGGAATGTCTTGTTAGTGGTAGATATAACCATTCTCAGTTAACACGTCTTATTTTTAGCTAAAAGATATTAACGATTTCAGTTTTGAAATCAGAGCATTATAGATCTTACATATGTATAATATGCCACATATTATAAAGTAAAATAAATCTTGCTCGTTATTAAAATTTAGTAGTAGGCAATGTCAAATCTCTTCTCTGCATTATGTTACCGAGATGGATTTAAAGATACCAGTTGTAATTTGTCAGTCATTAAGAATTCTTTCTGGTAGGTATGGCTTTAGAATATTATCTATGCCATCAGTTTTCCAGTCTTAGGCCCCGTCCACACGGTCGAGCTTTGGTCGACGAACTTTGTCCGATGTGACGTCAGAAGCGGAGAAACAGCGAGAAAAGTCCGAACTTTGCCGCGGTTTCTCCGGTTCTGACGTCACATCGAGCAAAGCTCGGACGTGTGGACGGGGCTTTACAAAGGCAGGCAGTATTAGAGCTGTTTAACAAAATGCATTATATCCATTTTTTTAACGGGATACCGGGTAAAAATAGATGTATTTTGTGTAATAAAGCCTAGTTTATTTTAGGTTTTGGTCAAATGGCAAGTCTCGTTGCTTGACAAGAGCAGAAAAAAGCTTGGCAGCTTAGGCTATCCTAAGCTCTCAATTACAGCCGATTCACATTATGGTAGATACTTGGGTGAGCCCAGGACCGACGTTCGTTTGGCGGTCTCCGATTGGCTGGTACCAGGAAGTAGGCGGCTCGCTCAGTGTCATATTTTCGTCTGTAGCTTAAAAAAAACCGGCAATATGTTTATATTTCTTAATTATTCTCACGTTTTGCGCAAGACATGAAAGTTGTGGATGTACCATAGGATTTGGTATCGATTATATAACCGAACCTTTTCCTGAAATAAATACGATAAAACAAAGGAATGATCGGATTTTGCACCATTCATGCGAATATGATAAAACTTTTCTTCATACAATAGTCATCCTGATACGCTGGTGCTTTCAGATTTTAGCTATACCCATTTAAACCTTATTGTAAGTGCGACTTAGTTTTGAATATACAAAAGCAATTTCTCAATGCTATGGTTATCGAAGAAAACAATGGCTTTTAGGAATGGTAACAAGAAAAAGAATGTAGTCCTGGCAAACGCTAGGCCTATGTTTATTGATTTAGCAGATATTTTTGCTGTCTCTTATTTTATATTTTTTAAAATCTACTTTCCTAAGGTAGTAATTTCGTCTCAGATCCATAAAATAACTTTTTGTCTCCTGTTTGTTAGGCTGAGCATTGATGCTGTGCCAGGTGTTTTAATATGATCGCCCGAGGTAACAAGCTAGGCGGCAAAGAGATTATCACACCGTGTTATGCGACTTATGTCAGACTGCATGAATCCGACAGTGCTATCACGAGATAGAGAGGTGTCACCGATTTTTCAAATGGTGCTTGGCAATTTGGCTTAAGTTTGTATGGATTTTTAATTCCTTGAGTTGACTATTGCTCCCTTTTGATAGTTTTATTAGTTTTGTCTGGCTGTCTACTGCTTTCTTGGATTGGTTGAATATAGAATTTAGGCCAAAGGCCAAGACCTAGGAGGTCATTCAGCGCTAAAATGAAATGGAAATTGGCAATAAAAGGGTTGAAAGGTGTAACAGGAGGAAAAACTCTGTTACACTATGAATTAAGGGTTAGGAGAGGGTGGAAAGTAAGATGAAGAGAGAATAGGAGATTAAGCACAGTAAAATTAACTAAGTGGTTGCAGCTAGGGTCCGGAGGCACACTGTAAAGAACCTTAAGTAATTCCTACAGCTCACCGCATGATGTCCACTGACAGCACTACTCTCTACGGGTTGCTTCATGGACCTTTACTTTCTAAAACATTCCCGGATTATTTTTAATTATTGCAGTAAAGATTTTTGCCATTTTTGATGGGTGCTCTTTCTGGTTATCTTCCGTGTAATTCATGAGCGTTTAGCTATCGATCTTCAAAGGACTATACTCTTTTTTTTCATCTGTCCATCCGCCTGTGGTGTTTTTGTATGGCAACACTGCGTCCCGGGCTTTAGATAGTCACGCTATTTGTAAGTTTTAGGTAAATAAAAGGATATCTGGGTGTACATTTGCAACTGAAAAGTTTTTTTAATAATTTACTGTATGCGAATTACACCGTTAATATTCGGAATAGGATATTATTATAATCGTTGAATGTACGCTGAATGTAACTATCTAAATCCCGGGACGCAATGTTACCATACAAAACCACCACAGGCGGATGGACAGATGAAAAAAAAACCGAGTATAGTTAATCTATGATTACACAAAGTATTATACTTACTATTAGTTTTCCATATTGACTTACGAACGCACTCGTGCCACAATTCAATATTTTAAGTTTCTTCCAGCTTTAGTCTCCATGGGAACTGTCGCTATCAAGAATAAAATTTATTTTACTTCTGTTGGTCTTTAAAGGCTTCTTGCAACTTTTTCTGCACAAGGATTTGATACCAATATGTTGGTAACTCGCTTTATTGAATAACAACAGTACAGTGGATGTAAATGACAAAATAACAATACATGAAATGCGTAAATATTATGAAAATTAACTTGGTCAGAAGAATTTAATTTTTCACAGCAAATCTTGTAAATTTAAAAGAATTTAGTAGAGTCCAATTTCATAAGCTAACTAAAAACTATCAAACCATAATCATTAAAAAAATTATGGAAACTAGGACTACTGAAAAAGCACGACCTTACAGCTAATTTAACCATACTTAAGAGCTTAAAATTACATGAAAGACATACAGAACAGAATTTCCAGTTTCATTTTTACCTTTCTCATCTGTTCTTTAAATACTTTAATGTGGAGATCCGTCGTTTACAAATATAAAGCTCACATGGACTTCTTAAACCTGAAAAACCCGAGTGGATTGTATCCGAGGCAACCCACATCATAACAGTGAACAAAAGTCAAGTGAGGAGGGTGCCGATCCAGCAATCCTTTTCTCTGTCACGGGAACAAGGAACAAGAATTTCCTCCTCGCGGGGTTCTCAGATCTTCTGGAACAAAGTTAACATTAACCTGACAACCAAACTATACGTTTATGTCTCCTAACGAGAAATGCTCGAATGTAAAACGCAACCAAACTTTTGAGATAAAGACTCCTGTCGTAGAGGAAAATTAAACTTACTTCCGTTGCCATTGTAACAAAAAGCACCCTGGAAATATTAACAGAATACTCATTATAAAGAAAATCATATAGATATACAATTAACGTTTTAAGATAACGACATACTTTACTTAGTGGCTTCAGTGGGGAAAAAAATAAACCATTTCAATCTTTCATATCAGGGAAAACTGATTGACAACAACTTTCAATTAAAGTGGGTAAAGTCAAAAGTATCTTAATAACAATACAATGTCAATAAATGGCGACTTTTCACTGAAGGCATTTTTAAATTCATCTGAATAACTCAATCAACGAGAAGGCTCTTCAGTACAATGCTAATACAAGTTCTTAAAACTTAACTGCTGGAGCACTCTCTATCACCACTAGAGAAATAAGCAACTGGACCCTAAAAGAACTAAAACCGTCATTCTTCAGTACCGACTATCTAAACGTACTTGGGACTAAAACAGGCAAACATGGCAGATTTGTAACCTACGACAATTACTTTGCAATGTTCGGTTGCGTTCTTCAAGTACCCGAGTATCTCTCAGACTCTTATCTTAAATACAAATTAAAAATGTTCACTAGGTATAAAAACCATCACCTCTCTAACTAGACAATACCACAGATAAGTCATTTCAACAGTATACTTAGAAACAAAAGAGCATTATTTATAGAGATGCATGGCACATGTTTGAAAGACAATACCGTCTGCAGATCTGACCGATTATTAATGGACACCTGAAACTTCTCACATGGCCAGGCGAAGCACAAGTGACGGACAAGCAGGCATCAATGTGGTCGAGAGATTTTTGTTCAGGGAGCCGTTCCTCAACATTCGATTTACGTGTGAACAAATTATTAGATGCTTGGAGGCTAATAGATACACTCTCTCTCCTCGACAGTGAACACCTGCTGCGAGCTGGTTAATTTAAAACTCGTACTGATTTTTTTTATTACTTTTCACTTACTGTTAACTAGTAAATATTCACTCATGTTTTTGTTTCACCTTTCACAAATTTAGCACTTAAATTTCAACCTTATTGTAACAGTCCCAACAAAGTGAACGAAAAGTAGAATTATTACATCTCAAAAATTATCACTAGTAACAACTTCAAAAACCAATACTGGGTTGAAAAAACGGACCCTGGCGTACGTAGCCTGAAACTGGTCTGCTATCTTGCGAAGATCAGACCCAATAATGAAGCACAATACCCTATGATCCTTGTCTCTGTCCTTTTCTCCAGGCAATTCTCTCTCCCCACAAGTTGCCATTTCGTCAGTGCTTTTGTTTTCCCGCTTTTTCGCTGCGTTCATTTCAGCACACGGTTCAGGCTCCACTGCGTCGCATAAATCAGGCTCTACATCGTCGCACGACCCGGGTTCCGCTTTGTCGCGCGATTCTGGTCCTTGGTCAGTTTGTTCACTTCTGTGTATTTCAAGATTCGTGTTCAGTCGAAGTCGTGGTCTCAGTCTTGAAGGATTGTTCTTAATTCTTATCATGGGATTGCCAACACGCACGAATCCAGCAGGCTTGTTTTGGTTGTTCTCATTTGCTTGAGTAGATAAATCATAGGCTGCCGATACACAAAATGAAGTTTCCTGATTTGTATTTGGTCTTGACGGTGAAAGTTGCTTCATTGCACATCCAAAAGGGGATGTTGGTGTGTCAGGCGGAGTCAGAATACCGGGAAAGGGATAAGCTGGGCTCGGAATATTGATAGGATGAGAAAATGAAGTTTGGGGGGAATTAGATGGCTGGCCATCAGCAGGAACAGAAGAGAAGAACATTGGAGCAGATATCTGGCCTCCGTCTGCGGCCGATGTCAACGGCCTTTCAGTCACGTCGGGTTGATGGGTATTGGCGTAGGAGTCCATGCTTAGTTGATTCTTACTCGATTGATACTTTTCTTCTGTACTTTATTAGACGATGAATTGTTTTCCAATATCTTCTTTGAAATATGACATGAAGGCACTGGAAAGGAAAAAACAATACATGTATTTACCTATAAATTTTTGTCCAAACTCCAATTATATGCATATGATTCATCATGCCAAGTTCTGAATGAGTTTACAGTCAATAAAACACGATGTAAAAAGAATGATATAGTACAATGTGTGATGGATGCACTTTCTTCGAGAACTATCAAGTAGTTGTGTTTCTGCTGTAAAAAAATCACATAATAGGGAGAAGGAACGTACCCAGTGTTTTGGAATTAGAATTACAATGCTGTGCGTCGATAATTCTTCAAGTAGGGAAACAATCTTAAAAAGAACAAAAAATGGTGGGGAGGGGGCCGTTAGGGGGAAGCTGCGTACGAGTTGACTGCGTTGCCTTAACAGGAAGGGGATCAGATTCTGTAGGACTGCATTGTTATTGGGGCAGATTTGTAGTAATAAAAAATTAACTGCCCCCTAAGACTCAACTTGGCTCCCCGCCAACCTCAACCCCCTAAGCCCCAAGAAGTAACAGCAGGTTTTCTTTTTAAATGCGCAATCATAAATAGATGAAATTTCTCGAAATATAAAGTTACTTTATTACTGTCAGTCTTCTATAACAGCTACCAGTGATGATGAGATAAACTTTAGTGGGAGTATATAATTTTAGCCAAATACCTTGCTCATGTGTTTAAAAAATAGCTCGTAAAAAAAAAAACCAGCTGATTAGAAATGACGCCCCTGGAGTTGGAGACTAATTTCATATTACAAATTCTTACGTGGATAGAATTGAAGTAGGCAATTTTTCATAAAAATTTTGTTTCTATATCAATCTAAGAAATTAGTATCTTAGAACAACCTCGTCTTTTCCTGTTGAGCTGATGCTTACAGAACTCGGGGCAAATAGTTTTGGGTAAACGTAATAACTCCGCGTCGGGCATTTCTTTGGAAATCAGTTTTTCCAAATAGATTTGGGTTTGCATATTCAAGAATTTTATATATATATATATTATATATATATATATTTTTTTTGTGGGCGGGTGGTCGACTAATAACCCCACAGGCTAGTACTAAACACTGCGAAATACATTTGACGCCCCAATCCCTAGTGGCCGTCATATTCGCGGGAACGTTCCTTACGGTCCGTGCGCAGTTATTCCCTAGAATTACCTAGTTTTGTTTTCCATCCTCATGGGTTTAAATCAAAAGGTCTATTCGAAACCCCTGATCTTCCCTCTACCGCTGTCCGGGGAGTTTGTTCACAATCGCCCCAGTTCCAATTGGAGACATTAGAAGGGTACGGACCACTTTACTTTTCCAGGCGACTTGTTACCACACACATTTTAAAAGTAGGATATTCTAGGCAATAACTCCGCACGGACTGCCAGGAACGTTCCCACGAATACTTCAGCCACTAGAGATTGGGACGACATAGTATATGTATTTCGTCGTGTTCACACTAGCCCCTGGGGTTTAATTACAGTCGACCCCCCAAAGATAACGGTAAATACTATGGGAAACTAATTTCCAAAGAAATACCCAACGCGGAGTTATTACCCATATCCACCAAACAGTAATAAATCCGAATAATTTTACGGTTAAGCGTGTACTAATTTATAAAATTATGAATAAAGACTAGACCCGAGACTAGGATTACTTGGCTCATGGGAGCACGAACGGCTTATCGATAAAAACTGTGAACTTTAATTAGTGACGTTGAAAGAGTACTCTCTCGCAATGACCAAGTATTTTAAGAACGGTTACCGATTTAAAACTTATTTCGAGATTCAAGTGAAATCTGCAGGCACATCCGTGAATTATCTTTAAATAATTTTATATACGAATGAACCTTAAAACTTGTTTCAGTGATAACCATGTGACGCTTAACAGTGCTCTCTTAGGCTTTTACACCCGTTTATTTCTGCTATTAGAAACCGCATCATGCCCAGAAACGTCGTTCTCATGAGTCTGGTAAATGTAGAGTTTTAATAGCGAATTGCCAACTATCAAACTCGAATACACGAACTAGGCGCCACCCCTGCCCCGAGGGTAATAGTCAACCCAGCTGTAGTCAAGTGTCTTCACCTCATCACCACCTTGCAAATACCTCGTTATCGGTGATTCTGCTGTTGTCAGCGGACTCATATCCTATATGTATTATAGATATATATATATATATATAATATATATATATATATACATAGATGGATGGATAGATAGATATATACATATATAATAATAACAATGACGCTTATGTCTTTTAAACGCGTTTAAACCTAAGCTGAGCTATTAGGGCATCAATATGTATTAATTAGGATTGCTCCCAAAACGAGTCCATCGTTACAATTGGATTTGTTACGGGCTCAACTAAAACTCGGAAAACATTAACAAGACTAATCTTAATATATACCAGTTATTATTATACTGAAACTTTCATACCGCAGTCCCCATCATACGTCCTAGATTAGTTTTTTTTTTTTGACTAAATGACCTGAAAAAACTAAAGGCGTAACACATTCTCTCCCCAGGTGAACTTTAGTTGCCTTGCGGTTAAAGTGTATTTTTCTACTCAATGTACCCTGACGGAAATTGGTCTCCTGGAATCCTACACTTCCGATCGTAGTGTTACGCTCTGTAATGTCCTTGACTGGGGCCGCAAGGTACCCATCTTCAACACCATGGAAAAAAAATGGTTTCCCGATCAATATACTAGTCAGTTTGCAAAAAACTAACAGTAATCAATTTACATAAGAATCGCGCATGGATGATGTATTTTTTTCTTTTCTAAATTTGTCATGGGTGCATCATATCGGTTCCATTTAGAGTATAATTACCACATTCTGTCTTACCTTACCCCATTTTAATCTTGCTTTTAACGAGTATTCATACCTACGTAACATTACTTTAAAATAGGGTCAGTTCAGTTAAAGCAAACGCTAGGTTAACCGCAGAGGTCAACTTTCAACAGAATTGGTATATCGATACCGTACCACTAAAGGTCACAATATGAATGTCATTAAAGAATACTAAACAACTAATGAACCAGGGTGCAAACAGCTTTAGACTTAACTTATTATATTGGAAGTTTACGAAGGATTACTTTAGCGGGTCCTGAGCTACCATAGATTCGCGTATTCGTTCTCGACAAACAACAATAACAATTGGCCTCTCGCAGAGGCCTACACTGTACATTTACCGAGGAATTTTAGTACAACTACTCTGATAACGACATAGCTACAGGTGTTTTGTAAAGTAAACTCTCTTAATTAATACTTACAGAATTACCACATGGAGTTATTCCTTCACTCGAAGACCTTTGTAGTGTATGTCCAGAGGCTTGAAAGGTTAAATATCACCGAAACTGACCGTATCGCTCACGACATTAACAGCCACACTAGTCTTATACGGCAGCGCTGAGGAGAACCTTTGCCTTTAGAGCAAAAGCATTCTCTCTCAGCAGCATCGTGCTACACGTCCATGCGAAGGAACGAAATGCGCAGTTCAAAGCTTGTCTCGAGAGCAGGCGGGGACGAGAGGCAGGAGAGAACAGACCAGGTAGGACACTGTGTTTACCACCACCTCCGACCCAGCGTCGATGTCTTTGCCCTCAGGGTATTCCTGGGATTGGCAGGTGTCTATCGAGGGAGGGCTGCGCGCGCAGACCCATGTGGACGGAGATCTGTTTTTAACCAGTTTTTCTGGACAAAAGTATCCAAATAACGTCATAGAATATCATTTAAACAATTGTTTGACTTGTTACACCAACAAAGAACGGCAGTTTGGTTGATGGAGAATTCCACTGATGCACTGTACCGGTGCTCCGGAAGACTTCATGTTTAATCTTGTTTCTTGTGGCTAACAGTTCTCTTAGTTTTATCAAAAAGCAGATTACCTAATTTTCATATCTGTTATGGGAACGAATAATGATAATCTTAAGCGCAAAAATCTATTGTTATCTGGAAACTGTATGAGTATGTGCTTGACTGGAGAGAGAGAGAGAGAGAGCGAGTTTTACAAAGTAAAACTCAATTTGATTGTACTACTGTTATTGATAAATTTTACTTTCTTCTACTTTGTGAAAATTTAAACACACACACACACACACACACACACACACACACACACACACATATATATATATATATATATATATATATATATATGTATGTGTGTGTGTGTGTGTGTGTGTGTGTGTGTGTGTGTGTGTGTGTGTGTTTAAATTTTCACAAAGTAGAAGAAAGTAAAATTTATCAATAACAGTAGTACAATCAAATTGAGTTTTACTTAGTAAAACTCTCTCTCTCTCTCTCTCTCTCTCTCTCTCTCTCTCTCTCTCTCTCTCTCACACACACACACACACACACACACACACACACACACAGATATATATATATATATATATATATATATATATAATATAATATCTATATATATATATATATATATATATAGTATATATATATATATATATATAATATATATATATATAATATATATATATATATATATATATATGTGTGTGTGTGTGTGTGTGTGCGTGCGTGTTTACATTTTTGGAATGTTTAATTGCTTGTAGTGTCGGTAATAAGTAAATCCTTTTGATGCCTTGTATGTCAAATTATGAAAAGGCCTGATTTCATGGCAAACGAGCGCGTGTGTCAGTGTTCAAAGCCACAACGTGTGAACTGTTCAGTTCTGCACATTTTTCAAAGCAGGAAATCAAGGAAATAAAAAAAAACTCTCTCTCATTCTCTCCTAGCCTAATAAGGATGGCTCTAGAATTAGCGAGAACATGGTTGCTGCCACTTTTATACTTCAGCTGATTGGTACAGATTCCGTGTGCAAGACAGTCTGTGACATTAGTTTTTTTTTTTTTTTTTACACTAATAAAGAAAGCACACCATCAGTGCTGAATCCCACTGCATACCCTGTGCCACTCACATCTCTTTCAACACACATTCGTGCTTTCTCAATGTTAAGGCTCTACCTTTTCGGGGAGCGCATCAGTTGGTGTGATCGGTATGGTCTTAGACTGCCACCTAGGTGGCCGCGAGTTCGATTCTCTGCCATTCCATTGCGGAGTTAGAGATGTGTATTTCTGGTGATTGATTGAAAGTTTTCTGGCATCCTGACATCGAAGGTCATTGACTCCGAATATTTCTGGTGATAGAAGTTGCCTCTCGACGTGGTTCGGAAGTCACATCAAGCCGTTGGTCCCGTTGCTGAATAACCACTGGTTCCATGCAACAGAAAAACGCCATACAAACAAACAAACCTCTCCGGCACCTCTCCCTTTATTCAGTACCTTATAGGACTATCTAGGTCTTCCTCACCTACATCATCCAAATTCTTCAGTATTAACACTTCAGAAACCTACTGCTTAGCAGTCTTTCCACACGACTTAACCATCTCAGACACTTGTATATACCTTCAACTGCTTCTGTGTTTCATCGCAGATCTCTCTCATTCTGTTGTCACTTATACTATATAAATACTTCACATCAACGGTGTTCGTTCGTTTTCGATTAAGCCAGCCTTGTAATAATTAGCACTGGCTCCTTTTCTGAGACAGCCCGTAAATGCAATTCCTTCAGTCGTATTTCTCGCATATGCATTCATCATCTGTATGTCGCTAAATTTGCATCTTTTATTCATAGATCTATATCTTTTCTCTGCATTTATTTCCCTGGGAAACACCTTATTATCGAAGTTACTCATGTACTCTTCACCCTTCCATACTCATTATTTGAGTGGGCCTTTATCATGGAAGGCAAAATCAACTGCCATTTAATGATGATACTGTAGAAGAATAAAAACTACTACTACTATGATCATCATTATCATTTATATTTTCCTTATTTCTATGACCTAAACATATTTACAAATATATTACCAAATTACTCTACTAAGACATTTTGATGGGACCAGATGGGCCCCCAATCACAGTGGGCCCTGGTGTATTGTGCCTCCTGCACCCCCCCTGATCTACACTTTCCAGCTACCCCAGACACAATCTTTCTGATTTCCCATTCCTGAACGCTCACAACAGCAGCTCGTTCAAGTTTTGTGTCAATAAGAGCCAAAACATTCAGTTTCCTTCTCTCAAACAAATACGTTATCATCCATTTTGTTCTCTTCTATACTATCTCTGTTCAGCAAATAACAGAAAGACGTAGTATTTTGAAATTTCCTTGGGTAATTGCGGGATGCATGCAGAGTATGGAGCTGCTAACCTTGTAACACCATAATATATATATATATATATATATATATTATATATATATATATATATATATATATATATATATGTGTGTGTGTGTGTGTGTGTGTGTGTGTGTGTGTGTGTGTGTGTATATATTTTTTATTTATATGAAAATATATCATTGTTACAGTGTATCCAAAAAGATTTAAGATATAGAGAGAAGTCATTGGGGCACTGGTTTTTACACACACACACACACATCATATATATATATATATATATATATATATATATATATATATATATATATACAGAGATGTGTGTATTAAGCGCCTGTTCCCTGTAGTGAGGTGACTTCACCAAACGTTAACAGGGTTGAATTTGATGGTCTCATCCGCTTTTCTACCCAGGCTGGAACATCAAGGAGCATAATAGAGTTCTCTGGAAATTAGGATTGGTAATATTTTCTTCAAATGTCGTTATATTTCGGGAAAATGATGCGGAGGTGATTTTTACAATGTTAGGGCTATGTTTGCCTTTGTAATTATTATTGTTATTATTATTGTTAACACATAAATGGTATCTTTGCATGCATGCACATGCTGCTATGCAGTCATATATCTAATTTGGGAAAGCATCCTTTTAGACCATATTCATTTAGGATATATCTGTGAGTGTTCATGAATATATCATTTATACTCCCAACATTTTGTTGAGCTGAAACTCACTCATAAATGCGCTAGACTGTTATAGTCAACGCCGCTAAGTTAAAATAACACATGACCTTTTCGTTTCCCTAATACAAACTCATGTAGAGTTAAACGTGCCCTCAGGTGTCCATTACAGATGCAAATGATTACTACAGGATTGACACCTGGTCATCACTGAGTCGATTAATTACCTGGGATTATCCGAGAGGGAGTGATCACCTTAGGTTGAGGTGAATGGTGGGTGGTTATTGTCTGGGGTGAGGCGGAGAGGGATGGAGTGGGAGCAGAGGCGAGTTTGCTAATGGGTGCTACAGCCGAAAGGAAGGATGACGCATTTTCATTAAACGGGAAAACTGGACCTAATTACATCATTACGAAAGGATATAGGCCTCCGTCGCTTTGTCTACGTCCACTGATGGGGGAAAATACATGAAATTCAGAAGGAACACGTGATTTTCCTGTGTTTACCAATTTATCTCTGTGCACTTATTTACGTGCATACATACAGTATAATGTGGGTACTGGTGAGTGAATACTTAAAACATTATTCGCAGGTGAAACTGCGAATAATGTTTTAACTCTTGGTTTTGTTTACTTTCACAGCCTGGCAGCGAAGACCCATAAGATTCCGGATTTTTCGTCGCCACGTGCACCGTCGTTTTAGCCACGAGCTTATTTTTAAAGTTATAATGTGGACGGGCCTTGGGAATAGCCGTCCTTCCATTTTTTCAAGCGCAGTTGCTTGTCAGAAGTAAAACCTATGTTCTCTTTTTGCTTAGGCCTGAAGAAGTAACCAGAAAGACAAGTAAGAGTGAGGTGTGACCTTAACATTTTAACAGACAATGTGTTCTACATTAGCTTACTGAAGGTATTATGCATTTTCCCTTTTTTTCGCTCAGGCTCGTACTGTTTCATAAATACCCCTTACGTAGACTCTTCAAGTACCTGATTTTGCAAAATAAAGTTAATACGCATCCGTTTTTTAAATGAACTTCTGAACACAGATACGTATATATATATATATTATATATATATATATATATATATATATACATATACGTATATATTACTGTATATATATATATACATATATATATATATATTATATATATATATATATATATATATATATATATATACATAACAAACAGCGGATGGAAAAATACACAAAAGGACTGTGACATATTTTATTGATAAGTATACACAAACATCTACTATACATTGTTTGGCACAACAATACCTTTGTAACACCATGAAAGACAGTGGGCTTGTGATGTATGAAAAATACAAAAATAATAAACTCTGTATAATACACTTAAATATAGAGAATACATCAGAATATACAGAACTTGGAATTACCGTAATGACTTGGCAATGATTATTTCTTGCAAGGTTTTGCACTGGATTCATTCATTTCCCATGGCACGAGAAATGTCTGCTTTTCTTGACGATTCGGGAATGCCTTGAAGTATGGTCATGAGGATGGCCTTACAGTAATATATATAGTATATATATTATATATAAAGCAAATCTTGTACTATAATGTTAAGAAAATATACAAAAGTAATTGCACGTAAAAACGATGAAACAAATATGAATTTATACCCTAAATAATTTTATGAAATGTGGTGAAAGAATACTCGAAAAGATCTTTTAACAGTTAGATGGAAGAAAATTGAATACAAGCAATGATAAAAAGTTATTATACTAATAATAATAATAATTAACAGCTTTTAGTGAAAAGCAAGATAGTAATTAGAGTGACGAGGATGATACTTTTTTCATTTTTCAGACAGAAGTGCAACTCCGCAAGCAAAGTGATTAGCGCCATCTTGAAATAAGGCGCCAAGCGAACAAGAAGAATAGTGATGCTGCCACTGGGTATGGAACGGTGGATGGCAACACTGATGACACCCTCGCGCTGCCGACAGTCTGTAAAAGGTGAGAGAATGTCCTCGTGAATATTACGAAAAGTACTCTAGGTAACATTATTAATATTTACCTTCAGGAAGGTGATAGTTTTGACATCTGTTCGTTCGTCTCTGTCACAAAAAGTTGCACGTGGATTACAAACGGAAGTTTTATTATTGTTGTTATACTAAAAAGTGTCTAAAACATCTTGATGAACAAAATAAAAATTTCACATCCCAAACTTTCGCAAGCTGTGTGTGGATATGAGAGAGAGAGAGAGAGAGAGAGAGAGAGAGAGAGAGAGAGAGAGAGAGAGAGAGAGAGAGAGAGCCACCTGTTAAATCCGGCCGGGTCAATAACTGCCCGTTTACTGTCAGTGACCCATAATTCTTTAGACCTAATCCGGTCATCATGCCTGAGACTCATTAGCAAACATGGTGATTAAGTGATTATTGGCTCTAATTGTACCCACCTGGTCCTCTGTAATTAAGAAAGTACATCTCACGTCCCCTGTCCTATGAATTACTTGGTGTAATTACCGTTACCTGCAGCATCTACCCTTGTCTGTGGACTGTCCTTTTCATAGATTAGCTCATAGGATTCCATGTTGCTGATTTTAAGGTTATGAATTGAGAACTATAACTATTAAAGAAAGCTGAATACATCTTGTGAATGTTTTAGTAATTATATAATAGCAATTATATCCCGCAACAAAACATTTACACTTAACATTTTTACAGTAGGCTTACGTGATGAAAAAGAACATTTACAGATAATCTATGGGGACCCAAAACTTGATAAAATCCTAAAATTAGCGACTTTATCGTTAGTGATTAAGAAGATAAGGTAAGGGCGAAACGACTCAGTGTTTATAGTATCGTTGGGGGTAACTATAGTAGATTCACATCAACCGTGCATCTGATGTCTAGGCCAGTCTCTTACGACGCTCCTGATCGGCTGTTGATAAGTCAATCACAGGGCTGGAAACTCTGTCTCTCTCGAGAGTTCACATAGGCAGGGTGTATGTTCCACCTCTCCTGAGGGATACGTCTTTCAAAAGTATCCATCAGGAGAGGTGGAACATACATCCTGCCTATGTGAACTCTCTCGAGAGAGACTGAGAGTTTCCAATCATGTGCTTGGCTTATCAACAGCCAATCAGGAGCGTCGTAAGGAACTGCCTAGACATCAGATGCACGGGTGATGTGAATCTACTATAGTACAAACTTCTCTATCGCGCCGTTTTTTCTGGGTGTGCTATAGATGTTCATGTATCTTGTTATATATATTATAATATATATTATAAATGCCATTGAAACAGTGGACTCACCGTTGCATAATGCACTTGGAAACTATCAGCAACAAGCCTCAGGTCTTCCCCAATGAGACGCCACTCTTCAGAATCAGACGTTGCGCCTCGAGAAGCATTTTGAACGTCAGCGCTGCTGGTCGCCGAAGCTTCACACTGCTCTTCAGGCTTCTGATCTCCTTGCCTCTGTCGCGTTTGTGATCGGCGAGGTGGGGGGACGCCCCAGGACAACTGGGGAAGGCTCTGCTGCCTCTGGCTGTAGCTCTGGAAAAAGAGATGGCTTCGCGCGTCCTCCTCAACCCTCCGCCTGACCGACTGAATGTGTTCGAGCTTAAGTTGGACCTTCTCGGGACTCCAGCCTGATTTCGTCTTGGGCGTGAGAGGGTCCTCCTTTTCATCTCCTCTTTGCGTCCTGCAGTTTGGGCATTCTCTTCCCAAAGGCGTCGGTGAGGGGGTCAGAGGGTAGGAATCGAGGTTCTGGTTCATTGGTGACGTTCTCAAAGGAAAGAACTTGTAGTGGAGACCTCCCTGTTGATGTGGTGAAGGCGGCGGGGTGGTGCCCATGATAAGATCGGGCAGTGGTGAATCTGCAAATAATAATAATAATAATAATAATAATAATAATAATAATAATTAATAATAATAAAATAATAATAAATTTGTTATAAAATTATTGCTCAGTAAAATTTTTGGAAATTATTTCAAATGCGTGTTACGACACGTATATTTGCAAGAGATATTATGAAAATCTTTTAAAAACTAAGAATTTCTTTAATAAAATGTAGCTCTCTAATATGGAACATCTGAAGATAATGACACTGAACTCTGACTGGATTTTTTTTTTTTACGGTGACCAATTTTTGGTCACATGAGATGCTTCACTTAAGTTACTGGTTCAAGAAAACATTTCAAGTTCCGTAAAAAAGCAAAATATTTACTGCTACGCACTCCTCAACTTGACATTTGATTTAATGAACACGCTGAAAACGTGAAAGAGAAAATTTCAAATCTGGGTTGGAATCTGGTAGGTGATAAGCAAAAGACAAACGCTGATCTGGACGAATCCGTACACAAAATATAAGCCATAAAAAAAGTCAGGATACTCACCACTTCGTAAATACTGCCAGGCCATCGTGGACGAAAAGAAAACCGGCCAGTCTTGTTCGTTATACTGATCACACTTAATACAATAATGTCCTTCGACTTCCGAGGTAAATCCCAGTGGCACTGCACCAACTTGTAAGATCATGCTCATCATCATAAACGAATGAGCTACTTGCTCTGACAGGGAACGTTCAGGTTTCTATGGTTTTGCGCGCGAGCACGCTGAAAGACGTGTACCAGGCAACGACACATTAACTACTCACTGTCACTCACTTGTTGTCAAACGTTTATGTCTTGGAAACAGGTTGTTTTGGGGGGTAGCGATCTCCCCCGCCAAATCTCTGTCCCTTCCCCCAATCAAAAATCGGACAAGTGCGCAGACTCCATAACGTACTGTTGACCTCTCTGGATCATCCATTTAATATCCAAATGTTTACGTTCTCGCATCCAAAACGTTTTTTGCTTATCTTCTTTTAACGTATATTTGGGGATGGATTGAGATACCACAAAACAAAGGCGTTTTAGGAAATGCTGATAAGGAATGTTTTAATTTTTACGAAACGTATATGGATTCGGAGAGAGGGCGGGATCGATGAAAAAGGGGTCCGCCCCAAAGACATGAATAAACCAATCACAGCGCTGGATGAGCATGCGGTCGATCTTTCGGGACTGAGGGAGTGTATGGATGGAGACCCAACACTGGAGGATGGAGAGTAAAACTAAAATCTCGTAGGCTAAGGGCTCGTGGGTAAGGAGAGGGTAAGATAGGGAAGAGAATGAGATGCTCGTCTCGTGTACGAGTAAACATCATGGCGTAAACACGTTCCGTGATAATTCCGAGCTGTTACTAAGTCTGGTAATCGTGACCGTAAATAAGACTGATAACCGTAGAGTACAAATCTGTTCGCTATCTCACTTTTGAGGCGTATAAGATAAATTTTGAATTGCCTGGGGTTTCGTCGCTAATTGAATTTCAGGAGGTTTATTTATTTTTGGGTAGGGCAGTTATTGCTTGCTTGAATAAACCGATTATTATTATTATTATTATTATTATTATTATTATTATGATTATTATTATTATTAAATTTAATTATTATCTTATTATTATTATTATTATTATTATTATTATTATTATTATACAAGCAAATTGACGTGTCTGTAACATGGAAGAGAGGCTTCCACTGAATATCATGGCCTTATGTCGACAAAATGTAGACCTGATTTAAGGGAATGTAACACAGGCTGATAAATACGTAAACAACATTATGAATATTACAAGGTATGCCAATGAAAAATGAGTACGTTAACATTATCCAACATAACATCGATGACTTATAAGATGGTTAATGTCCTGAACGATATCTCAAGCCTTTACACTCCTGCAGATTGTTCTTTGAAGTATTTATAGACATCCTGGTGAAGAAATAGCATCTCTAAACAGAGATTTAAGATGTTACCGAGATGTCTTGAATAACATTTACAGAACTGGCATGGATACCCAGGCTATCTCAGAGAAGGAGATACTGATACCATGCTCCCTTTCCCCTCAAACAGAAGATAAAATGTTCAATAAGTGGATGATCAGGCAGTGGGATCACCCTTTGGAGTACTTTTCGCCGACAAGGACAGGCCTTCCGTAGACGAATGTATCTACAGCAGCCGCCAGAGACGAAGAACGTGTGCCAGATATGTCAATGACGTCTTCATCGGCACCAGAGGAAAAAGCAAAGCAGAAACGCTGGCAGATGCCCCGAAAACCATTTGGTTCTTATCTTAGTGTAGCCAAGAGAAGGGCCTTCCCCTCCTTGATATCCTGGTTGCAACAAAAACATAGGATATAATCTTGTCCGTTTATATAAATGCTACAAATAGGGGCCGGTGCCTTAATGCAAGGTTGAGATAGCTCTTACGCCAGCACGGGGCTCTTGGTCTTCAGAGCGGCGCAAAAAAAAAAAAAAAAAAAAAAAAAAAGGCTTCACAAATTATTGTGAAAAATTCTTTAAGTATGTGGCAACCATCAACTCTGTTACAGCTAAATTAAAGAATTTTTTACCCTAAATCTGAAGAATGGTTTATTGATTTATTAACTGTCTTGAATAGAGAAATATTATTTGTTTGTTTATTAGTTATTTCTGCCATTAGCAGTTTATTATGCCGCCACGAAATGTAAATTTCTTTCCGTCATTCACGAGATAAAAAGACTCAATTAGTATTATAAACGAAGAGTTGAATGAAATTAAATGTTCATGCCACTCATAAGAATAAACAACAAACAATTGTCAAGTCCATCATTCTGTGATTCATGTATAGGTATTATCTTTTTTTTTTTTTTTTTTTTTTTTTTGCGTAGAGAGAGTAATGTTTCGCCTATGCAGTAGAATACGATGTCGCATTAAATCACGCAGTGCTTTCACGCCTATTGGTTCCCTGAAAGGTTACAATCTTAACCTCCCTCCATTTCACCACAATAACTCGTTAATCACGGTGATAACTCGTCCTTAATCTTGATAAATGAGATCGGTTAACCGGGTATCATTAGCAACGATTCTCCTAAGCGGAAGGATAAACTTTCAAATCCTACCAAATCCCATTTCCTAAGAAAACACTGGGTTCCTAAGCTACACGAAGGATAGGGGTATCCCTGGGCACGACCTCGTCAGGTTTATTCCTGTTGAATTAAAAGACAGTCTGCCTGGACAGTCAGGAAGCGAAAGGACCCCAAAAAACAGGTGGACGGTGGGACAGGTAGATTTCGATCTTTGCGTAGTATACCAAAACAGGTCAGAGCGTGAGTCATCACTGAGGGGCTTTTATTTTTCGTATTTTATTTGTACTTATGATTAGTGCAAGTGAAGACGAAGCGATCATTTACCCGAGATAAAATTGATCTTCTTTCATGTATTCATTTTCATTTTCCTTAAATATTTGTTTGGAGGCAAAAATAATTTCAGAGCGTTTAATTTTGAATTTGCATTTTAAATGAGCGGGTTAGTGCAAATTAGAAGAAGGAATGATTTAAATATGAGAAAATATATCTATCTTCATTCATATTTCCATTTTCATTTTCTTTGACTTTAATTGCGGGCTGAAGTGATATCGGGATATTTACTTTTGACCTCTCATCATAAATTACCTATATAACAACATTTCTCGAGATGACGCAATAATAGTGTATTTCAATTGAGGGAATCTATCCACGATTCGTCACTAATCGTTATAAGGGCTTCCGCTGTCACCGCATTTCAGATAAGCAAGCATACAGATACCATCCTAGGTGATAACGAGAGTGACTGAATACGCATGCGTGAGTATGTGTTGGTGTATACACACGTATGTGTTGAGGAGACGAAAGATCTCGTAAACGGATATTCATTTAGTTCCCATGAAATCTTTCATAAATCGATTTTTTTTTAAATCAACGACCAATAGAAACCGTGATACAGAAATGGCGTCTAATCTCGTTTAGGAAGGTTACGAAATCGGTTAGAAAATGCTGAAATGGAAAAAGTTGATGCTCTTTGAAATGATAAAAGCTAAAGGACTGTTTATGTCTCCCACTTTCTATTTATTTATAAAACGTTTGTGCATTTCAGGTAAAGAAATGTATTACATTTATATATTAGAGCAATATCGTTACAACTGAAATTTTCATATAAACTATTAACAAGGAGTAATAGTGCTCTTCATAAGCTTTAAGAACTGGCTGATATGATCACCATTCATATTCTTAAAGAGAAGATAATATATTGACAAAGATAATTTACACAATCGTAAAAAAGGAAAAATTAATTTCTGGAAGTGAATATCTGCAAGTGAAGTTGGGTTCAGTATTTTAATTGTATGAGTTTTTTTTTTTTTTGTCTGAAGTGAAAAATTTAATTTCCATTTTTTGTCATTTTTCGATGAAAGTCAGTAATATGAAAATTGTAAGGGGCATAAAATTCTTGGCAATATCATTGGGAAGAGAATCTAGAGCTACGAAAAGTAGGCTTCTATGAAAATATATACCGCCAGCAAACAAGTCTGATCCTGTTTTCAGTCTTTGTGATTTAAAAAACAAATCTGGAAACCGTTGGGCGGGTGGATGGACAGATTTAGAATTTGACCGGAGTTATCTTATTGTTTACAAATATAAGGCAAAAATGATTTAATTACAACGAAAGAATTATCTACAGTTACTTAGTCTGGACTTGCAGCTATCACCTGAAATTATGCAAATTATATATACGATTTTTTTCAACTGGGAGTTTGGAATTGTTTTTCCAACTATATGAATTAACTTATGAAATTTAGGCTATAAAGCCTTGTAATGGGGCACTTTTGGCCATGAAGCGTTCAATACAACGAAAAGGAAGAGTTATAGTGGTTGGACAACAAGGCAAAGAGATCCATAAAATAACTGAGACGAAGTGCAGTGGTCCAAAGGTGAAACTTGGAGAAAATATGTTAGAAGTCTTAATCTGCGAGGTCGAACGGAATGGAGGTAAAGTAAACGCATTATGCAGCATGTGCAAGCCTTGAAGGTACTATGAATCATGTTGCATATGATTGCGCAAAAATTTGACACTATATGAATATTTACTTATAGAAATGATTTCCCTTCAGCTAATTCACTTGAAGTATGCCTTCAGTTCAATCATATTTTTCCATACCCGGACTACTGTAAGATGCCCAAGATCTTGGCATGTTTTCACAATAAGAGGCGAATGAAAGACTAAAAATAAAGGCGGAATAAAAACAAACAAGTCCCGGTGTTTGTTGGTGATCTGTCCGTAGAACAAAGCCCATCCCCTTCCATTTGACACGTAGTCCGCGAAAGGGAAGAAGGAGAAGAAGAAGAAAAAGAAGTGGGAGAAGAATGAAGCTGTGTGACTTATCACTTCGAACACATGGACCACAAAACCGTGAAATTTATCAAGAAGGGACAGATAACGATGATTATTCGACCACTGAAAACGATAGCACTTAGAAAAGGATATTTACTTCATGTACTCTCTCGAGCAGCGTTATCTGATCTCTCTCTCTCTCTCTCTCTCTCTCTCTCTCTCTCTCTCTCTCTCCTTCTCGACCTAAGGAGTGATGACGTAGTTTATAAAACCAATTTGAGTGATGACGTAGTTTATAAAACGAATGAACTCATTTCTCTGATGTTATAGCATATAATAAAATATATTCTTCATCAAAAAAGTTAATTACATTTTCTAAAAACATTGCACCCTATTATGCCGTTCAATCTACATTTATTCCAAAATTAGCCAAGAAAAATCTGCATACTCAACTTTTAAATAACTGCACTGGACTGGAATATCCGTTGCTAAGTTGCCATTGTGTTTTCAATTTCATTTTTTTCTTCTTTATAAGAAGAGGTGACTCTCAGCTAATTTAAAAAGGAACTGCGACTACAATACAGACAAAACTATAACAGACACCGCAACTGAGAACACGAGGCGCTGATAAACATCTGCCGAGCGGCGAAAGATTCGTCCTCAGGATCGAATAACTCAAGGCCAATAGAATATATATTCTATTGGCCTTGGAATAACTATGCCTTACGAAATCCCAAAGATCTCGAACGTCATGTTACAAATGTGGTCACCTTCGTCTGCTGGAATAATGGTGATCGAAATAGTCTTCCTCTGAGTACTATATATCGATATCTCAAATACAATGACTCGGATTAAGTAGAAATGACCTGAGAAACCAATTTGTTCACTTCGATTAAACTTGAGGCACTTTCTTAATTAATTGCTTCACCACTTGTGGATTTTACACATATTTTGACGGCGATTACGGATTAGAGAAGCTATGCTTGCAAAATCCTATCAGGTTTCGTCAAATTGACCCGAGAAACCTGGGTGGGTTGGGTGGTGGGTCGGGGCGGGTGCGCTGTTTCTAATATACCATTGAGAAACTTATTGCCTTACAAATACCGATGGATTTTTTTAGATTTGAACAGACCATGTCGGGTTTAGAAGCAAACTTTTACAGACTGGCGAATTTTAAAGATTTTGTTTAATGGGCTCGAAAGGGTTCCTGGAACACCGTTATGACGTATACAGGTTTCATAAACCTCATTATAATAGTTATTGATATGTTCAAGTTGTTTGAAGAAGAGTGGTCTTCAAGGGCACTATCTAGTAGATTCAGATCTGTCCCTAAACACTATTTACATTTAAGTTTCAGAAACTAAGCATCTGATTTGTGTGGGTTGCTGAAGAACTCACCCAGTAACTTCGATAAATTTCGTAAATCCACATACCCATGGCGTGTTTATGTTATTTTTCTCAAAAGTGTGATATCCGATTAAGCAAATGTCTTTCATTAAGTTTATTTTAGTTTGGCGGAAGACAAGTTAACTGGTAGCTCTGTTTAGCAAAACAAGAAGTGCCAAATTTCTGTAGTCAACAAATATCTCGAACTAAAACACACTAATTGGACGACATAAGAAATGTTTCCTCTACACCATTTAAGTAAATGAATGTGGTTTCCATATAACATGAGGTACTTTCCAGTTGATTAAAATCTGTTGTTATCAAAGGCTTTGTCTTCGTCATGGAAGTTTTTCAGCACCATAAATAACAGAAACTTGAGCTCCAGTAAAAACTTGGACGTTAAAATCAGAAATCTGTAGACTTATATCCAGAAGCCCGGAACGCAATGATCAGAAATCTAAACACTAATTTAATGTAAAAAAAAAATTAAAAGTTGAAAGAATTGATGATCTGCAACTTTGGAGGTAAAACACTTTGCAGCAGATCAAACCTCCCTGCCCTTCGAATTGCCTTCCATTAGCAAAAGGGAGATCCTGCACCTGAGATATCTCGCTGCGTTAAACCGAGGGCTTTGGCGGATAACAAGTGACCGTAGGTGACCTCGTGAGTCACGCACCACCATGCTTAAGATTAAGAAAAAGTCGGTATTAGAGGACCCCAGAAGGATACTGTGACTCATTCCCAGGTAGACGTCGCAGCGTTTTGTTGTGGTAGCTTTGTCCAATGAGGGCGGGAGGGAGGAGAAGAGGAACCACGATGACTGAAGCCGTATAGTGAGAGGACCGTCAATATAAGTGGGATTACTCATCAGAAAGGTCTAGAGGACTTTTTCAAATATTTTTTTTATGGCTGACATATGAGAAGTCTCTGTGAAGTAATGATTCCGTATCCTGTTCTCCCATTCGGTTGGTAAATTACAGAAAAAATAATTTGATGATCAAGAGCATTAGCCACGAAATAACACAAAATAAAAACATTTATCAAGAGAGAGTGGGAGGAGGTAACGAGTGTCACCGATCATGGGAAAGAAGTTCGCTGATCAGGTTCTTGATGGGGTGGGACGAAAGCTAAATGGGAACAAATGAATATTTGACCGAAAGGGCTTAAGAAAATGAATGAAATAAGTAAAATTCGAATCTGGCTTTCATCTGAGAAGTCGTGTCTTTTACACGATCACAGTAAAATCTTTAGATGTGCCATATCATGTTTACCCGAAAAAATCGTTTCATAACTTACATATCATTAGTTATTAACATTTTTGTTTAATTTAGCAGTAAACAAGGAGTATTTCAAACTATAAACTATAACACTATGAAAGCTGTTATGAATGTATTCCTAATTAATAACTAACATTAATGTCTTGTGTTATCTGCAGTCAGGTTTTAATAAAACGGGATTCTTTATCTCACAAGTAATGACAGATATAACTAGTAGCGTTAGTGTGCAAGGCATGTATTATTAGCTAAAGGTGACCTCAAATGTTACTTATTGTATTTGTTTCAATTGTTTAAAATGTAATATGACTTATTTTCAAACCAAAAATAGTGACTTGACGACTTTTTTCCTCTTACTGTATTTTCTCCACACACGTCTTCGCGCCGAAAATCGTCGAAAAAAAAGCGTCGTAGAACCCCAACTTTTCTGAATGTGTAGATCAGATGATTAAAAGGATTTATCTTTGACACATTTTGTTAATCCAAAAGGTAATGTTGATAGAAAGTATGTATTCAAGAATTATTTCACTTGTTATTTAATAGGGGATTTAAATTCATTTTCTTCTCTATTCAAAGTTAACAATTCGAACAATGGGGAAGCTGACGCATATCACTCTTGATCTTACAGATATCCTGCTCCAACTTACTGGAAACCTAAGCATCTTTCAGTCAGAATCGTCATTTATTTTCTCGCAGTGCAGGAGTTCGCGTAAGTATAAAAACCACGTGGTATTTCTTCCGGAGAGAGAGAGAGAGAGAGAGAGAGAGTATTTGGCACTTTATATCATTTCCTTTTCCTTCCATTTTCCAACTCAGTACTCTCCCATTCGACTGGGTTTCGTTACAAAAATACTTTATAGTCACAGATCGTAATTTCTCAAGGGTTTGCAACTCTGCCTGTCTCATTTTTCCCCCTTTTACATTCTAAATCTTTTCCTCTTCCTTCTCCTTACTCTTCCCCTCGGCTGGATCTCGCTGCAATACAAATATCCCTTGTGCTGACGGGTACTGTCAGGTCGGATGGATTTGCAACTGCTTATCTCAATTTTTCCTTTTTTCATTCATTAATCTCCGGAATCTCCTTTCAATTCCGAAGGTGTTTCCAGTTACCTGCTGATCTAGATGCAAGAGCCCGTGCCACACATGGCTACCTAGCTTAATTCAGGACTCTGGTTTAGTGTAACAACAACAACAACTACGAATCGGAGAGATAAAGTGAGAGAGTGGATGGGTAGATGGGTGGGATGGGGTGTTTGGGGTTGGGTGGCAGAGAGATAATGGGTAGGTGGGCGGGATGGGCTGTTTGGGGTGTGGGCGTGTTGGATGGGGGTGGGCATAGGAGGTCTTCTGGACCCCAATCGGCTTACCTAATGAATTGGCCCGTGGTACCTGGCTTTTCTTCTGGACCCGAGGTCTGACTGAGCCGCGGTCGGAGTTCTCCAGGTCAGGCGGATTACTCTTCATCTATCTCTAATTGATCAGTATAATTTAAACCGCGATATTTGACGTCAATTTCATTAAACTTCTCCCACGCGAACAACGGTTTTGTTGTCTTAGTCGAGGATAATGAGGGCTCGTTATATTACGAGATAAGAAACGGAAAAGTAAACACATTCGAGGGAAGGTCTACGTACATATGTAGGTGCACATGTACGCATGCAGCAGGCATATATTCTCCTCTGTACGCTGGGCGCTGGTTCGAACCCACGAAGGGACGAAATTATTATTACCTAAAAAATTTCCCTTCGGTTAACGTATATGAAAATATATTATTAATTCCGAGGTAGAGCGAATTGAATAGTAAAGGACATTTGTAACTTGATGCATGATTAGTGATGAGTTTCAAAATCCTTTTTACATGCATCGCGTTAAAACTGAGAATGTTTGGTGTTTCGAAGCAATTTTTTTTTTTTTTTGAAAATAAACAATTTTGCAAAAAAGTAATGTCCAACTGTTCATTTTCGTAGACATTGGTATGTTTTACTCAATAATAAACGCTTATTTTGGGGTATAGCCAAAATCTTGGAAATAGTACCATCATCATTTAAAAATCATCAGTATATTGAACTGCTTTTGCGACTGTAATTTGATGGAATACTTCAGTGCTACCTGTGAATAATGATAAAATAAACAATAAAATAAAATAAACCCACATATTTGGAATCAACTACCCAAACTTAGTAAGCGTGGATTATTGAAACATTAGCCTGTCCGTGGATTGGCGCGTGGAATCGCTGCTGTCTTTGGCGGCAAAGACAAGAAGAAGGAGGTGGCAGGAGGCGGGCTAGATACCCAAGACATACCCCAGGGGATCCCTTTGACCACGTGAAACACGGATTTTGCGGGGACCTCCTGCCTATGCCCTAGGGGCATTTTATTTTATTTATCGAGGTACATGTTGGCACACGTACTCAAGTGGAAACACGGCTAATGAGAGACCTCGACGAGGTAATCCCCCACCCCTGGACGGGTGGAACCAGTCCACAGGTAAAAATCTCTCTCTCTCTCTCTCTCTCTCTCTCTCTCTCTCTCTCTCTCTCTCTCTCTCTCTCTCTCTCTCTTAAAGGTATACAATTACCTTTCGGTCTGTAAATAGATGATGATAAACACGAAATTAATAAACCTTTTAGAAATGAATGTAATAGATCTGTTGTATGAGAATATGATAACCAGATATATTATATCTCAAAAAAAAAGTAGACAGGTTGACAACAGATAGGTAGACGAATCAGACAACGCAGTGGATATAAGTGGAAAGCAAAACACATAAAAGTCTCGAATTAAGTTCCAGTTTGGATATCCCTGTAGTGTAATCTTAATTGTCGAATTCTGAGTTTTATTTGCGTTCAGGAAAAATAACATTTTGAATACCTTGTCCCAGAATTTCGCTGTATCAGTTTCCAGTAGAATGACTTTACAATTACCAATGAGTAACTGAATTTTTGTTTTTAATTTAGATTTGAAAAGCTTGCCTTTGCATGGTGTTGTGCTATGAGACTGTGGGCTCCTCTTTCTGTTTTTAATATCAACTGACTTGTTGAAAAGGAGGATTTTTTTCCCTTAATCCGAAGATAAACCTGATCTATTAACCAAGACATTTTTGGACATTCTTGGACAAATACATCTTCGGAGGTGCACATAATCGCGAAATGAAATAAGAATTATATGAAAATTCCCTAGAATAATTTTATTCATGTCATTATGAATTTTTTCATTGATCTATAGAAATGAATATCCATTAAAAATAACAGTGTAAAGACAATTGATTCTGCATCTAAGAGATATTCTTCAAGGCAGTTTACTCCTGAGAGCTCATCCTAGTATCGTACTCTAGATATAATTCACAAACATTGGAGCTGGAGAAAGCAATCACCCCTGTGTCGAGATATCTCATTTCCATCACGTATCCGAGAAAGTTCAATATGTGGAAAAATGTTTGTAAACAAAATCCGAGGCAACAGACTGACACTTGACATGGGAAAGGAATAGGATGAAAGGGAGCATTTGTGCCCATCTGTCCGAGGATCTCAACCCTTTTATTGGAAATCACCGACATTTCCGAAACGATACATCTCCCCCAGAATAGATTACAGCCTCGATAACTTTATGGTATAGAGCTTGACTTCACGGATATCACGGAACATAGAATTTCTTTCTTCTACGGTCACCACAGACGAAGGCGACTGACTCTTCGCTTTCTAATGGGTATAGAGAATTCCCTTCAAAACGTTCCCCGGGCGGGCATTGCTCTACGGAACCGACCAACAATAACCTGAGGTGTCCTCTTCGATGCCAGCACAATCGAACCTCTTGAGAATGTACAATCCTTCTTTGGCCCTTGAACCCTTGGCGACCAATGTATGAAAGGACCCTTTATATCTGGAGGACATAAAGTGGACAAAGATCTCTCTCTCTCTCTCTCTCTCTCCTCTCTCTCTCTCTCTCTCTCTCTCTCTTCCAGTACCAGGCGTGACCCCTTTTGGCCCATCTTTCCACGAAGAGGACAAACGGGAGGAATTAAAGATGAATAAGAATGAGCATTGACGAGTAGAAGGAAAAACACAGGTCAGAAAGAGCAGGCGATGGAAGACGTTTGTTCTGATAATAATAATGGTAATAATAATATGATGGCAACTACGGTGGTGTTGACGGGATTAGTAAAATGACACCTATCCTCAAAAGTGCGAAAAAACAGTGATCACATAAATAATGATGACTTTTTTTTATCACAGCAACAAAAGCTAAATTAGTTTTCTCTTCATGGGTACAATAGTGTAAAACTTGGAAACGGAAAGAGAAAAGGTATCTGCTCCACTGCATGGCCTTGTTGTCCATTTTCGACCAAACATTTATAATGAAATGTATCTAGAATAAAAATTCATATATATGTATGTTATTTTACATCTTCCCTCTATTTTGATGAAGCAAATATTAACAAAATGTTAGTCATTTCATATGCAAAATATCAACCTTTTACCTAAGATAGAGTTAATTATAACTGAAAGTACGGTGATAGGGATGAAGATAAGAACAGAGTAAAAAAAAAAAGACAAAAAACAGAAAAGGAAGAAGAAAAGCAAGACAGAATTGTAGGAAACAAAATAAAATAAAGACAATTGAAGGAAGGTATGTTTAGGGTCATTTTTAAAGAAAAGTTAATGCTAGGAAGGGTTTGCTTAGATACGCAAACCAGTGATGTTGAGGGTTGCAGTAAGGGATGTAGAGTCACCAGTTAAGCAAAAAAAATTGTAAAATAGTCAGTGGACATGAGGGACGCGCTGATAGTCTCAATCAATGAAAATGTGACTGAAGAAAAAGGGGATAATGAAGGTCACAGTGAAGGACAACCTGACTAAAACGAGAGAACGTTGAGGGTTACAACAGAGACCTAAGTGTCTCAGTGGCGTGGTTGGTATGGTGTTTGTGTCTCACCTCGGTGGTCGCGGGTTCGATTCTCGGCCATTCCATTAAGGAGTGAGAGAAGTTCACTGTCGACGTGGTTCGGAAGTCACGTAAAGCCGTTGGTCCCGTTGCTGAATAACCACTGGTTCCATGCAACGTTAAAGCACCATACAAACAAACATTTGGTTCTTACAAACAAAAAGCAACAGAGACCTGAGGGTTGCGGAATCTTAATTAATAGTATGGAAGGGATATCGAAGGTCACGGTCAAACAAAGCAATCGAAAAAAAGCAGTGTTGAGGGTTTCATTTAAGCAAAATTTAACTGAAGGGAAAGGATGTTCAGGGTTGCAGTTAGAAGGAAGGGGATATTGGGGGTTGAGCCTAAACCTAATTGAATGGAGGGCATGTTGAGGGTTGCTGTGTCGTAGATTTTTTATATATTTTTTACAAGAAAAATAATGTTAACGTTCATTTTACAATTCAATACAAATACAATATATGTAATTTATGTACAAAATCAACAAATATATAGTAATAATATTTTTTAAAGATCAATATGCTTAAATTTACTATGCATATACATACATATACACATACCCATATACTGTATATGCATACCCATTGCACATGCATATATATATATATATATATATATATATATATATATATATATATATAACTGAATCACGAAAGTTTGAAACGTGATGAATGCATAAATAAAGGTATAAGCCACGAAGGAAAGTGAAACACTGGAGTAGCTACAAGATCTTTCGACTCAATTTCCTTTACTTAGCAGACGTTGAGTCAGAAGATCTTTTAGCTACTCCAGTGTTTCACTTTCCTTTGTGGATTATACCTTTATATTTAAATACATATATATCTGTATATATTAAAATTCCAGGTAACTATGTGTAAAATGAAAATAAATTTTTTTAAATGATATACACAATACATACCTATTTCAGGAGGGGATGGGGAGGGTCACAGTCAAGGGAGAAAGAAGGGATGTTAAGGGCCGGAGTTCAACCAAAGCAAACGAAATAGAGTGGTTTTATTGTTACAACAAGGAAAAAATCGAAAGACTTGTATGCCGAGGTTTTTCATCTCGACAGTTTTAAATACCGTTGTTGTTTCAGATTTAGCTGGCCTTATGCCAGCACGGGCTCTTGCTCACAGAGCAGCCCGTAAAACATAAATACCGATTGATGATGAGGAGAGGAGAGGCCACGGGGCTGTAGAGGCGTGAATTACTACAGTGAGCCGCAGAGGTGGCCAAACAGTCGATCGCGATCTACCAGTCAATCGCGGCCACTTTCTGGTCGATCGCCGTCCCCCCACAATCCTATATAAACAAACAAAAACACAACTATATATATATATTATATATATATGCAAAAAAAAATCACAGTAGCTACAAGTGACTTCATTAAATAAGCGAATACCACAGAAAAATGATAGGCAGAAATCCAAGCGCTTTCGTCTTTACTGAAGACATTGTCTTAGAAAAGACGAAAGCGCTTGGATTTTTGCCTATCATTTTCCTGTGGTATCCGCTTATATATATATATATATATATATATATATATATATATATATATATATATAGTGAGGCAATTGTACTATGGCTCTATTTGAAAAAAAAAATTCCCACGTAACAATATGTGAAAGAGTTTCAGCCTTCATAGCAGATCTCGCAGTCCAAAAGTCTGGCCACCCCTGCAGTAAGGTAACGATGGGCAATGGGTTATGACAACCAGTGACTAGGATAATAGTTCGTGATAAAGGTTTACGGGAAGAAATTGTAAGGCTGTTTTTTTTAATAAGTACTTTACTATTATTATGGTGATGATAGAAAGCATCAACCTATATTGATGACAAGGAGGAACACAGTGACTATGATATTATTATATTTTTGAAAACGTGTACTGTGTAGAACAGAGAGAGAGAGAGAGAGAGAGAGAGAGAGAGAGAGAGAGAGAGAGAGAGAGATTATTCAAAACAATAAATTGGCGAGGGTCAGAGATCATCCATCAAAATCCTTCGAAGCATGTGTGTGTATATTTGTGTGTGCGTGTGTGTGTATGTATGTATGTATGTATGTATGCGTGTGTGCGCGCGCGTGTGTCACCGATGATTGCGTCGCGAGGTCGAGAGACGAAGACCCATGCAGCCATCGAGGGCTGATGGGTATAGGATGGGTGCGCTTAAGAGGAGAATGCCCGATACCCCCAACGGGGAATCGCCATCACCTTTCTACTGTTGGCGGAGATTTTCATTGACCTCAAGGTAATTGATTCGTGGCGAAGCAAGAAAGGGAATCCGAGTAAACATCATTAGCTGTAAAGGGTAAAGTGTTATTATCGGGGACAGCCTCGTCCCGCTTCGTTGGACTCGAATGGCTCCCCAACGAGGCGCTCTCCCAGGTTGTTTGTTATGGCTGTATTCACCAATAAACACCGGCTCTTTCTCTTTGCCTAGGCCGATGGAAAGGACCCATTAAAGACTCGTGGATCACATGAACATAATTTTCATGACGAATTGCACGTATGCCGCAGGTAAATGTAAATTCAGGCTTCGTCTTCATTACTCATCACGAAAACCAAGGTAAAGAAAACGACCACGTGTACTACTTGACAGATCGACGTCGTACTGGAAGAAGAGACACAGGTGGATATGCATCTCAGAATTTAATGGCAAGTTATAAGCATCAGAATCGTATGGAAAATCAATTCACACTTCTTTGTTAAATGATGGAAATTAAAAATCATTTGATTCTGAAGATCTATCCTTTACATGCGGGCACATTGGATGTCAGGAGAGAGAGAGAGAGAGAGAGAGAGAGAGAGAGAGAGAGAGAGAGACAGCAGGTGCGTTCCGTGCGGATTGTTTTTCCGTTTTCTCTGGGATCGTGGGAAACGGGCGCTATTACACGCAGTGACAAGTCCGCGACGCACCTGCCCGTCTCACTCTGCCCGACTGGATTGTTCAATATGGCGAAAAACAGCAAGAGTGTGGGAACGCATCTCGTAAGGTCAGCCTTGTGCAGGTGTGCAGTTTCATCTGCGCGATCGATTCAAAATATGGGGCCAGGCCAGGAGGGGTTGACCTAGTTCTTTTTCGAATAACAGGTCAGCCTTTCTTGATAATTAATCCTTTTGCTTATCACTTCTGACAATTATTTCCTTTTTCTGTTGTTTCTTAATAACTTGTATAGTTAAAGTTTATTTTTACTATAAAAGATAACCCGAGTAGTTATCGGTACTTACAATATAATTACCTTAGGCAGACAAATAATTAAAACATGCTTAGTGTAGCAATAGAAGTTCGTTCTAATGAACTTTTGCAGAATGTCAAACCCATTATCAAAAGAGGCGCGTTGTGTGATCCAGGAATACAGGGGATGAGAGAGAATTCTACAGTTTAGGAGTAACTATACGAAGGTCTGATGAACCCGGTTGACCCTCAGTTTGCAGTGTAGAGGAAGCGAAAGGAGGGCGGATGTGGCCTCAATATGCACTCTTTCAAGAAACTCCTGTGGAACTCGCATGTATGTATATATGTACGTATATGTTTCAGGTTCAACAGTATAATGATATATTTTGTAGTTTTAAGCTCGATTTTCTATGGAAGAATTCATGCAACGAGAAAGATAATTTGCGGTCATTTCAGGAGGAATTCGTTTCCAAATAAAAATGAATCCCTGCCGGTTCGACGTTCAAGCTAAAATTTATATTGAATAATAATAGTCTCTGTTATAATGTTCAGTCAAACAGAATAGTAAATAATTAAAAAATGAAAATAAAGAGGTAGTAACCTCATTAAAAGTAGAACAAAAATAAAAAGGAACTAGACCTCGAGTGACGCAAGAAAAAACAAATTAAATTTCCCTGCTGCTTCTCACATGAAGGCTTTTTTCACTACCAAGATGGAATTGATTGCTCATTCGTACCTATCAAGGGAAGGGATTCATATTCCTGTTATTATTTGAGCAGGGCATTAGAGAAGGAAATTTCGGCCACAGCTGTTTTTACATTGTATTTTTATGCTTTTCTTTTATTATTTCAGCGAGGTACGAGTTGAGGTTCTCCGGAAATTTCGCTCCTTTGATGGCCAAATAGAGATGAAGGCTCAAGAAGATATTACGCCTTATTGCAGTGACATGAAGTGAGTCGTTTCACGTGTCCCTTTTTGATATTTTAGTTAACTAATACGAATAAAAAAAGTATTCAGGCTTTCTCAGTTTTTCTATCACTGAGATAGCGACTTGATTTCATATTTCGCTTTGTAAATCCCAATGTGAGTTCTTGCCCTCATTCTTGTCTTCTCTCTTTCTTGCCCTCTTAACACGACCCATAGGCAATTAACAAAGGCTAAATATTTCACGAAAAATAATTTTGAGATGAAATTCTTAATATGAATCGAGCGTTCATCAGGGCATTTTACCTTATTGCTACTTGTTCAGTTTTCGCCGACGCCACAGCAGTCATTACGATAATGTTTATTCATAGCATAAAGGAAATGTACTCCTAAAATTGAGTCTCTTTGAAAGCTATGAACAGTATTTTGATTTCCTCTCGCATTTTGTCGGACCATAACCGTGATATCCAATTGAATTTCAAATATTTATAAGACAACAATTAAGTCTCGTTGCCTTATATCACGTCACACTTGAGATGTAATGAAGTAAATAGATATGCATTTGATTATGTTTACCGCTTCTTGTACATCTAGTTCTCTTATTAATGTTTCCTGCTGGTTTCCTCCCTCGTTCCATTACATTTTCATTGCCACAAAAAAATTAAGCAGATGTTACCGGTTAGACAGCAGTCATATTATATATATATATATATATATATATATATATATATATAATATTATATATATATATATATTATATTCTGTTGTTACAGAAATTTTTTACCATTTTTGTAACAGTCAGTATATATATATGTATATTTATATTTATATATATATATATATATATATAATATGTGTGTGTGTGTACACATGCATACATACATATATATATATATATATATATATATATATATATATATATATATACATATAACAGGAGACTTTACTTATAAACACACATGACGGCGGGAGACTTTACTCGTCCCTTCTTTGCCACAGGTTACCGTTACTAGGAAGTAATATTAGGAGTAAACAAAACCCTTTTTGACAAACACTCGAACAAAGAGGCAGTGTAAAACAAACAACACGTGACTTGAGCGCACTTCGAGTGGATTTCCAAGGGTCCGAAACTCACGGGCAAATAAGACCTTACCTCAGGTACTTTTGTTTAAGTAGTAACCGATGGAGGAGGGAAAACACGCTTGAAGTCGATTTTGTACGTCACTTGCTTTCATATATTTATTTGTTTGTAAATACGTATGCTCTGATGAAATATAATATGGGCATGCATACGGATATATAACGTATATTCGTTAGTCATATATATTTGCGGATATTTGTTTATGGTTATTAACTCATCTATTCCAGAGTACCTAAATTCATTTTGTAATATATTTTGTAATATTATACGATGTCAGATTTTGTTTTATTGTAGATTGGTAGATTGGCAAGCAGTTGTCCATTGTGCCGATGATCAGTTTCGAAGAAATAAAAACTGTAAAAAATATAATGACGTTGAGATTTAATTATGAGGCAGTCTATCTTGCACGCCGTCCTTCACAAACACTCGCGCTCACTCACTACACACACACATACACACACACACACAAAGGCGTATTATGAAAAAATATACATACGATAAATGTGATTTCGTTGAAGCTTTTATAAGAAAAAAGTATTGCAATTCTAGGAAAAATCGATTGTGTGTAAACGATAGCACCTACATAACGATCAGGGTAACCCCCCCACCCCACACACGCACAAGAACATGACTTGTAAATGAATGATTAGAGGAAGTAAAATTATGTTAATGTACCCGAAATTTCTGGGTAAAAAAGTCTGTCGAGCAAACAACTTAGCGTGGTCACCCAATAAAGAAAGCGTCATCTTTCGTTATGGTCGGGGATTGACGGCTAAGGAGTAGCGTCGATAATCTGAAGTAATTGCCCCAAGTGCTTACAGTACATACAAGCACACATCGCTGCTTGCTTACAACTGTTTCGTGTACCCGTATTTGGAAATCATAGCGATTTATTTTCCTCTTTATTTTTGAGAGTTCGAACAAATCTCCAGTTGAGTTACTACTATATATTAGGCTTTAAATGCTTAGCCCTCGTGGGGGGCTAGTGTAGTCAGTGCATTTCGCGGGGAATAATATAGGCATCACTAAAGGTTCTTTGCAACGTCCCCTCAGTTTTCCTCCTGTTACACCTTCCAAACCTACCTACTATCAATTTCCTTTCCAGCGCTAAATGACCTCATAGGTCCCAGTCCTTGGCGTTGGGTGCCTAAACTCCATATATTCCATTTGAATACTTCGAAGATGAGCTGTTTCCCGCAGGATATACAGTATCTATCTATCTATTTTCTCCATTGGTCAATTGCTTTCTACTCTACAACATCCCGACGAAATTACCTCGAAGTTCGTACTCATGGGTAGAGAGGGCGTCTTCTTGACCGCAACATATTGTACGCGAACCTTTCCCCCTTATCTCTCTGGTGATATCGCCCAGCGCCACAATGAGTAGAACTCGTACATAGGTTACAGATAAGAGATGAGTTTCCGATAGGACCAACAGTAGCTGGAGGTGCCCCCAGGCCACGATTTGGGTAAGCGATAGGTGGGAAGGACGGTAGCCGATAGAGGGTGTTCGATAGGCCATGAATGACACAAACGGGATCGGATCGGACCTCCTAAGGATGGGAGATCACCGATCTCTGGCAATTTTTATTTTTTTCATAGAGGAAAATTCGTATCCGTATCA
Source organism: Macrobrachium nipponense (assembly GCF_015104395.2). Lineage (NCBI taxonomy): Eukaryota > Metazoa > Arthropoda > Malacostraca > Decapoda > Palaemonidae > Macrobrachium > Macrobrachium nipponense. The sequence goes on from NC_061108.1 coordinate 112,837,338, forward strand.
GTGAAGTAGAAATAGCAGTAGTAGTGGGGTGTTTATATTCGTTTATATAGTTAGTTCACTCTTATACATAAATGTATACAGTGAAAAATATATTTCCATTGTACTTTGGGTACTTGCTTCTATATTAAACAGTATGTGTAGTATATTTTCTTCATTTGTCTAAGAAGAGAGAGAGAGAGAGAGAGAGAGAGAGAGAGAGAGAGAGAGAATCTTATATATCTTATGAATATTTTATTATGGTGTCTCAAAGGTGGTGAGGGGATTGCTTCATCGAAACCATTCCGTATAGATGGCGTACATTTTGATGGATTAAAGATCACACCTGAAGACTGATTTCCCTTTATTCTTCTCCTCTTTCTCCCTCCTTTCATCTGTCAGTAGCAAATTCACTGTAGGTCAGTCGAGGGCCAAGGTCGAGTGGTACCGGGTTTTAGGAAACTCGCCAATATTGTAGTTCTTCGTGAATCAGTTATACATACACACATACACACCCACACACACCCATATATAATTATATATATATATATATATATATATATATATATATATATATATATAAAATACATATAAAAGAGTGACTTTACACTCCACTTCTTTCATAACTCAAGACTGTGCTTCAGTACTTGCATATGATGCCTGTCATATATAAGTATGGACAGTTATCACTAAACATATGAAAAGAGATTATATCTATTAAGGGACTGGGTGCTGGCGTTACGATCATCCACAGCCACATTGCCAGGTACAGGAACTGAAACCTGCTCATTCGTTATTTAGAATTCGTTTCTTTACTTCCGAACGTTCGCAAAATATCAAGGGATATGCTCTAACACGTTACATTTTTCCTTCTCTACTTTTTATTGATTGTCTTTAACTGTTTTATACTTTTTGTAATTTTTACGAAAAGACAATGCATAACCTGTTGTTAGAATCCTTTTAACACGTACTGCAGTGATCGAGTTTGTTGTATTTAATGCATTCTCAATCTCTGCGCAAAAAATGCTTATATAATATTTTACACACACACACACATATATATATATATATATATAATATATATATATATATATATATATATATATATATGAATGAACAGAGGTACAGCCACAAACGAAAATTTCAACAGTTGAGATGCTTATAGTCATAGTACTTTTGTCCTCTTAACACGACATGCTGTGACCATGTCTTGATAATAAGACGAGACCACTTAGCCTCTCAATTGTTTTAAGTTTCTTCCTGGCTGTAACTCTGTTCGTGTGTGTGTGTGTGTGTGTGTGTATGCGCGCGCACGTGTGTAAAATATTCCCTCTCAGCATAATCTATGCTTACTACATGTGGCCGGGAACAGTTCCATTACCAGTCAGTGATTGAGAGCGTTTTACTTGATTGAATCCAGATTTTTCGTTTTCTAGTGATTTTATTTCTTTAAGCAACAGTCTCTACGCTCATCATGTCGTTGCACCTTAGTCTTTATTTTTCACTTCCTTTTCAATTTGTTTCTCGAGTTGTGAAAAGTGCGTTCATTTTCTGACGAACATTTAAAAAAAAAATTTCGTTAGGAAATTTTCACGTTAGCCATTTTAGTTTGGTAAATAATGTGGTAAATTTATTTCAGTTCAAGCTGTACTTCATATTCACTCTAAATCGTTCATTTAATTAATCTCTTAATCACCAGGGCGAAGACTGGCCGCTTAACTCGACCATCGCCGGCTATTAGACCTTCTTTTCGAAGTACTTACTCATTGGTTTGCGAAGGGATTTAGATTTCTTGAAGGATTATAAGGAAAGGTTACCTTTATCTGGCTTCTCTTGGTTTGGGTTTTCTGTAAAAGAAAGCTATTGAGATGGCTATTTGCCTGTCCGCCCTCGGTTCTTAAAAACTACTGAGGCTAGAGGGCTGCACATTGGAATGTTGATCATCCACGCTCCAATCATCAAACAGACTAAATTGCAACCCTCTAGCCTCAGTAGTTTTTAAAAAAATCTAATTTAAGGTTAAAGTTAAACATAATCGTGCGTCTTTCGCCGCAGTAGGTGCTAACAGCACAGGCCACCACCTGGCTGTGGCTGAACGTTTTATAGGTTTCATGGGCCGTGGTTGATACAGCATTATACGCTACACAGAAAGCTCGATTGCGGAGAAGAAACTGCAGCCCATTTTTTACTTGTTTCTTTAAAGTTACTATTTAAAGTTGCTACTGAATCTTTTTAACAAAACGCGTTTTCCAAGTCCACGAACCGGCCCTTTCTTTAGCTTTTAAACCCAACTACTCAACATTTTTTTTATTTCCTGTTCTCGTAATCTTTAGTTATTGATGAAAGGATAAGTTTAATTTTTTTTCAGTAGTCAGCTTTTTACTTTTTCTAAACTTCAGCTATTCAAGTGAACGTCTTCAAGTTAAGCTGAGAGACACCGAAGATATCTTTCTTTCTAATTTCTTATTAATTACGAAAGAAACCCATAATTTGAAAAAAATAATAAGGCAACTTGATATCATACCATAACAAATGGACATTTATTATAAATGCACACAAGTGATGAGTACTGTAATCAGTCGCATTTAAAAATGTCTCACAGTAAATAATAATCTCGTCTGACAAACACGTACGTATAGGAAAAGAAATACGCATATATACATAAGCGAACGCCACCCTTCGTGCACATGAAACAGTTGATTGATATGTACAAAGAATAATGCGCAGAAAGACAAGGAAAGTAGTATTTCCACATTGCAAATTATAGAAAGCTTGTGATAACTACCAAACGGTTGATAACTGCAAAAAAAATAATAACATTAATAAATAAAGGGGGCGGGTGTGTGTGGTGGGCGGGGGGGGGGGGATAACATTCAGACAGCCAGCAGGGGTCACAGGACCCCTACGTAACAGTAGCCCTGACCTCCTGCGACGCCCAGTAATCTCTGTTTACTCCGCAAACTGGGTCGTACCGAGGCCGTACTGTCTTTGTGATTTTATCTGCTGATCTGGCTAGACTTACCGTAAACAACGTTTGATTTAAACCTCGGTCGTACGTAAGAGGCGTCTCGTTTATCTCTTAAGCTCGCCCATTATTCGCGGGATATGGATTCCTCGTCGGAACATGTACGAGACGAGTTCCTTTCTAAAGCTTGTTATTATTATTGATTTGTGTTTCTGTTTGTGTGAGCATGTTCTGAACAGTTTTGAGATGTTCTGTTATTTGTTAATTTCGTTGTTGATATTTCACGCTTGAGAAAAAGTGAAGTAGTACTGCAGAAAGAAGATTAAAAAAAATTGAAACGGCATTTCAAAAAGAAAGGTGGGAAGATAAAAGGAAAAAATTTGGCAGAACATAATTACTGTCATATTGGATTAGTCTAATGGCTGGAACTTACGTTGAAAATCGACGAATTTCTTCTTACAAATATCAGTACACAGAGTGATTTCCATCACTCTCGTGCTTATTATTTTATTGATGCAAGTAAGAAATGAGCCCTAGTAAATTTTCTGAGTATAGTTACCTAGTGCCCTTATAGTGAAAAGGAAGAAAACTCTAAATTTATTTCTAATATATATTATTCGCCTTATTGTTAAATTATTAAAGACTTGGTGAAGTGATAATGAATTCTTGAACGGAAAGATTAAAAACGAGTTATATTTTCCCGGAGGCTCTTAATTCGGTCCTTACCATTTATTACTATGTTAGCATTTTTTATCAAATGATTGTATTTACTTACGAATACTCTTACAGTGCGCATATATATGTATTTATATATATATATATATATATATATATATATATATATATATATATATATATGAATTTTCATCACACCATCGTGATTCATATACTACAATGCATTAAGCCACAATTATCCTTTAAAGCCTTCATTATCTAGTCTCCTCGGAAAGAGAACTTAAGTATACGGAATTTGTGCCTCAAATAGCGCCTCAAAACCAACCGGCTGCACTCAGTGATGTAGAGTGAATCCTTTCAACTACCGAATTGAAAGTGTGTTGATGCTGGCTGCCTCACCAACTATGCGAATAAGTGAGGCATAACCAACCTCACTTCCTTCTCAGAGGTCCCTCCATTCAGAGAAACGTTTCTCCTTCTTTCCTTCGTTCTCTTGTGTGGCCCTCTCTCCGACCTGTTATTAGCACTTTTAGTTTTCTGTAAATGAAAACTATTGAGATGGTTTTCTCTGTCCGTCCGCACTTTTGCTGTCTGCCCTCAGATCTTAAAAACTACTGTGGCTAGAGGGCTGCAAATTGGTATGTTGATCATCCACCCTCGAGTTATCCAAAATAACAATTTGTAGCACTCTAGCCTCAGCCGTTTTTATTTTATTTTTTGCCTGTTTTTTACTGGTTTTATACTCAAAGTTTTTTTTTTAGTGATTTAAATTTTTTGTACGGCATAAATTACTTGATAATAATAATAATAATAATAATAATAGTAATTAATAATAATAATAATAATAATAATAATAATATATATATATGATATATATATATATATATACATATATCTATATATTCATATAATATATATATATATACTATATATATATATATATTATATATATTATATATAATAATATACATATCATATATCATATAAATATTATGTATACATATATATTATATATTTTATATATATATATTATTATTATATATTATATATATATGTGTGTGTGTGTGTGGTGGTGTGTGCATTTGTCACTTTTGTTCACATGTTTGTTCAGGCATCATTTCGTATCAAAAAATCTGACTGAAATAAAAATTCTGAATTTAGTTAAGGATTACCATAAGTCTCTCTCTGATACCTAAGAATAACTATCATCCAATAGCCCTTGCCTCTATTATTTCTAAGCTATTAGAATGCATCATCCTACAAAGATGCAAAGACTGGTTAACAACTTCGGATAATCAATTTGCTTATAAAACTAAACACAGCACTGATATGGCCCTTTTTCTTTTTAAACAAACATCCCAGTTTTATAGGTAAAAAAACACTCCAGTTTTTGTATGCGCAATGGATATGTCCAAGGCTTTTGATAGAGTGTGTCATGAAAGATTATTTCAAATTTTAAAGAGAAGACGTGTGCAATTTTATATTATAGCACTGCTACAGTACTGGTACAATACTCAGGACTTTAGAGTAATGTGGGGCAAAAGTCTTTCCTCTCCTTTTAAACCCAGTTGTGGTATTAGACAGGGTAGTGTTCTATCAGCACTTCTGTTTGCCGTATATGTGGATGACTTAAGTACAAAGGTCCTCAGCAGGGAAGGTGGTTGCACAGTGGGAGAGGTTAAGGTGAATCATATCTTTTATGCAGATGATATAATACTTTTAGCACCATCTTTAAAAGCGTTGCAAATACTCATAGATAAAAGTATGGAATACTTGAAGTACCATTATCTTGAAGCCAATCCTGACAAGACGAAAGTTCTTGTTATAAAGCCCAGGAATTTTATGTCATTTAGTGAACCGTCACTCTATATGAATGACGTCAGGTTGGAAGTCGTTAAGTCATGTAAATATCTCGGCATGAATATTAATGACAATCTGAAGGACGATGACCATATTGCATCACTCTATCGAGGGCAATGCTTGCGACCCAATATGTTGCTAAGGAACTTTCA
>NC_061108.1:112845465-112880465 GCF_015104395.2 Macrobrachium nipponense
ATAATCTAAATATATATATATCTATATATATATATATATATATATATTCACTTTTGTCCAATAAGAAGAAACTTGTTTTACTACCAAATATTGTCTGTGAATGTACTCTGCCGCGGAAGACGTAACAGTATTGCAATCTAAATATTCTTCTTAAAGATTTGACATTAATTTTTTTAAAATATACTTATGCTTCTGAAATGTGGAATTAACACGGGAAAATCCTACTGAATAAATATGCAAACTTCCAGCTAATGGGAAAATAAAGAAAGCATATCGGTTGGCATGCTAGGAGAAGGAACATTATTTTTTTCCCGTTCTCTGGGAGCTATAGTTAGGACGTCGAGGGTGGAGAGGTAAAATGGCATTTCTGGAGCACACCCTTCTTAGGGTCAACACGGAACTTGCAATTGCTCCGTCCTTTATGTCTTTTCTCGCTAAATAAACCGCTCTGTAAATTGATGGTGAATCGAAATTTCTCTAATGTATGCTTTTTCAAACAGCATGTTCACCCTTAAACGTTTTTACTTCTTTTCAAATTTTACACGAGGGACCTCTGAACCTAGACGACGGGCATTGCTGTGCTAAGATTACTGATAGATAAACGAGTTTGATGGAGCGCGCTACGCTGCGATGGACCACGACGCCCCTGCGACGTGTCTCCCCTACCTTCCCGATCCCCTACCTACCCCGCCCTCACCCAGGGCGGACAAACAACAAAGATCCACGAGGATGTCATTATTGATAAATGATAAATTTGGACCTTTCCTTTATACGTACATAGTTATCAACATGATCGTTTGGTTCTTTTATAATGTCGCTGCAAACAATACGAACGATAACGGATAGACAAACAGGACTACAATGTACATCGTCACCAAATTTTGTTGATTGTAAAACAACAAGAAAACTACTTTTGGCTGCATATTGCGTCATACATATAAAATATGATAACTATGTATTGTGTTTATAAGCACTTTTATTTCAGAAATTTACAATTTTCATTGACCTCTTTATTCATCCGTATCAATGATTCGTCCTTTCCTTAAATGACTTTATGTATAGGATCGAAAAAAAAAAATAAATAAAAATCTTCACTCATTCAGACTTCTGACTTCGACAACATCACAAGGATATAAATCTACGAATTTTGCTTGAATTTGTTTATTTTTGTCCTCTATTAAGCAAAATTAGATATGTGCTCAAGAAAAGAAACGTGACAGATATGGATTCAGTTTCTTAATAAGGGGTTTGACAATTTATAATTGGGCACAGAATCTCTCTCTCTCTCTCTCTCTCTCTCTCTCTCTCTCTCTCTCTCTCTCTCTCTGTGGTTTTGAAAAGGTATAGTTAAGCATAAAATAAACCTCTCTCTCTCTCTCTCTCTCTCTCTCTCTCTCTCTCTCATTCAGTGGTTTTGAAAAGGTATAGTTAAGCATAAAATAAACCTCTCTTTCTCTCTCAGTGGTTTTGAAAGGTATAGTTAAGCATATAATAAACCTCTCTCTCTCTCTCTCTCTCTCTCTCTCTCTCTCTCTCTCTCTCAGTGGTTTTGAAAAGGTATAGTAAAGAATAAAGTGACTCTCTCTCTCTCTCTCTCTCTCTCTCTCTCTCTCTCTCTCTCTCTCTCTCTCTTTCAGTGGTTTTGAAAAGGTATAGTTAAGAATAAAGTGACTCCTCTCTCTCTCTCTCTCTCTCTCTCTCTCTCTCTCTCTCTCTTTCAGTGGTTTTGAAAAGGTATAGTTAAGAATAAAGTGACTCCTCTCTCTCTCTCTCTCTCTCTCTCTCTCTCTCTCTCTCAGTGGTTTTGAAAAGGTATAGTAAAGAATAAAGTGAATCCTCTCTCTCTCTCTTTCTCTCTCTGACTGACTCATAAACATTCATGTTCCAACATGCCTACGCACATGTGAGTATCTGTCAAATAAGAGGAGTATTTGAATTCAACGAAAAATGCGGGTTGCACCGATAGACAAAAATCGCTGATAGATAGATGCCGGTTTCTCATTCTGTATTGTTGCCTTTTCCAGATATATGTATTTTTCGGTCGTATCTTCTTGATGTTGGCAAAACATTAATCCGACAGTAACTTAACATTTTTGATTGTCATCATTTTTACTCGTGATGTAACGTGTCAAAGTCCATTAATTATACCAGCAGGCTTATGTAAGATGAAATTTTTTAAAAAAGGGAAAATCTAAAGAAAGCTAACAAAAGAAGTGGAAGTAAAATAAATAAACATATAAGTAAACAGTACATCATCCAGTAGGCGCGATCCTTCATTTAAACAGCGATCTTCACAGGAGTAAAGTGGTTTGTAGCCATTTATTTCCAACACCTGCGCTTTCTATATTTAGCCTTACTCTGCGCTTTATCGCCACCGAGTCTCTGTACAAAATATTGTGCTGAAATCTTCAACACTACTAATTCATTCTTTACATCAGTCTTGAATAAGAATGGTCTTTGTCAACTGCCATTTAAGCACCCACAAGATGACTTTTTTTTTTTTTTGCCCACTTTCATTTTAAGTATATTCAACATTCGCTATAGTTAATTATTCCTACCCCATGTCTTATTACCAAACTACTTTTCGGCCACCTCTCTCTCTCTCTCTCTCTCTCTCTCTCTCTCTCTCTCTCTCTCTCTCTCTCTCTCTCTCTCTCTCCATCCAAATATTTTTTATTATATTTTACATTCTACAAGAATCAAGTGCGATTGTGTTTCTGCTTCCTATGTGATATTATAATATTAAGCTTTGAACAGTAATAAGGTACGGTTTGCGTCGCAATAGTATCAAAGAAATATACATTTCATTTATTTACGCGAATTTCTACGTGGCGAAGCGGTAAAAAACTTTATCAAGCCCATCTTTGGAGGATGAAAAGAACTGGTAGACCACTGATGGAAAGAAGGATTTAATCTCGAAGGAATCTTCTGGAATAAACGATTGGAAGAATAGACACACAAAGGAGGTCTAAAGCTGTTCACTAAATTTCATAGTCTTATCAAACACCTTAACAGTATCTGTGCTTGACGTTTACTGCTTGCTCGCAAGAGAGGCCGAAGCACTCAGCCGAGAAATGTCTCGAGCATTGCTTGCAAAGACATCAAAAGAGAAGCATCTCACCAATCGAGTCAGAGTCCAGTTTTTCATATAACTGAAGGTTTACAGAAATTACTGTCCTCATGATAAAGGGAGACCTTGTTGTTATTTTTCTTTATTAATTTAAGTGGTTTCAATTTTTAATGCTGTCACGTACTGAAGACGGCAGGTTGATTTAGGCTATTAGACAGGTAGACAGGAAGAAAATTAGTTCTCATATTTTATTCAGTCTTAAATCCTCATTATTTTTTTTTACTGTTCCACTTCTTCGTTTACTTATTCTAATTTAGTAATAATTTATTCTAATTTATCACTAGATTCATGCATTTTATCTATTTGGTCCTTTTGCTTCCATAAATATTTTTTCCTGCGATCGAAGGCCATGATATTGATACACCGAATTTATATTGAAGAGAAATCTGATGTGTTACTCATTTGTGTGAATTCAGTGTCACAGCGTTATCACTTTGCGGCCATATGTGCCATAATCACACTCACACCCATATAATACATACATACACGCTAACGCATTATAATATATATATATATATATAATATATATATATATATATATATATAATTATAATATATATATATAGAATATATATTATATATATATATAGATATATATATATATTTTAGATATATATATATATATATATATATATATATATATATATATATATTATATATATATATTCATATATATATATATATATATATATATATATATATATATATATATATATATCTATATATATATATATATATATATATATATATATATAAAACTGCATTTTTTATAAAAATATTACCTTCAAACATAAACACCACCTGCGTTCATAAACCAGGAAATGATGTAAAGCATGATCAGTTCAATCCGATAATTGAATGTCTGTTCTGTACACAAGTATTGTATGGATAAAAAGAGACACTACACCAGAGAAACCGAATAGAGAGTTAAGGTATCCGATTAGATCTTAAAAGCCTTTGTAACCTCGGAAACGAATCCACTAAACGAGCGTTCCTTCCCATAGTTTCTAATGTTGGAGTATTTTAAAGCGTTATACACACACACACACACACAGATAGAGAGAGAGAGAGAGAACACCAGGGTTCCGTGTTACACGTTTAGAACTAATTATCGAGCCTGCCATTTTAACCAGTTATCTTTTCTTTCGCTCCTCTCCTTTATTTAAACGCTCGGGTATCTTTCCTCTTCGCAGCCATTGTTTCTGCGTAGTTCTTGGGTGATACGAATCGTACCATAAATTTCAGAGGGCATTCAGAAGAGAATGAGAGTTAAAATAAGTGAATTTTTGTTTTTTACTACAGTTTGTCGAAACGACTGCGTGAATGAATACCTAGAGGGCAGGTTTTGTAAGGCAAGTCTGAGTTTCACATGATTTAAGACATGAGAGAATGACAGCTAGTGGGTAAGGTTCTCCTTGAATTGGAATTTTTTTTCTCTTTGTTTATGAATCTGAAAAAACTGAATCAATGCTTAATATGTAAATTACTTTCTGTTTTTTTTATTACCATCATAAAGATTGCGTTCTTAACAATGAATTTTTTCGAGGGCAGTGGATGCTTGCCACGCCGATAAGAAAATGTTGATTGAAAAGTTTGTTGGGTGGCTTAGATTGAGCCAGTATAAAGGCAGAGCCGGAAAGAAAACAAAAGCTCTTGTGAATCAGTTTATTAGTCCACGGAACATTTCTCCATCTTTTAGTATTGTGAATGACAAGAGCTGAAATATGCAGACTACTCGATGGATACCATTGTACCTCGACGAGAACCTAATTTCTTTTACCATTAGCGTTTCTCTCATGAACTTGACAGAAAACTTCTTTTGGATTTAAGCAAAGGATTTCTTGCAACAACAAGGCATGATCCAACCTCCAGCTTACTCGGGGTACATGCAAAAATCTTCGGTCAGATAGCGCGTGGTTTCACCAACGAAAATTTTTATAAATACGTTATATTTTATATTAGAAATAATTGTTCTGTACTGTTTAACATGCACTTTATCTATTTTCTACATTTTTACAGTAATAAACATATCATAAAAATATCCTATCCTAAAATTCCTGTATCTTTAACTCAACGCGAAACACCTTTTTCAGACATTCTTAGGCTATTCCATTGGGCTCTCCTACCGCCCCCCACCCCACCCCCCCACCCCCCCCCCAAAAAAAAAAACAAGAACTACAACAGCAACAACAAAGTAGTTTGTAGGCTTACTCCCCGAGTAAGTGAAAACCTTAACGATATCACCTCTTTAGATATATCTTTCAAATAATAGATTCATAGTCACTATTCATAGATTCCTTTACGTAGAAAAAGACCACGCTAAGTAATAAATAAGTAAGCAACATTTATTATAGAAACAGTTCCCCATTCCAATAAGACGCTTTCGAAACTGGCAGATTTGAACTTCAAAAGGGTTGTGCTTAGAACAAATCGCATTTACTTCCCTCATTTAATCTTTTTTTTTCCTCCTTCATCTATGAATATCTCTCTGTCTCTATCTCTCTGTTCCTTCTCTCCAACGTGAATTATTCAATAAGCACTGTAATTTCATTCGGTCAGTCATAAAAAAGTAGGAATGAAATTATCGTAGGGATTAAAAGGTTGATTTTGAGACAATACGCATAATCATAGCAGCAGTAACATAAATGTCACTTGCTTTGCAATATTGCAAATTGTTGCTCCTTAAACTAATGACCTGAGCAATATGCTCACAGATTTCTTGCTATTTTCTTCTGCCGAGCAAAAACAAATGTATATTTTGCAACAAGACTGTTTGCAAAAAAAAAAAAAAAAAAAAAAAATCCGGGAAAAAAAAAAATCGGGATGACTTTCGTTTGTGTTAAAATGAGAATAATTCGGTGAATATTAAAAACAAGTATATCTTTCGTTAGAACGCAGTGGAAGCAGAAGACATTGGGTCTTTCTAAATATAATCTACGAGAACACGACCAATCATTTGAACACAGAATTCCAAGGGCTCAAGAGAAATCTTTTGAGAATGTGCACTCGGTTAGGCCATGAAGTCTAAGAAAATAAAGATGTGGCGTTGGATTAAAATAATAAAAGCAGCAGCCCAATCAGATGAATTATGCCAGTGCGTGCTTGTCTGTGTGTGTGTGTGTGTGAGAGAGAGAGAGAGAGAGAACAGGCGACGAAAAGACCGAGAAATGCCAAAAATTAGATGACTTTTCAATTACTGAAAGCTCTAGAGAAGGAAAATTAGCACAATTCTATCTTATTCGTGTTTTTCCATTGTAGTATAACTTTCCATATAGTTATGAAAAAAAGGCATTCGTCGCAATCATCATACAGTAGCCATCCACTAACGTCAAAAATATTTGAGTAAAAGTAATCGTCAGTGATGTTTCATAACGAAGGCTGCATATCATAAATTCCTTCATGGCCTTTTAATTAAAAATTGTAATTGAATAGCTACGTCTTAAACGTTAGTAACGAGGTTGTAAGTTGTCAAGTAAAACTAATAAGTGTTTTGCGACGGGCGGGATTCGTACTGTATATATGTGTGTTTATATTATATATGTTTTTGTTTATATAATTATATATGTATATATATTTCCATATATACATTTATACATAACACATATTTATACAATTTCTAGATATGCATGCATATGTAAACGCTCACATGCTTTCATGTAGTAGTTGTCTATACGCACACATGCAGCCACACAGACTGTTTTTTTTTAGATAAAATAACTATAGTAGATCCACATCAGCCGTGCATCTGATGTCTAGGCCAGTCCGTTTCAATGCTCCTGATTGGCTGTTGATAAGCCAATCACAGGGCTATGTGAATTCTCGAGAGAATTCACATAGGCTCCACCTCTCCTGAGGGATACTTTTGAAAGACTTAGCCCTCAGGAGAGGTGGAACATGCATCCTGCCTATGTGAACTCTCTCGAGAGCCTGAGAGTTTCAGCAGCCTTGTGGGCTGTGACTGGCATATCAACAGCCAATCAGGAGCGTCGTAACGGACTGGCCTAGTCTTCAGATGCAAGCTTGGTGTGAATCTACTCTAGTAGGTATGTCTTCATAAGTTGTGTTTGTGAAAACGGACGATACCTCCCATTTATTGGTTTGTCCGAATGCTCTGTTTCTTTGTGTAAGGGGGAGAGGTATTGAAGACTGTGTCGGCGCGGGCACAGGGTAGACCATTGCTGGGCACAGAGCCAGATGTGCCAGTAAATTTCGTTCAGACGGACAAGTCTGCTGACTAAAGTACTGCCCCGTGACTATCAGATGGCTAGAGAGATTCTTTCAGCTCTCAAAGCAACAGTTTTCAAAGCAATGCAGTTTGTTGGTTATTCTCTCTTGGTTAGGAATCTTGATTTGGCAACCATTTGCCGGAAAATTAATACTTTTGTTATCAGTAAGTTATTTTATTTACTTGCATACTAAGTTAAGGTATTATTTAAGGGTGTGTGAAGGTATTGTAATGTTCACGAGGAAAAATGAGGAACAATAATTTCCTTTTTTTGGGGCTTCCCTGAAATAAGGTCAAGATTGTTTACCAGAACCAGGGATCCGGATGAAACCGAAAATAACCTGTTTACAGAGGGTTGCAAGAAATTAAGTCAGCGACCTTAGGAAGGAAGTCGAGAGAGTTTCAACTGAACATCAGGCAAATTGTGGCATCAGTTAGTGGAAATCATTCATTTAGACAATTTTTTTGGAAGCTATGGGGGCTCTGAAAATGTAAGAGAGAGAGAGAGAGGAGAGAGAGACTTCAGCAATATAGTTAGCTCTTTGTGCCTATTGAATTGCAGCGCTTAATCGTTTCAGCATTTTAATCTTGTTAATGTTATGCCTCAGGTAGAAAATATATCCACTCCTATAACGTTCACCTGCAAATAAATAAAAAAATATTCATAGATAGATAGAGACCAATACATAAAAGTACGTTGATTTATTGTTCAATGAATGAATTCATAGATTTTTACAAGCACGCAGGAATGATATAAAAATATCATGAACATGCTGCTACATGTTCCTAAACATGCTACAGACATGTTCTCCAAACAAGTTTACTGGTTTGACTATCCAAACGAGGTACTTCGAACATTTCTGTTTTCACGCCAGAACAATGTGTCGACCATTTATCTTGGTTTCGAGAATGATTCAAAATAAGTGTATGTTTGCGCTTATTTGAAGTCTGTACAGAAGATCGTCTCTCAAGAATTCTTTCATACTTTGCTATAATTTCGATTACAATCAATATAAAATGCTGCCCAAATCTAGCTTTAATACTTGGCTGGGGTATTTCCAATTATAGTAGAAGCCAAACTCGTCTCTAACCGAAATATGATATGATTAAGGAAACAAGTAAATGAGGGATTCCAAGGTAGTCCAAATTGTATCATGTTTGCCTTCACGGTATTCTTTCGTTACGTTACCTCCCTAAGCTCAACTTATAGAAAAAAAAGATAATTGTGGTTTAAAGTCGGTTCGTTTCATAACTACACAGTCAGATCTTGGAGCGTTTTAAATATCTTTTCAGATATAAACGGCAACAATTTAATGTCTTATAACAGACTTTTAATCTGAACAGAAAATCCTCAAGTTTAATTTCGGACTCGACTGTCAGTTGAAATGAGGAAGTCTTCTCCAGCTTGAGTCGGGGCGCTCAAAATAGCTCCTCTCCTCCTCTCATTCAGATCTTGCTTTCAGTAACGGGAACGTATCACGCTGTGCCTGAACCACTACCGGAAGCATGTCCGGTAACTCTAGTTTGAACCGGTGAACGTTCTCATGTCCTCACGTCGCTTCTCTCGCCTTTTGGCAAACACGTATGCTTTCAGTCCAACGTATTGCCTCTCTTGCAACTGTCTGCACAATAATCAACAGGTTTTCTCAAGCGTTCCACCTTCACAGCATCGGGGTACTCTGGTATCTTACTTCCGGAGTCTATGCTTGTACAAACAATAAGAGCCAGAGAGGTATTGCCTATGCAACAAGTATTGACTCGTTCCTACTCCACTGAATGCTACGTTGTAAATGTTAGTGATCAAGCATTTTATTCACGAAAGTGATTTTTATGAGGCTGCTATTAAATGTTGCCATAGTTCTCTTATGTTAATGTCTTCGTAATGGTAAGGCAAAGAGAAATCGTTTATATTGAATAAAAAATCAGAGTTCATGGGTTTTGTAGATTATATATCTGTGTAGCAGATATCAGACGTGTTATAATTAAAAAAAAGGGTAATTTGGCAAAATTCTCTCTCTCTCTCTCTCTCTCTCTCTCTCTCTCTCTCTCTCTCTCTCTCTCTCTCTCTCTCTCTCTCTTGCTGTGTGCGCCGTGTGTATGTACTCGTATCAAGTGACCCAGAGGAAAAGTATGTAAGCTATTTTCTCGAGATTAGGAACAGTAAACAAACAGGAGGAAATGATCATTCTAGACTTCACCACTAAAAATTGAACAAAACCAGAGAAAGAGGATCTTATTGTAACTTCATATTTTAAAAGAGATTGTACTCGACTTTAACTATTTTATTAAGTACTGTTATTCTGGAAAGCGTCGTAACCTCTTTGTATGTAGCTGCCTGGCTTGAACAGCAAAGTCCGGGTTCTAAAACTTCCTCTGATCTCATGAAAAGAGCAGCAGCTCCGTTCTTTTAAGATTTTATTTCAGTCGTTCTGGCTCGGAGTACGTGCTAGGTTGCAGTCTGTAGGTTTGCGGGGTTCAAATCTTTATCTCTTGTTATCATTATTATTAATATTGTTATTACTTTTTAGCTGACTTCAAACGAAGATTAGTTTCTTTTCGCCAGCCCAAAATATTTTACATCACAATTTCGAAATTTCGTATTCACTCGAAGATCAAAATCAAATCTCTTCAGAAAATTGACCGTTGTCTGAACCT
This sequence comes from Macrobrachium nipponense, assembly GCF_015104395.2. Lineage (NCBI taxonomy): Eukaryota > Metazoa > Arthropoda > Malacostraca > Decapoda > Palaemonidae > Macrobrachium > Macrobrachium nipponense. The sequence goes on from NC_061108.1 coordinate 112,855,476, forward strand.
ACTATATAGGCCGCTATCATTTCCAGTTAATCCACTCTCGAACTTTTCATGAAAATATAATTTTTCCTCATGTGGTCTCTCGAAATCCGTTAAGATTGTTATAAGATAAGACATGAGTTGCCAAAGTTGATGCTCTCTTTACTCATCCAACCACGGAACGTATTTATACATTTCTACGTACAGACAAAATGAAGACACGTACTTGGCCGCTACATTGAATGAAGACCGGAAATTCTGGCTCTTTTTGATTAGCAAAATCGAGTGTACGTATAATAGCATAATGGCGATGTCACTATCACATAGTAATCCCATTAGATAAAAAAAAATGGAAGTCATATGATATTATTACTAAAGAGGATATTGGCAACGACATCGTCTGGGTATTCCTTGAATGTCTTTGATGTGTGGGCATAGCATCTCTTAAGTAATGTGCTGCTCTACCGGTACATGAGTCGGCATGTGACTAATGCTATCAAAGCAATTCGCATATATCGCAGGGATTAGCATTTACCTAGACCTACTTAAGATTACTGGGATATTAGGTTCAATTTATAATTATTTTTCGTATTTTCTGTGCTTAAACAGCACATACCTCCTAGGAAATATATGTGTATATGTATATGTATATATATATATATATATATATATATATATATATATATATCTATATATATCTATATATATATATATATATGTATATATATATATATATATATATATATATATATATCAGCAAACAGGAGTCCAAAGCAAACGGCAGTCAGCCGTACAATTAGGTATTTATTAGAGACGTTTCGTGTTACTTAAACACATCATCTGTCTGAAAAATACAAAATAAATTATCAATTCAAAATACAGGCCAAATTAAAAACAGTAATTACTATCTTAGAAATAATGCAAAAGAAGAAAAACTGATAAATAATCTGATTTTAAGAAAGGGAAAGGCGAAGTGAGACCACAACTCACGTACATCACCTCCTACAATCTCGCAGGCTTCATTTCCACCCTTTCATTTACTATTACATTCTTCAGTAAATTCAAATAGTACTTATTGCGAAGTTCACCCCAACAGATTCGAAATGATAAATTAACGATGAAGGTCAATGTGAGGACCCCTCAACCCTCATTCACATTATGTTAACAACATTAATAAATTAGTATGTCAAGTAGAAATAAAGTAATTCACGTATGGAATTGTGTATATTTAAATACCTACATAGATTTTCAGATTGTAAAATGTTCAACGCCAACAGTCTCAATAATGGTACCTATATGTATTGTTTATCTCATAATGAAAATAACAAAGTTATTGTTTGACTTTGATTCACAGATAGCTTGAAGATATATTTTACATTCCAAAATTTTCATTTCGATACCACCCTTTTGAATAAAAGTATAACTGCAGTCTCACCTATATTGTATAAACAATCAAGATATCAATTTAGGTACATGGCAGCAACAACTACACGTTTCATTTTATTTATTAATTTATTTTTAAAAAATTTAAATTCTGCATTTTTAAGACTTGTAGCAGCTCGTAAGAATTTTTTCTTAAATCGAGGCACTTTATTATAATAGTCAAATAGAATCGTTTTGTTTAATTCATGATACCTTTCTTAATAAGAGAAGTGCAACGTATTAAGTAACATTGAATACTCGTCATGGAAGTCACCAAACCTCTGGCAACATAGCTTTAGATCAATTTTGAAATTTTCAACTCCACGCTACTATTTCTAATAAATTACGGCTAATGTATTATTATGTCCTCTCGAGTGTTAACACTCATACAAAGTTATTGGTTATCAGTAAAAATAAATTTACAAGATAAGGCACTTGTGAGGGGTATAGACCATAACCGAATTATCATGTCGTCTGTCACTAAAGTCACGGAACCAATCAGGAGTCTCCACGCGCCATATCAAGATTGGATGATTTGAAGATGGGTGACGTGTCTGGTTAATTTTCTACCATCATTGCACTTGAGTTTTATTCCAGTGAAATTTCAGTTTAAACCCGAAAAATGATTATCGAGCTTAGCCATTCTTTTAGTTTTTTTTTCTTTCTGTGATAGCTAGGCTAAAATAATTTTACGAATCAACATAATAATTGGTGTTAAAGAGCAGCGTTTGGCACAGGATCCATACAGTATGGATCCTGGTTTGGCATAACTTGATTGGAGGTGCGATCTTCGACGACGGAAATGTATTGTTTACTAATATACATTCTTTGTACGGAAATGTTGATAACATTTCTTTTCTCTCTTTCCTTTCTTGTATTAACATACAGGCTCCTCGTATATCTCTGTAAGTGCTCTTTACCTTAGAATTGCAGTTGCATTTAAATACACAATAAAGAATTTTCATTTGTGTCAAAGCGATAGCCTAGAATACGTTGCCAGTACTTACTTCATTTGCACATTTTATTCCCATTATACAAATACATCTAGTGAAAAATTAGACTATGAATATACTTTTGTTGTGAAATGTATGATGAACTATTTCCTCATTTTTCCAAATCGACATCGCAGTCGGAACCGACCCGGACCCAGGCATGGTAGACACTAAACACGAATCACTTCAGGCTGACGATAGCCAAATACCTCTGATTTTCTGAGAACCACGGCCATCGTACCCTTTGTCTGCTTCTCTGTCTCTGTTCGTTTGGTTATTTCTCTATGTACAACTTGGAACTTTCCACTAATGAACAATGAGAAAGGGTAAGGAAACAAGAGTATATATGAGTCACTGGCTAAACTATACGTTTATTTTCGGCGTTGTTTTCATTCAGAAAATCTATCTCGGATCTTCAGCTTTACCTCTTAATGACTTTTTGGGAGCCAAGTGATACAGAACTTCTTTTTTTTTTTTCTCCGGCCATAGAGTACGTTCTCCTCTTCCTCTTTACTCAACAGCGAAGGTCTCTACATTAGGTCCATTTTGGCTACCCTCCAATCATATGCCAAGCAGCCTCTTCCGGAAATATTATAAGCTGGTTTTGTTGTTACACATAGGAAGTTTAAAATATAAGTCTTAGATAATAACACCTGATCCCGATTTCACATTTTCAAATCAATAGCTAGAATGACAACCTTATAGAAGCATTAACTTCGAGAACTTGCACTCCAAATTCCTGTTTACATCGTCAAAACTATTTAAGAAATGCGTATGTATAGGAAGTCGATTTCTGTCGTTGGAATAACATATTGGAGGCTATTAAAATGTTTCTTCAGAACAACTCTACTTATATATAGCTGCTGCAAATGGAAATTCCATTAGCAAAAATTGCTGCAAAGAGTTCCAGTCATGAAAGACTCAGTTTTTCTGTCTAAGTGAAGAAACGATCCATCCAATTTATCTATAGCAAAAGTGAAGTCAAAAGTGTTGTTGGCTTTTTGAGGAAATCACTGACTTTGAAATTCAAGTTTTTTATTGCTACTTGAAAACAATTCAAATAGAAGTTCATAATGGTGCATGATCGCAGAAGATGAAGAAAGACTAACAACAAACAGCGATCCCGTATAAAGATGGGAAAAGTTGAAGATAAAGAAGTCCGTACATATCCTCATATCTGCTTCCCTCATATTGATTTACAATACCCAAACAGTTTTTGAGGTACTTTGCATTATCTGTCTCCCGACCATAATGAAGTTATAAACAGAATGGCCTATATTGGCACACCCGCCCACCATCAATAGAATAGACCTGATTCAATGTTTTCATAATGGTACATGTTACTTGATTGTTTTAAGATTTGATATCGTTAAATATCCAAATACCTGTCGTGTTCTTTATTGGAGAGAGTAGAATTCATCTACGAAAGAAGAAGCAATCGGAAATCTTAAGTTAAAAACACTTAATAAAGGTTATAAATTGATCAGAAAATGGATAAGAATTATAGTGTTCAGTGCAATGTCCTTTTACCCAGAGTTTTAAGATTGTTTTTTCCTCTTTGATAAACTTGATAATTGTCATTTTCTCTTTGATAAATTCATATGACTGCTATTTTCCCGCCTCGATAAATTCATAAGACTGCCATTTTCCCGCCGATAAAATAATAAGATTGACATTGTCTCCTTGATAAACTGATAATACACGAGTGCCGTTTTCTCTTTGGTAAAATAATAGCTTATATTGTCAAAATTGATAAATTGGTCAAGGAGCTATTTTCTATCAAATAAGCTGATAAGAGCAATGTTTTTTTATTTGATAAATTTTACTAGCCTTATTTTGTCTGGAGTATAACGTAAAATAGAAAAAAGAGATATAGTAGACGAAGGGGAATGTTAAAGCATCGGTTAACGTTTCATCAATTATCAGAGTGAAAGAAGAAGAAGAAGAAGAAAAAGGCAGACGGGTCACCTTATAGATCTGCGTCTGAGACAAAGCGTGGGTGTGGTATTTCTTGGCACAAGCCTTAGACTCTCTCCTGAAAAACAAAATAAATGACTTTGGTTCTTGATAGAATACGTGCTTTTCTAAACGGGCTGGGGCAGTCTGATATTCAGAGTTTGAGTTCAGTGCGAATTTGAAGTTAAAACGAAGAGAAATTACGCGTTAGGTGGAATGGCGCTTGTCGTCCAAGTTTCATTTCAGCATCGTAATTATTCTCTTCAGCGAATGGAAGAGCAAATTAACGGAGACTAATGACAACTCTGGCAGAATTTATGAGGCTTTTGAGGAATGTCTCGGAGTTCTAAAGAATCGTGAGTACGTGAGTTTCCGGCAGCGTGCAACCTCTAAAAGTTACGCACAGTTGAACATTAAAAGTTTTAAAAATAATTCATTGTTTAATTATGTTTATAATGGCTGTCATCTTGATTTCATTATCCCATTAGAGAGACTATGGTTTGATCGAAGTCGGGGAATTCCTTATGAAAATTAATGTGAAAAGCAAAATATACAATTTTTTTTTTATTTACAATTATATGATTTGTATGGAAAAATGTTTTACGTGGAATCATGCTATAGGGCTGACATATTATCTTCACAGAAAAATTTCATTGTCAGGAAATCTCAAACCTCATTCGACTGCAGTATTTTCAAACTTCATTATATTTTTACCGATTCTTCCAAAATTAGCATAGACTCTTTCCTGTTGAGTAAACACTTTACAGAAGGGTTGGCAAAGGAATCATGACTAATATGTAGAGCCTTGTCTGTAAAATCAAAGAAGCTGAACAAATGGGAACCTTCTCAACATTATGTACGTACTTGTCTCAACGATATGCTGTGCGATGAACGATCGAGGTGAATGAACCAGACAGGCCAAGGACGAAGTAAATATCAGGTAATTTCGGAAGCAAGGTAAACCCTTTGGCGACAGTAAATTACGTAATATTGTTACTATTGGCCAATAGGTACTGTTTACATTCGAGAAAATTTTATGAATGTTATATTTTTTTATTTCATTTATTTATTTTATTTAGTTATTTTTGAGGTTCTTTTTACATTATCATCTATTCACCAAACGCCCCTCTGACAGGTTGACAAGGCCGGTAAATATGTAGCTTACTCTGTGTACGTGTACGTATGTGAGTGTGTATGTGTACGCCTGCGTGTTTGTGAGTTGTCGAGTTATTTTCAGTATACTGCACTCGTTTTAATGTAATTATTCTGAATAGGTGGGATTTTTAACTAAGTTTGTCGATGAAAGAGAAACTGTTCTTGCAATGTCAAGTAGTAAGTCTTTTCCTGTGCCGTAGGAAAGAACTTGGACGTCGGGTGGAAATGCGAAAATAAACATAGTACCCGTCATGACGCAAGATCAAAAGACCTCCTACCCTTAACTGACGTCAGGAAAAGCTTTTTTGTGTTGCTATCTTTTTTTATGCTCTTTTCTTTTGTCTTTCTGAGAAAATACAGGCGTTGTTATAACTTCATATTCTAGCATAAACAGTGTTGGTGCCTCCTAATGTTAGGGCATGGTTTTTTAGGAGAAACGTCATTGTCATTTATTAATAATTGTAGTGATCTTCTGATAGAGTAAATTTTATTCATATTGTTCATGTTTCATTTCTTTATTGCATGAGTTTTCACTCAGTTTACTTAATGGCAGTTGTCAGATCTATAAATTTCATGTCGGACCCCAGAATGTTTTTTTAACTATGCTGACAGCAAGAGAAAAATAATGATATTGATGTTGTTTATATTCCCCCAAGTTCTCATTTCAGCCATCTTGGCACTTACTTGGATGGCTTAAGTTATTGCCACCATCAAGACAGGAAATTTGTTCTGATTCAATTTTTCCTTTTGATTAGAAGAAAGTACTTTGGGTTTTGTTAACGTATTCCTTTCACATGTCATTAGTGAAAATCTCTAACCTATTTAAAATCTAGAGATTTGTGGTGTTGTTGTTACAATATCATAGCTCGCATTTTTTATTCATTTTAATAAAGCGGAATTTTAAGAAGCAGATGGGGATACCCCAGACCAAAAAGGAATATGCTTAGGTAGTGGGTAACATTTACAAGATCACTATACTGTAATGGGGGGTCACTACTTTTCCGTCTGAACAGGTTCATTTGTAATATGCAGAAGATCTAGAATTGAAATCATGGATGAGAGAAGAATATCATTCCGCCAATCATCATCATGAAAAGCAACACTGTCCTGTCCATGAAAAGACTAACTGCGAACAACTGCTGTTCCAGTGCTCTTCGTAAACTCTGTCTCTGGACTTCTTGACCATGAAGACAGAGTCTTCCAACTCGTTCACCAGTCTTTGCATAAACATTCACCGGTATTGTCATCAGTAGCGCCATCAAGCTGTTCCTCCTCTTTCTTCTTCTTCCGTTTAAAGTCAGACTTCTATGTCGATATGGTGGTCGCGTACAATCATGCTGTCGAGACGGTTCGAGCTGGCACTTTCTTCACGCTGCTCGTAAGGTGTGAGTTTGGAGTGACGAACATAATCATCCTGACAGGGGGAGGCTGCAATAGCAATCACTAAGTTCCTCTAAGTTTCGTGAGATGGGCCCCTTTCGTGAATGATAAAAAAAAATGTTTGAATTGTATGTCCCTGTAGTACTGAAACAGTAGCTGGAAACTAATCGATTTTCCCAGGCTTTGATTCTGGCACTCACTCATTAACAAAGTGTTTAGTGTATATATGTAAATAGGCATATTTTATTTCCATGTTCCGCCATTGTTCCCCTTTATGGCATCGTTTGCAAAATAAGGAACGCCTTGGCTTATATCCCCATGAGTTACCACTGAAACATAACACTTCCATTTGCAATAATTACGTGGAATGCGGCATAAATGCTCTCTTATCACAAAACATTTCTATGGCATAACAGTAAGATTTGGTTTTTACATAAATAAAAAATTTATCGTCGTCAGTAATCGGATATCGAATTATCGAACTGCTCTTTCACATACTGAGTTTTAAAAGCCATTGGTTTTTCTACGTTGTATTCGTAAAGTAGTCTCCATCCCTCTAAGCATTACCTGTAACTACTGCTATCTATTTCACTGAACGATTCTCGTTGTCAGAAGCAGTCTCGGACCATTGTCATTCATGAAGGTCGTTCCACAATGAATATCACATCACGAGTTCATCTCAGATGAAATTAGCACTGCGCTCAACTAATGTATTGCATATTCTACGAATATATCGCCCAAACCCTTTTTTGCTGCCATGAAATGATTATTTCAATGAATGCAACTAATTACTTCTTCTGCGTTGCTCTCCCTGACACAGTGTACAATAAGTCCTGTATAAGAACTAATTTTCAGTCTGGTTTGTGCTTTAAGAATCATGCCACATTAACGATAATTGTTGGTCCACGGAAAGAAAAGAAGTCTGTCAGTAAACTGGACACAGACAAGAAGAGGTGCGATAAAGGAAAGATGATCGAGTTCTACAAGATCCCCAGGAACTGTTAACAATGAAAAGTTTAGGTACTGAGGTTTATAATTCAAGAATTCCTTGGTAGCTGTAGAACGATTTTGACTTTGCGGTTTGTTAAGTTTTCCGTTTCATTCAGTGATAAGCAAATACGTACTGTTCATATTTTAGTATTGTATTTGACACTATTAACTTGTTTGCAGTTGAGAGGAATGTGTTATGGTGTATGGTCCGCAAGAAATAGCTGAATATATATGCGGTATGCGGGAGGTAGCCACTGGTAGTCATATCACGGGGAAAAATCCTATGAGTACTCGTCAAAAGTGAATGCGTATATGGGTGTGCATGAAGCTGAAAGTTTTTCCTTGTTACTCAACTTTATATCAATACTCTTGATGTTCATAAATGGATTTGTATTAGAGCCGCTGCATCAGGTGTTTCGAACCAGCCTGATCGGATTTTGCCTCGTTGTTGGAGAAACACATCAGTAGTCCTCCGGAAAATGTCTCCAAATTTGAGACTGCAATTAGCCCAGCATTTTCCGGGAAATTCTTGGTTCCCTTCCACAAATAAGAAATAAACTTACATGAACAGTTTGAACACTCTTCGCTTAAACTAATATATTCAACAACCAAAATTGCTTCTTTACTCTCAGCCTGATTTTTCATGCTATCCACTGACACTGAGGGTCTCTCTCTAGGACCTGCACCTGACCAGTATTTTAAAAACTGAGGAGCTCCGGCCACTGAAGAAAAAAAATGGTAGTTCATTACATCCACCGCGTGTCATCCGTGGGTGACTTTGGTTCTTTTGGAAGGCTTCTCTTCAGGTGGGAAAAAATCAGGAAGAAGCAGCCACGTCGTTCCTTCCCACCCTGACATCATTAATTTTGCCATCCGTGTGTTGGAGTGTTTGCCAGTAACAAATGACCCTGTTCGACTGCAAAGGGAGGGAGAGTAGCGCTGTTGTAATTTGTCTTTAATGCTGACTTTCAAGAGGAGACGAAATGAATCGTTTCATGGACTGAAGACAAAAAATGATGACAATTCACAAGATCTGACAGACGAAATATTGGACATGACAATTACATAGGCAGCACCTGTAGTGTATTTCATTTTTTGCTTTCCAGAGATTTTGTGAAGTGTATTATTTCTTGTTTTGTAATTGTGGTAATCGTAGTTCCTAGGAAACAATGTTTAACTTCAATTCAGAGTTTAGAATGAGAAAAGTAAGACATTCCAAATTCTATTCTGTAGTTATTTAAGTAAGAGGACTAAGTTTTTCTCATCATCAGTGAACTGTGGGTCATGATGATTCATGAAAAGTGAAATAATCCATGAAAATATGTACAACCGACTACTGATGAGTAATTGAACACGGGTGACATTCTCTGTCAAAGACAGGGACTTGACAACTGGACGCTTCAAGCTGTTGTAATTTAATTTCTAAACTGCCTAACGGATTGTTTATATAGTTAGATTTCATTTGAATTTTTTGTTTTCCAGTTTCCATATCCTCCAAGAAGACTTTGTTTATATGTTCTCTTTATGTCTGTTTTCTAGAAAAATGTCCAATGTCAAGTCCCTCCTTTCTAATGAAGTTTTTCTATAAATTCTTCCTCTCTTTTCCAAGAGATGATAATATTGTGCATGCGCGTTTTATCATTTTCTCCTATCATTGCATTACCCTTTTTTTTTTAACAAAACTCAAACAAGAGCTTAGATTTTTTTATGGGAGGATACATATCACTGATTGCATAATGACTTCATCATGTTAAGCAAAACAAACAGTATTGCTTTATTATCCTATGAAATGAGAAGTCAATAAGAACATCGAAAATACGGCTTGCGTTTGGTCTCAGAAAAAATTAGTATAAATTTCAGTGGCAAAGGTTACAGGCCTTCCTAGATGCGAAACGTCATCATTTGCCATGAAGAATATTGGTGGCATTACTAACAAAGACAATGATCTTTCTAGTCAATGATGCTGTTGTATTTTACACTCGTTAACCACCACAAGGTAAGTGGGCAAAAAGACGTAAGTAAATTAAATACAGGAAATTTATTTCAGAACTGAAAACGACCCGGTCCCATGAAACGGGTTGTTTTTACTCATAATTGGGATTCACCTTACTCTTGGTAACAAAAATAGGTATTAATGCTTATAAAAAGAATCTATTGAACTCGTCTTTTGTTCAGGTGAAGACCACTGACCAAGACTGGAAATATTGTAGAATATCTCTAACTGGTCAATTCCACCGCTGCTGCCACCATGGTTGTAACTTACACCAATAAGATTGCCAACCTTAAAGGCTTTGGGTCATTCTGCAGACTTTTACTCAGGTAGGATGAAACTATTTGGAAGCATGAATACGCCATCTGATTCTTTTTTTTTCAGTACTTTGCATATTTAAATAATCATGGTAAGGATGAAAGGTAGTTTAATGAAAAAGAATGAAGATAAGAGCTTCTTCTTCTTCTAGGGAAAAGTTTTGGAAAACCGGAGTACTAGTTTTATTGAATACCTGTAATAAGCATGCCTTCGCAATAGACCCTTTGCACGTCTCCCTAAACTCTGGAGTGATTTACAAAGCAACAATTGCATGTTCATGTGGCTGGAAAGTAGAATTTGTGTGTAACAGGAGTAAAATTGTTGCTGCATTTTGTGAATTGGCTGGTTATCACCACGATTCCATTTTTACTGCCATTGTCCCAATGAGTTTTGTATGAAAAATTAAAAAAATATATAACCTTAGAATTATTCGATCAATTACTGCATAAATATAATATCACAAGTGATTTCTTAACACCGCATACAGTAGTTACAAAAGAGGATGCTAACTTTATAAAAAAAAAGATATGTATGTCAAGAATAATGGTAATTAGTGATAGTGCCATGTGTTATAAAGTTAGCTAATTAGTTAATATACACACACGCTCACACTCATATGCATATATATATATATATATATATATATATATATATATCTATACACACAAACACACACACATATATATATGGATATACCCATGACCTCTTACTTTTGTTATCAGATGGAGGGGAAGTGTCTACAAGATGGTTTGGCAAGATATGCTGGTTTACGTCACTCTCTACTTCTCCATATCATTTTTATATAGATTTGGCTTATCAGAAGATCAAAGAAGGTGAGGCGACTTGAGAATTATTTTTGAAATTTGGTTGGAACACTGACATTCTCTCTCTTTGTATCTATATATATTGTATATATATAATTTTACTTATACATATACATAGTATATATAATATATATGTATATAAGAATGTGTGGTGTTTATTTATCTATTTGTTTAATTATTCATTTATTTACTGCAGAACGTTCGAGAAATTATCGCTTCACTGCGGGTATTTTAGAAACCTCATTCCTATATCCTTCGTCCTCGGCTTCTATGTGTCTTTGGTGGTCAGCCGCTGGTGGGGGATGTACCAGAGTATGCCGTGGCCGGATACATTAAGCATCTTGCTCTCCACACACGTCCAGGGACAGGTGAGTAGTTCATGATATACTTTCAACAAAGGCTAACTCATTTGGGCCACTTTAAGAACTGGTACCAAACAAGTGCAATTGATAAAGAAGTAAAAAATGCGCCGAAGAAAGTTTTCTGTACATCGTATAATCAGGGCCACCGAAAATAGATCTGTCTGCCGGTGGTCTCGGTATAATGCAATATGAGCCGTGGTCCATGAAACTTTAACCACGGCCGGGTGGTGGCCTAGCCTATTTCATTGCCAGAAGCACGATTATGGTCAACTTTAACTTTAAATAAAATAAAAACAACTGAGGCTAGGGGGGCTGCAATTTGGTATGTTTGATTATTAGAGGGTGGATGATCATCATACCAACTTGCAGCCCGCTAGCCCTAGTAGTTTTTAAAATCTGAAGGCGGACAGAAAAAATGCGGACAGACAGACAAAGATGAAACTAATTTTTTTTTTTTTCAGGATTCGCGTGCGCGGTTGATGCGCTGCACCATCATACGATATGTGAACCTAGCTTTTGTCATCACCTTCTCCATGATCGCTCCAGCGGTCAAGAAAAATTTCCCGACTTTACAGCAAATGGCGGATGCAGGTAGAATCCCGGAAGCCGCACGTATTTTGTTTTTCTAGTTTGCAATAATATTACGGCGTGTTTTGTTGCTTTATATTTCCTGTTGAACTCATGAAAATCAATTTTTCTGCTCTTTCTACGCGTGGGCATTCCATTCAGTGGAAATTGCTACGTGAGTTCCTGACCTCTGAACTTCGTTCTTCAAGGACTTATAATAGCTGTTAATAATCATAATGATAAAAATATAAATGATCAACACAGAGTCACGTTTGTAATAGAAATGAATATTCAACTCACATCTAGATCGAACCCAATACTCAAATGAACGGCAAGATCGCTACCAACTAACTCACACAGATAAAAGAAGTTGGAACCTAAGGCTGGGCAAGCTGCACACGTAAATATGTCTTCATTACTTCCATCATATTCACCCAGAAGAGATCATTTGAATAAAATGCCATCAGCTTACTATAGTAGATTCACATCAGCCCTGCATTTGATGTCTAGGCCAGTCCCTTACGACGCTCCTGATTGGCTGCTGACAAGCCAATGACAGGCTGGAAACTCTCAGTCTCTCGAGAAAGTTCATATAGGCAGGATGTATGTTCCACCTCTCCTAAAAGACGTAAACCTCAGGACAGATGGAGCATACATCCTGTCTGAGTGAACTATCTCGAGAGACTGAGTTTTTCCAGCCCTGTGATTGGCTTATCGACAGCCAATCAGCAGCGTCGTAAGGGACATGCCTAGACATCAAATGCACGGCTGATGTGAATCTACTATAGCTGGCGTTTCTGGAAGTTGAGTAAAACCCACTGGTTTGCAAGGCTCAGGTACCATACAGGTGCTTAGCTTCCAACTTTTTTATGACTTGTGTGGGTCATTTGATTTTTAGTTTCGATACCTAATATGTGAGTAGAAATTTAATGATAATACAAATAATGATAGAACTATACGTAGCTCGGGTCTGTTTGCTCTCCTACAGGTTACATGACGACCAATGAGATGGAATTACTCGAAGGGCTGGAGAAGAAGACGAAGGTTCACAAGACCTGGGTGCCGTTCATGTGGGCTTGCAAGGTCGTCGACCGAGGTCGTCGAGAGGGAAGGATCAAGGACGACATCTCTCAGAAGACCATCACGGACGAGATTCTCCGTCTGAGGGGATGCTGCGGTGATCTCTTGGGATGGGACGAATACAACATTCCTCTGGTGTACACGCAGGTGAGGCGCAATTCAGGACTTGCTCTTTCTGTCTGATGATCTGGAAAAAGCTCTACCAGCTCATGCTGTTGTTATATAATATATATATATATAGATATATATATATATATATATATATATGTCTATATATATATATATATATATATATATATATATATATATAATCAAGTGAACATTACCACAAATAGTTTATTATCTAATCTTGTTAAAATGCTGATATTAATGTGACGATTTGATTGGTGTTGATAAGCTCATCTGTCCTTAGATTTTCATAGATTTCTTATAAAAGTCCTTCATCCTTTCCCACAAAGTATTAAAAAAAATGTTTTGTCCCAAACTGGCTACTGGTATCTTTCTTATAGTATTTGTAGCAGCTTTCCCGAAGTCATCTGTAATGCCATTAAGACTTTCTTTTCCATCGAGTTTCATCGCCACTTGTTCTTTCTTTACGTAATTACATGGCTTATCACTGACCTGATAGCGGCCAAGTGATTACAGTAATTAACACCATTTAGGCTTGACGGCTTTAATGGCGAACTTCTGTTAGGGTTACTGTATGGACTTTGGGAATAATAACCATAGATGAGGATATTTTTTCGCCTAAGAACGTTTTCGAGTGAGGGAGTGTGCATGTGGTTTTGCAGCGGATTTTCGATTGAATACGTGAACAAGCATAAATCCATTGGCGCTCTCTAATTTAGCATCACTGTTATGAGGTAAAGTTTAGCCTCATAACAGCACGGGAACTTGTTATGTTTATCAAACCATCGAATTTCTGTGTATTTGTATTGAAATTCTGTATGTATTTGTATTGAAATTCATTTGTTGTGGGGGAATGGAATTTTATAACAGACCAATATTTGATAAGCGGACTTTTAATAATATAACTAAATTGAATTTCTCTGTAATCTGGATACTTGCGCAAAAATGTTTTGCCAAAATTTAATTTTTGAATTTGTCCATATATGTGAATTATATTTTTCCATGTAAACATTGTCACTGACAAAGTAGTTTGTCAAGCCATTTATTTCTTGATTGAATAATTGGTCTATTCTGTAATGTGTTTTTGTATAGATGATAAGGGTCTTTATGCGATTATTATTGTCTTGATTCAGTGTTTGAGAGAAATTCCCCTGAAAGCTGGTTATAAGAATCTTCATTTATCAAATAAAATACATTTACGACTGAAACTTATCGATGCGAAGTTACTTCATAAACTGCCAGAGTATGACATCAAGCACTCCATGATTCTTACACATCTGGAATCCAGAAGCAGAATTGGCTGAAAGATCCCCGTAAGGTTCCCCCTCAAGAGTACTTGGCAAGTCACTTCGTAAGACAAGGGTTACGAGTTGCTGTAGTGAAGGCTAATGGATAACCACATTCAATGAGGGATCTGAGATCCTCTTGTAAGGGTCCTGGTATATTATCGGTGAAAGGTTTGCTTGGCCAGAAACCATTATGTACAATAGTCCTGTAGTGAACGTCTGTGTTTGTGTCTCAACATTTCCATATGACTGCTAATTCCAATACACATGTTTCTACATAAACATCGATTTCAGGAATTGTAAGTACATTTCCACGAGTTTCGTGATGACCTAGGGCATCACTTGCTTGAAAAGGATATTCAAAAACTTTCAAAATATATATCTAAAAACTTTGACTTATACAGAACGTTTCTTAAAGATAAATCAACTGAAGGGAAAAAACTTCGAATACAGAAAAGTCATAAGGAAAGGAATAATTGAAGTTTATATCAGGATAGTATTAAGCAATGAAATGGAAATGTAAGTAGACAATTAAGTTTCGAGAAATAAAATTAAAATGTTCTTGTTGAAAACAATAAAATCCTATACTAAAACACATAAAATATTAATCCGTAATTGGTGACTCAAAATCTTCAAGCATTTATAATTAGCATTGTAGCAGGATATTGCTAGACAGAAGCTGCTTCATGATATAATCTGGCTACTTTCAATAGACAGGATGTAAAATTTGACCAAATGGCTTTGATAAAACTGGGGATTCAGCTGAGAAGAAGAAGACAGCTAAAAATGCTTGAGCCAAAAGCACACAACCCCGTAGGAGGCTAGTGCTGTCGGTACACCTCACGGGATGCACTGTAGGCATTACTAAAGGTTCTTTGCAGAGTCCCTTCGGTTCTTAGCTACAACCCCTTTCATTCCTTTTACTGTGCCTCCATTCATAGTATCTTTCTTCCATTTTGTTATCCACCCTCTCCACCGTTTGCTGCCAATTTCCTTTCCAGCGCTGAATGACCTCATGGGTCCCAGTGCTTGGCCTATGGGCTAAACTCTACATTCCATTCCAGAAGTACACAGTGTTGTCAAAATTTGATAAACAAACTAAGTTGACTTAGTAAGTTGTGAGCTTGTTCTAAGTAATTCTAATTTTCAGGTCGTAACAATTGCTGTCTACTCGTTCTTCTTGTTCTCTGTCATCGGAGAACAGTTTTTGGACCCCACGAAGGGTTACCCCAACAACGCCATCGATATCTACGTCCCGATCTTCACCCTTCTGCAGTTCTTCTTCTACATCGGGTGGCTTAAAGTGGCCGAGTCTCTCATCAACCCTTTCGGCGAAGACGACCACGACTTTGAGTTCGTGCCTCTGCTGAAGAGACATCTCGAGGTGAGGAAGGTGCCGAGTCGATCAACCGTCGACTTAATCAGTAATCCGTCGACTTTTTCATTTTCTTTTTTTAATAAATCGAAGCGTCCTAAGTTAGGGAAAGCTCTGTAATATATTGTATTCCTGAAATGGTGGAGACAACTAAACAATAAGTCGTTTAACTTCACACCTGGTCCTATCGATGTTTAGGGTCATCTTTAATTTCTTTTGGTCTGTAGTACGAGATATGCTAGTTGACCTTTAGTCACATATTTTCTTTCCAGACGTCTTATTTCCTGGCTGATCGCACCCAAATAATTTTCTATTTCCAGATGTCCTACTTGTTAGGCGATCCTCAGCCAAATGAACTTCCTACAATGGTAAACGATCAGTACTGGGAAACGGCGTTTACTCCTGTAGAAGGCGTTTGTCAAATCAGCAATGCAGACTTCCTGTTGGCGAATCAGTTTACGCCAGCCGCTGAGGTCCGTTTGGAGTGAATACGTTTTTAAGATTAATAGGCCTCTTAAGTTGATTTATATAGCACAGATGCTGAAATGTTAAATTTACATTCCGAATTCAAGCACAATAAACAAAAGATAAATGCCGTATAACTTTTTTATGAAAAAAATTATATTCATATTTTAGTTTTTGGTGTCGTTCAGTTTGTAGTCAGTGGAATTTCAAATACTGTAATATCATTCGAACCCAGGCTATTCATAAATGAATTATGTACCTTATGAGTTCTCCATTTGCCTGTTATCTTAGTCACACACTTACATGAATTTCACCAAAATAAACTGCTATAGAACACAGATATTATACATACACAGAATTCGTTCGAATGCTAGTGTCTGTGGTGACATGCAGTGAAAATCTTTTCACAATAAAGCATTGTTTATTTTCAGGTTTAACAAGAACGAAGTCCTCTGAGGCTGGAAACCACTCAGCGGAGTCTTGATCATTTTCTAGTGGGTGCATCGTAGTCCTTCACTGGATTACCGTTCTCTAATTATTTTGTCATATTTCATAAGAAATTATGTGCTCGGCACGTGAAAAATCTATTTTCTTATGAATATACTTCTTAAGACTATTTTTGCAGGTAAACGAGAATGGTCCATTTTCCAAGCGTAGAAACCAACCTTGATACCTAGTCTGGGAAGAGTTTGTGGATAAGAAATAAGATATATTAGTTACATAGGATACATCCCACCACTGGTAACGATTACATTATTACATTAAAATCTTAAAGAACTTGATGCAAAGATAGTACTGAGCTTTTTCATCTACCTAAATGAAGAGGGGCATCCATTCAGTTTTCTATGAAATTACAGTATGATTAAGGTGACAAGACTATTACTTCCAGTGTTTAGGTAGCAGTATGATAAGAGCTAAATGTATGTTTACGTAGCTGGCAGCTGTATGAGTTTGGCCTATCTGTCCGTCCAACAAGATAAATGCTACAGGCTTTTCTTGTGGTGTTCTGCTTGATGCTGTTATTTTTTACTTTTTGGAAAACATGTTCGTACTTCTTTATAAAGTACCTTATTTCTAAAGCTTTACTAAGTCATTAAGTGATACAAAGTCCTCGTTTTCTGTGTCAAATGCTTCTTTATAAAGTACCTTATTTCTAAAGCTTTACTAAGTCATTAAGTGATACAAAGTTCTCGTTTTCTGTGTCAAATGCAAGGAGATTTATATTAATTTTTGTGTAAGAGTCAGTGAGCTCATAGATTTAAATTTAAATAAGTTACGTCTCTCTCCTCTCTCTCTCTCCTCTCTCTCTCTCTCTCTGACCTTGAGGCGTAGTGGGTGACGAAGTGACCAGTGATCGATTTTCGAACCATACGAGTAGGGGAAAATGGGTCATTTCCCTAAAATTCAGTAAGGCTCTACTACCCTGGCCATAGAGCACCTCAGTGGCGTGATCGGTATGGTCTTGGCCTGCCACTTCGGTGGCCGCCAGTTCGATTCTCGAGCATTCCATTGAGGAGTTAGAGATGTGTATTTCTGGTGATAGAAGTTCACTCTCGACGTGGTTCGGAAGTCACGTAAAGCCGTTGGTCCCGTTGCTGAATAACCACTGGTTCCATGCAAGGTAAAAACACCATACAAACAAACAAGACAATAAATTATATACCTAGCTGTTAGTCGATCCTTGTGGGTTGCAGCTAGGGTGGTAAAAGATAGAGAGATGAAACACCAGACGTTGGTCAGTGTCCCGTCAATATGTATACCATCAAAACGCGGATGGGCGCTCGCCGAGATCAGCCTCGTCTTACCAGGATGAAACCCTTTGTAAGATACTATTTGGGAAAAAGATACATTTCCCCCTTCCCTCTTTGCTCCCCTTTTCTTCCTTTCCCCCTCCCTTCTCCTCTCTCGTGGCTCTCTCTTATCTCTCGTCTCTCTCTCTCTCCCCTCTATCCTCTCTTTCCTCTCTCTCATTAGTGTTTAGAGTAGTCACATTATACATTTGATCACTATGTAATTAGAATTGTTGCTAAGAATATTGACTTACCTACAAAAAAAAAAAAAAAAAAAAATTTTTGCAGTTTTTTAGAGGCACAAGGAGAATGGAAACATATACCTCAGTCAAGTGATTTACAATGTCAGCGGATTGTTGCATCAGAAAAGCTGTTTGTCTATAATGATTGTCATATCGTTTCAAGTTGTGAAGCATTTGTAAGAATAAAATGTAATGGTTGTTCATCCCTTTTATTCTCCATTTATTTTACTCACAGTTTTACTTTCACAGGTCCTTGACTGTGGCTTGACAGATTAGCGTCTTGAAAATGTCAGGTTAGTTCAGAATTCAGTAACCACTCAAGAAAAGAGATCATTTTCCACTCTGGGAGAGATAGTGTGAGGAAGTGTACTAAAGAATGCAAGGAAAAAATATATATATCCACATTCTGGATATAAATGGTATGAGAGTTGTAACAAACAGGTTGGCCATTATTTCTGTAACATTCACACAAGAAAACCTCCTGGAGACCTGTAACTTCTCAAAAAGTCTTCACGATTTGGACGCTGACAATTCGCAAGAGTGAACCGAGATGACACGGCACAGAGAACCACTAGGAGAGAGGTTCATTTCGAACGATAATGGTTCACAGGGAGTCCTGAGTGTCATGGGAAACAGAGGGTCAGTTGAAGAGACAAGCTTCTTTTATTTCTTCTTTTAGATATGTAGTGCTTCAGAGATTGTTTTCTTGTCCTTTTTTATTCGTAATGTCTTTTCTTCAGCTGATAGATTCTAGTCTTCCTATTCCTTCTGTTTTCAGAAGTCTGGCCTGACTTTCAGGGGTCATGAATGACTCGAGTCCTAAAGAAGATTTTGGATCGCGGCGTTCAATCTTGCGGATTGCTTAGTGTTATGATAATAACAGTAAAATCGTCCAACGACAGAAGAGGAAAGGATGCATCCTTCAGATCTAAACAGTAAATAAAAAAATCTACACGATTTATCTAGGCAAAACCATTAGCCATAATTATCGTATAGCCCTTACCCCGAAAACCTAAATCAGATACAACGAGATTTAAACATCGATATATGAAGTTATTTTCAGAACCAGGACATCACGGAACTTATGGCTAATTATTTCAGCCAGGTGATAACAGATCAATTAGTAAAGAGGAAGAGAGAGCCTGAGAAACAAAGAAATCAATCTAGTCTGATGCTCGACACCTGAACAAAAAATGAAGATAAACGCAAAGAACAAAAACAAAGAAGCCAAAATGATTCTGGCTGACAATCCTTCCTATCTATCGGTTGGAGGTCGACCCTCCTCTCCTGGCCCGGGACAATGGCCACTCGAAAGGACAAACAAGTGTGGGGAAGGTCAGATGATGTTTTTATATCGCAGGTGTGAAGAGAGACACGTACTATCCCCTAAGAACTAGCCATAGCAACCGATAAACCTTTCTTTAATGGTTCTGCTCTGAGTCGAGTCCAGGGCTCCTTTCCTTATCTTAATAGCGCCGGACATCCTAATCGTTACAGATCTGCCATTTTGGTTTCTCTCCTTTTGTTTTGACAGTTTTAATCGCCTCTAAAGCCCTGCTTTTCATATCGTCGTTTTATTTGTTTCTATGGTGGTAAAATAGCTTGATTTAACGTTGGTTTATGACATATATACATATATGATATCTATCTATCAATCAATCAATCAATCTGTCTATCTATACACACACACACACACACACACACACACACATATATATATATATATATATATATATATATATATATATATATATATATATCTATATATATATATATCTATATAGTCTATATATATATATATAGTATATATATATATATATATATATAAACAGAAACTGGCTGCAAAGAAAATTCAAAACTTTTCTACTTTAACCGCTGAATCGCAAATGAGCGATTGTGTAGAAACTTCCAGAGCATTTAACTGCTTTATACTCCAACACCAAAGGCACATTACTGGTGCATCAAACCCTTACAAACACACTACACCAATCATGTCCATCATGCATGCTGCACTTTTGCTTTGTGGGTGTTTAGGCCCTTCTTTTACACTATTTACACAAACCATTCAACGTGGTTCTCTCCTTCCTCTTAAAACATCTGAATTGTACTCTTTTCACCAAACTCCTATTGTTCATTTTTTCCACATGACCGAACCATTTCAAAACACTATGTATCTTTACTTTTTTAGACACCCTCATATCTCCGCTCTGTTCGCCTTTCTTGTTCCTCGTATGACACGTGAACTACACAAGCAATTCATCTCATGAGCTTCTACCTTTTTTCTTTCATACATATTCAAAATCCAAACTTCACTTCCTTAGTGTAGAGTATGCTCAACAGTGCCTTCTTACATTCCAATCTTGTCAGCCAAATTTTCCCCTAGTATTTGGAATATATCCTGCTACCTTCCCTGTTTCACCCGTACTGACTTACCTCTTCTCTAATCCTACCATAATCTAAAGCATTTTCTCCTAAATATATTAAAACAAAATCGAAAACAGACACCATAGCATTTTAAGTTCACTGGCCAATTTAAAAAAAAATTATATTCTCATCTTCAGGTCTGTAAAATGATGCAAAATATACCAACAAACAAACTAAAAAATAGTTAAAACCAATGTGCAGTTAATGTTCATTTCAGATTATATAAAGGTAAACTAAGATAAAAAAGAAAAAGAAAACTAATGGATCTAAAAACTGACATTCTCCCTATTGAAAGGGAGGACGTAGACTCATGCTATACAAAATTGTGGAAGTGATCTAACTATTTATCTAGGTGAGTAGCCGCTCAATAAAAAGTTAACGATTCAAGAATAAAGTCAGAGAGATCTCTGCACCGGGTTCTTTGGCAACAATATTGAAATCCTTATATGAAAACGAAAATTTACAGTTCTCTCTGTGGTGTCACTGACTCCACGATAAGAATCTATCCTTACTTTGAGCAATCTTTTGGTGGATCCCACCTATTTTCTGAAGTTACTTTTCGGGAAAATAAAACAACAGACCATCACAGATCTCATTATTGGTTTTATAAGTATTTACTATATGTTGAAGTAAACGGCACGGATAATTATATTGTGTATCTATCAATGCTAAAGCTGAAATACCCCCAACCGCTTTGATGATAATATTTACGATGATATTATCCCTTCAGTTCCGTATTTAGAAGATACATTAATTAAAATGATGCTGCTATTGCCATTAGACTAAGAAAATCTGCACGGGAAGGAGAATCAAATCTCAAAGTCAAGTAACTTTATTGGCATTTTCATCGAAAATATAGGACAAGTATAAATAACTTTCGTTTGTTGCAAAAGTTTTTTTTTTTACTAATATACGAAAGTTCGATTCAAAATGTAAAATATGAAACATTTAATTAACATTTCAATTTCTGGGTACCTTTTACTTGAAGCTTTATACTAAGCTTCGATAAAAACAAACTTTTTTATGAATTGGTGACAGCCATATATGGTCAATAATAAATGGTGTTAGTTATAGAGTGTCGCTAGTAAACAGTTATGCATACAAAGACTACGTAGTTTGGTCTATCACCACCAGGTTAGAGTCTTGCTAGTATTGTGCAGAAATGGACTCAGTAAGTCTTGAAGGGGAAGCGAATAACATATCACAGGTAAGCGGAGTCGTGAATTTTATTTACTAATATTTTGTGTTTTTCAGAAAAATGTCTAGTTAGAAGCAGATACCATTCTCTGTTGACATGTCTTATATTGTCAGCATAGTCATTGTGGCACATGTCATTTTCGGAATCTGTACAACAGTTATCTTATATACGCCATATAAAATAGAATTAAGATAATCTTACTTGATATTAAATATACTTAGCATAGCAGTAAGTGCGCCTGTAACCTACAGGTCAACAAGTGTCGTCTTTTAAACTGTGATGCATAAGGACTCGTCTGTATTTTATCAGTCTTTAAGAAATTTTTTATTTCTTTATTTTTTTTTTATTTTTTGCAGCAAGTAGGCCAGTAGGATACTGTCTATGCCTTCAGTTTGTAATTTTAGGCACAGGCATGATAGGCAGCTCTATAGTTGACCGATAAAATGCCTTTTACGAACCGTGCTTCTCAACGTAATTCCGATACGTAACACTAGGCGAGAGTATTTCGGGACGGCGCTAACTAACTAGAGAACAACGTATAACATTCGATTAAAAGTAAAAAAAAGAGTTGTATGTAAGAAAAATTTAACATTAAACTATCATCGCAGTTTGAACGTAACAATATCGTTTTCTTATGTTTTAATGTTTTATGACGTTCGTTTCGATGGCAGTTACCTCGACAGCCACACCTAACCTAACGTAAGGCACCAGGTATTAAATATATAATTTGAAAACATTCCATAAGCTTCTCTTAATCTGAATGAGAACTATGAATTTGAATAATGTCCTTGTATTTCATTAATTTTAAGATTTCCTGCACCCAAAAGCCCAGATTTCCTACTGTGGTCCTCCGAGTAGGATAGAGGGCTGGGGTCCTCAATGTTTTAATTTACTCAATTGCTTACGTAACTATTGTCAGAAACGCTATTGAACATTAAAACGTAGAAAAATATCAATTTCAAGTCCAAAATGCAGTATAAGTAACAGATGTATAACAAATCTTGGTTTAATTCATGTTTTCATCAAAGATATGTCTCAGATTGATGATAGTAAGAAAATTAGGTTTGGTAGCCTAGGCTGCACCCGTGCCCAAGGTAGCGTAACTTGACTTATTCTAAACCAACCCCCTTATGGGGATTGGTTCCACTAGAAAAAAAAAAAAAAAAAAAAAAAAGAACGCGAAGGAAACTCCAGACGAAATGGAGAGGGAAGAGTTCCCCCTCATTTCAGTGGTTTCCCCCTTGATGAGAGAAAATTCAGCTTTGGTTTTGAAAATGCTGAAAGAGGAAGTTCCGTACCAAATATTTTTAGGACAGCAAAAGCTTCACCAGAGGGCGTCTGATGAGTTACAGTGTCTGTCTAATAACTCACTCGGTATAGCTTAATGAAAGTTAAGATCACCCAAGTCAAGAAAACTGAAACAGAGTATATTATAATTTATAGTTAAAATTCGTAAAATTACGAAATTTAGAAGTAGCAAGGACCTCGAACTGTGTAACAGACAACGTACTATAGAAAAATATAGGCCATGCACGAAAATGAGATAGCGTCGAAAGTGTGGAAATATTGCAAGATCCTTGATAATTTATTGCATCATTCGAGTGAATAGTCCATATGCTGAAATTCCAACTGGAATATTCATCACCACATTTGCTGAAAGAACGGTCGACGGCAGTAATATGATTTTATGTCTTAAGCGTGAACGGAATATTACACATCGATAATAACTATAATGGGTACAATTCATAGATGCACATCATCATAAATGATACCAAAATACGCTGTGCACTGGAAATGTAAGCTGAGAAAGCGATAATGGAAGCACGGCCCATTGAACAGGTCAAATGTCATAAAAGGATGAATAACTCCCACCTCCCCGACATATTCAAAGTCATTTAAAAAATCTGAAACAAAATAACGAGAAAACTTAGGCAAGATGAAGTGAGATCAAAAGGAAACCTGAATAGGTATAATGGAAGACTTTAGTTAAAACAAACAAACAGGACCAGAAATTAATTTTGTGTTTTCTAGTAGATTCAGGCGTCTTGGTAGAATGTGTCAGTTAGTCATTTGAAAGTAGCCCCTTCTATTCATTGCATATTTGCCTATCGTAAGCTAACTGCAGTGAACTTAAACAAGTGTAAAAACAAAATATTAGCCTACTAAGGATTAAACATTAGTGAGTGGCAACCAACAGCTGTATGGAGCCCTGCAGGGCAATGGGTAAAGTCTAATAGTTTTTTTTTTTTTTTTTTTTTTTTAACTTTGAGGAAGAAAATATCTATATATTTCTTGTGATATTTTGAGGAAATTTTCACGCCATTTTCTCTTTAGTGAAAAAATTTCACTTTATCACCACTTTCAGAAATATTTTCCATTTGTGTGTGTGTGTGTGTATTTCGAAACGCCAAACGAAAATTCAATCAACAGTTAAAAATGTCCGTGCCGTCCTGCAGGATACTGGAGAATAATAATAAAAAAAATCTAATAAAAACAATAACTACAAAGAAAAAGTCATGAAAATTCTGGATACGAAATCTTTACTGTGCTGAAAATAGGAAGGTGAATAAAGAAAAGCAGAACAAGGAAATAAGCTGCGTTACTCAAACGTCCGCTCCCTCCACACCCAGACGCCCCGTCCTGGACAACCAGACCCCCTTCCAAGCAGACCCCAAAGCCCCTCCTCTCTAGCTTAGCTGTTTTTGAGGCAAGGATGATGGGGAGGCGTCTATTGGCAAACCGTGGGACACACACCTGCCGAAAAGGGGCATATGGGTACTCATACCCACGGATGAGTCACATCCATTTGGTAAGGTAGTGGATTTGAAGCTGTTTGTTTGCCTTCGGATTTTCTGTGTCGTTCTCTTTATTTGTTAGTTTGTTAGCTATGTCTGAGATTTTTTTTATAGAGTCGGTTAGTGAATACCAAAGCTTTTCGTCTTATAAAAATGAAACAAAAGCAATTTTTCAGTTGGTTGAACATTTTGCATTGTATATTAAATGTCAGTCGGATTTCCCACTCATTCATTTAATTACTTTTCGATGTATTAATTTTCATAAGCGGCAATA
>NC_061108.1:112885465-112897965 GCF_015104395.2 Macrobrachium nipponense
AACCTCCAAAATATTGATCTGAGATTTTAATACCTGTTTATGGCCAATAAATTTGATTGAAACACCCCTCCCTTTCATGTGACGTGGGATCAGACAGCCACCCCTCTCCAAATACACCCGCGCCATAGATACAGAGGGATTTTAAAATCGATGGGTAGGGATGTGGTTGTAAACTAGCATTTTTTTTCTTTTTCGTTTTTTTTCTTTAGAAAATTTTTTTCCTCTCTACAATGATTAATAGGCACTCATATTTAATGTAGATTTTAGAGAACTGACATCCCTGTTAATGAGAAAATTACACTTCCTAGAATTAACCTATTTCATGTCGTTACATTTCTACGTTGTTTAGGGGAAATGACAGACAAACAGACAGATTGGGAAGACTTCGTTAAAACTTTAACTATTATGAGTGTAGTGCATCAGAATTGCTTCGTTGCACCCATTACTATTGCTTGTAACTTAGCGAAAATATTTACAGTGTTTATTGTAATATAATGATATTAACGTTGGGAAATCATCACTTATCTTGTAATACGGTTCAAGTGACTCAAGTTTTTCTTTTAACTTTTTTTGTCTAGAGATGCTGTTCAAGTGCCTACCTAGACACTTTCTATTCTAACGTTATGTGTACCTTTTCGATGCATAATTCCTTCTTTTCCTTCACGCCTCTAAATGAATAACGCTCTCCGTCTTCTTTCCTGTTTCTCAGGACATATGGCATCTTAGTTGAAGGTGTCAATGAACTACCTTTTAATAAAAGGAATAGGCTGAATGACTGGAGGAACACGCACAAAAAACTGAATCACATACCATGGAAGCGAATAACACGAATACAGGATCAATCGAATATACAATGGTTTTTTTTATATAGTATTTAATGATTTTTATGTGTCTGTTGTAACGTGATAACTCAGAGGGACGTCTCCATGTAGTTTGAGGGAATAGGATTTGAATGTTCTCAGCCAGGCCGTTTATCTAAATAGTTCATTGTTCCTTCCGAAGGCTTCTTCACTTCATGTTTGCTTAGCTTTTATTCCATAATGCTAATTAAACTACTCAAAAATGTTGTGCCAGGAAATTTCATATTAAAGTAATCTGAGAGAGAGAGAGAGAGAGAGAGAGAGAGAGAGAGAGAGAAGCATGATGAACCTCAAAAGGCATCCAACAAAATTACCTATACGAACAATTATCCATTTAAGTAGAAATACCATCCCTATTAATTACCTCTTAATAGGGGATTACTCGCAAATCTACGAAGCGAAAATAATTGAATCGATAAGCTTTCGCAGCAAGCTTTTGTCTTCCTTTCTCAACGAAAGAAATCGCGCACATAATTTAAGGTCTATTTTGAAAGATTAGTTCAGCTACCCTTTATGCCACGGACTCTTCGTTCTTTCTTTGGACTTACAGTTTCCGTAAAAATTCTGACCTTTGTACTGCGTTTCCTTTACAACAACAATTGCTTCCTTCTCAGAGGCTGAGACCAGAAAAGGGTATATTTGATGGGAAATTTTTAGTAGAAAAAATTATGGTAAAATGAACAAAGACGATATGATATGCTACATCTGTGCAATAAAGCAAGCGTAACAAACTTCTGAAACGTAGGCTTCCTTCGAATATACATATATATACATACATAGTACATATACATACACACATATATATATATATATATATATATATATATATATATATTATATATAGTATATATATATATATATATATATATATATATATATATAGATATATATATATATTGATATATATATATATATATATATATATATATATATATATATATATATATATATATTATTTGTGTGAGGGTGTATGTATGATTATAATCACCTAACACGTGGTGTTTGATATATTATATATATATAATATATTATATGTGTACATATATATATATATATATATATTATATATATAGATATATATATATATATATATATATATATATATAATGTGTATGCGCGCGCACGTTGAATATACGTTTATATATAGTACATCTCCAAGTGTTTATCTGAGAATATTTCTTTTGACTAGTAAGGTTACTATTATTAATATAATATCAATTAATTTATAAATAACGGTGATCCACTTATTTTCCCGCGTTTTGAGTCTAGGATTTTAATATGGATTGCCTCCATTGAGTTACCTCGGCCAGGCAAAAATATTTAAGGTTATTCAGTCTACACGAGAGAGAGAGAGAGAGAGAGAGAGAGAGAGAGAGAGAGAGAGAGAGAGAGAGGTGGGGAGGGGGAACGGGCAAAAGCTATTTCATGTGCATCAAAGGCACACGTGGCAGGTATTAACCAAACACCATCGTTCTCTCTCTCTCTCTCTCTCTATCATCATGAAATGATTACGTATGTTTTATTCCATTTTTTTTTTTTTTTTTTTTTTTTTTTTTACATATAGTAGACGCAAACACGCCCGCGCCCCCAGTCAATAGCCAGAATTACCTTTTAGCATCTAGGCTTCCTAGCAATTATTTTTTACGTGGTTGTCACTGCAAGCCTATATACGAAGAGGAAATATACGAAGCTTACGCTTCTGTGGACGGATTTGAATCGCCTCATATATACATATTGGAGTTAAAGACAGTTTGGCAGTTAATAATGTTATTCCCGATCTATTCAAACAGGCAGACAGAGACCGCTTTGAGAAGCAAGAGTGCAATCATTTAGAGCAAAAAATGTAATATTCCATTAAAAACTGCGGTATGTGTGTGTGAGTGTGTTTCTATAGAGAGGTTGCAGCCAAGTTACGAAAGTATCGAAAGACTGATTCGGACGCTTAACACCCTCTGGAGCCATTCCTCTGAGAGAGAGAGAGAGAGAGAGAGAGAGAGAGAGAGAGAGAGAGAGAGAGAGAGAGAGAGAGAGAGAGAGAGAGAGAGAAAGTAAACTATTGGAAAGTTTTTCGACCTTATCCGTAAGAAAAGACGATACTCAGTTATGTCTGGATTATAAAGATTTTCGAGACCGATAAAAAGTACGAAACAAGTGCCCCTTTTGAAACCATTTTGGTTAGCTCAAACTTTCCAGGGGCTCGGAGAGAGCAGACAAAAGACAAAGAAATAAAAATGGCGAGAACAAGAAGATAATTGATCGTCTCTCTCTTTTCATTTATTATTTCCTCCCTCTGCGCTTTCTTCGTCATTAAAGGGGATGACGTGGCAATATTCAAGATACATATGGGTGCATATGGGTACATTTTGACTGTACTACACATAGGAACTTACATGGGTTCAGTCATTACTTTTAGTTATTACTGTATGTTAGGGTGCCTTTGTATTGTTTTTATACAAAGACCACTGATATTGGCAGCCCAAAGTGGTTATATGGTTCGTATTTAATAAAATGAATACTTTGGAAGTTCATCACTCATGTAAACGACTTACCTGCATTTTTGAACGAAGGAAATTTATGGGAAATAAGAAATGCAGAAATTATAAGCGAAATCCAAAGCTGGCAGCATTCTAAAGAACAAATACGTAGTATAACTGGAACGTCTGGAAACATTGGAACTTGTATAAAGTAAAAGCCACTGCCTTGATCAAACCAAGTAATTTGCAAGTAACCTTGCCAACCTGGTTCCAACTGTAGTGTGTCAGAATGAAGCCAAGGAGACTTCCGCAAGGAGATTAAAATTTGGATCTAAAACGGAAACGAGAAACTTTTCATTATTCTGTTTCCAGCAGAGTCGATGACCATGGCACTTGTCATTCTTTAATATCAAATGAATGAATCACTTTTCTGCAGAGCAACGTAGTTCTTCGAGAAAAATGAAGTGGCTTAGATTTTACTTCCGCGCGATGGTTTGTTTTCTCGCTTATAAGCGAGAGAGAGAGAGAGAGAGAGAGAGAGAGAGAGAGCGGGGGGGGGGGGGAGGACTCTATCCACTTACTCTATCCAGTTAGGCCATAGAAAGCGCGTCCTAATATTCAACAGAAAGAAACTCGATGAACAATCCGAATCTTTAACGTGAAAAATCCATGATGTATTTTATAGTACGGTATTCCCCACTTAATATGGATGTATCATTCATAGGTTTTACAAAAACGAATACATAATTAATTTAACACTGCATTGAAATTGTTTTAATATCTCATCAGTATTAAATGCTTCTATCGTTTGATTTTCGCTTCATTTTGTCAACCTGAGCCTCTTGCTCTGCCTGATTTGTTAACGGGTGACAATATGTGTTGATTCTTCCTTAATCATCATACACCTGACTGGGAAATATTCTGTGCACTAGCGAAACCTGCAACAAAGAAAAACACTTAAAAATTTCGGCGGTTCATTTTAAGTTATTAAAAACAAGACGGAAAAAAAAGTAGTTGGGGGCCAATTGCGTACAATCTGGCGAACAAAAGGATATTATACTCACTTGTCGTATCGAGAATTTAATCCGACGTGAGTAATGATTACCGGGTTAAAAGTGAACAATAGAGGGCTGGATCCTCTAAGCCGCAATCTCTCCAGAGGATTTAGCCGGGTTGCGTCTGCTTGTGGGTTCCGAAACCACCGACAAGGTGATCGATAAATTCTGATGTCTGCAACACTTTCCATTTTCGCCTTTGTTGACACAGTGCTAACAGCTTATATTATCGATGCATTACGCATAATTTAGTGTGTCATGGGCATGCCGTTCATCATTCAGTGGCATTTCTGTAATGTTATTTAGAATGTGCGGAGCATGTAGTAATAATTCTATGGTTACCGCAAGATCGCGTCTCTAGTTTCCGTTTTCTTTCAAATCCTTCAAATCCCAGAGCGATGCCAACCGAGACGCAACCCCTTTAATAAAGGCCATATGCTTCAATATTTTGAGCCATTATAATCCCGCGGAGTGATTTAAATGGAAATCCACGCCCCGGATTAATTGAGTGATGAGCAGTACGGATGAACGATCATCGGCCAGACGTTTAAAACGGAGGGAGAAAATTATATACCAGCAGGCCAGCCTTTGAAAGACCTGTCACAGTTTGTACTCTTTCAATACGTCAACTCTGTATCAAGTTTATAATTGAAAGATTTAAAAGAAAATTGGCCCAACAAGTTTGTTTCTCAGGATAGCAAAATGTTAATAGAGTTTGACGTTTGAAATGTGCAATAACAAAGCAATAATGTAAACAAAGAATGCAATGAACAATGTCAAATTTAATGATAAAACAACTCTTAATAGCTCCTTTATAGTTTCAGAAGTAATGGAGACACTGAATATAATATGTGTGTGTGTGTATGTGTTTGTGTGTGTGTGCATGAGTGTAAATCCTTCCCTTTTTGTCAAAACCGTTAATACAGATTCAGTGAGAAGGGAACGACCATATAAGTAAAAAAGTAAAGACAAGAACGCCGTTCTTGATTTTTTTTTTTCACTGTTTTAACGGTTTTGACAAAAATGGAAAGATTTACACACACACACATATTATATATATATATAATATATATATATATATATATATATATATTTATATATATATATATAGAATGGCAAATTGGATGCTTAGCTATTTTCCTACACTACATAAAATATGCATAGCAGCTATTATATATAAGTTTTCCTGTCACAAAGTTTTTTATTATCATTATTATGTAGCGAAGTACAAAATAAAGCTGTTGGATGATAATACTGATAAATATTTCAGAAATAGTAAAGAATAAGGATAAATTGCGTATGTTGGTATTTCGGAATTGTCGTTGATAAAGACTTTAATTTGTAAATTCATTATTAATGTCTTACTTTTTTTAGTCGAAGGCGAGGCCCACCGCCAATAACTGGAAACTGCTGCCTTGCAGGTGGACTTTTTAGTCGAAGGCGGGGCTCACCGCCAATAACTGTGGAAACTGCTGCCTTGCAGGTGGACTTTTTAGTCAAAGGCGAGGCCCACCGCCAATAACTGTTGTTGATGACAGCAAGGGCATGCGGACGTAAAAACCCCTTTGCCAAATAATAAATCATTTCCTGATGTTGTAAGGAAAGGCGCATCAGGCAATCAAGCCCTTAGTGTAGGGATAACGGTGGCAAAGAAGAAAACGGAGATATTTATTTAAAAAATCCGCACGGTGGAGGAGGGATTGCATTAAAGCTACATGAAGGGGATTTGAGGTAGTTGCAGTCCAAGGTGAACTCTGCTCCTTTTATCCGAAGCTTTGCAACTGGCCACAGTTGATCCATATTTCCAGAAGGATATAAGGTGAATTGAATGCTGTAAGGCTGCGTTAACACCAAGCGAATCGAATCAATTCAAATCATGCCGATTCGCTTGGTGTAAACGGTAGCATTGAAATTAGTGTGGCGAATCAAGACGAGTCATGAATCGTGTCGATTCTTCATGAATCGATACGATTCGCTTGGTGTAAACGCAGCCTTAATAGTATCTAATAGCATCGATTATTGCCACATGTTTTATAGGATTAGTTAAAACTCATGCATTGCTAATGCTTATTTATTTGTATAAATAACATAACACGGCTTGTAACATAAGACTAGGAACACTGGACAATGTTGACGTACTTTTACCATTACCTTAGGGGGGCTGATCCCCATCCAGAGAGCGATAGTTTGACCAATTACTGACCCTCGTCCCGACGCTGGTGATAACCAGATATTTGGGTCAACAAAGTGCCGGAAAATATTGTTAGAACAGCTGTAATAATCAACATGCTAAGACCCATTTGCAATACTGTAACTTGCTTTACATTTTCCTTTGTCATTCTTTGTTGACTGAAATATTATAAAAGCAACGTTGCTGTGCGTCATGTATTTTTTAGGTGTGAATGACGGTAACACATTTAAGGAACTAATAATTCTCAAGTCACTCATTGTACAAACTAGGATTAGGTCTCCGGTGCTTTGTAAATGCAAGTACTTCATACTCGCCAAGGGAAGAGTCTCCATCGCTTGGAGCTTCCAATTCTATTGCTTTCTTTATGTAAAGGGAGACAGTTAACACAAACAACCATGGTGATTATTTCCATGGAATGAGACCCATTGCATTAGTTTTAATTTTGGAGGAAAGGACCTTGTCAGCCACCAGACAAGGAAAGGCGCAGTTCATTCTACAGTGCACAAGATGTCTTAAATCAGCAAGAGAGAGTTCCGAAATAAATACTTCAAAATAAGACGGCTTCAAAAGAAAGGCCACAAACGAAAGCTTCAGACAAAAACGGTTCATTTTCAGCAAGCTTTGCACGATTTCCTGCACCAGAGCAACATGTAATTAGGATTGGAGCGGCACTGATTGTCCTGGGCCCATTGTTGGCAGTGCTTGTTCTTGTCCTCGCAGATGTGCGCTTGATATTCGCCTGAAACAGGAGGAAAGTAATTTAGTGGGAGGTCTGCTACATGGTACGGACAAGTAAAGGAGTTGAAAAGCTTCAAGTTTAATTTTACTTCGGAGCCAAAATTGATTTGATTTTATCTGGTATAGCCACTCTTAAAATCTATTAAAATTATTTGCTGTGACATGTGTTTACAACAAATCGGGAAAATAAAACTTTACTGCAGGTTTCAATGTAAAAGGAGGCTAGATGGATTTGCATACTAAAGTTGCGTTTACTTTGTTAAATTAATTTTAATGCGTACCAAAAACAACACAGAGATCATAAGATGCCACGAGTATGAAGGAAGTATCTTTGAATTTTATGTATTGGCCGCAATTAGAGGAGGTAGGTCCAATAACATTTTATCTTCATAATGGCCCAACGTTGATTTTTTCAGCCATGGTTACCTTTGTTGCTCAATTTGAATATAAGACTACTCACTGGCAGAGTGGCAGAGTCCGCAAGACTTCTTGCAATAAAGACTCATGTATGCGGCGTTCTTGTGGCATTCTCCGTTGCTCGCCCAGAAGTTGCAGTGCTCGCTGTTGTCGGGACATTCTTTGCCTGTTGAGTTCGCAGACTCATGGTTATGGTAATTATAGCATTTCACCCTTTTTTTGTGCTTCATTATATATTATGACATATTCGCTCAAAATTAAGGAAAAAAGTATTGCCTTTCGACGTCAGAAACTTTGGACAAAAATGTTACTTAGGAAAAATCACTGTCATAATACTTCATTACACCAGCAAAATATATACTTAAGACACAGGGGAGTTAAAAAAAAAACTCACCGCATTGTTTGCAGGATTTCGCGCAATTAGAATTCATCCATGTGGGGTTCTTGTCGCATTCGCCCATTGAGGACCAAGTGGAACAGAACTTGTTATTGTCTTCGCATGTACCTCCTGGAGCATAAGAAGTACGATTATTGCACTTTACAAATATATGAAAAGAAGCGTAATGAGAGTAATTTAGTTACCAGGAAGATTCTTTAAGCTTTTAAAAACAAATCTTGTAATTAATATTCAGAATTGAAGATTGTTTCGACTTGCAAGAACATTCGATGAAAAGGCTCCTTACGCAATAAGAAGTTGGAGACTGAAATAAAAAAAAAATACTCCAGTCTCCGGCAATTAAAAAAAAATTATAATAATTCATTGACTTTTTATGAAGACACCAAAGTTACCAGTACCACAGGGCTTTCAGTCTATCTCATCAGTATCTGAGTGAAAATTTACCTGTTGGTGCAATGGTCACGGGAGAAGTAGTGACGACTTCGGTAATCCCTGAACTGGTAGCGCAGTTGTACAAGCTCTGCAACTTCTCAATGTCTTTCTGAAATGCGCAGCAACTTTTTAACAATATCTTCGGTATTCTGATGAAATCGCTGCTTATAGTCACAACAGAATAGTCTAGAATGTGGTCGTAAATATTTCATTTAGATATATAGGTCGATTTTTTTTATTGTCCTTTGAAAGTTATTAAAACTCATCCATGAAAGAGATTTGAAATAAACGTCCCCAAAACTTCAGTTGGTTACTTAAAATTGTTTACTCCGCACCTCTCTCTCTCTCTCTCTCTCTCTCTCTCTCTCTCTCTCTCTCTCTCTCTCTCTCTCTCTCTCTCTCTCTCTCTCTCTCTAATTAAAATATCTCAAGTGATAGATACTTACATCTGAGAAGGCTCTTCTCTGACCAATCTCAGCGCCTGTCACACGAGGAATGATAGTAGGCTTCGTCCGATCTCTAGCGAAGGCGTATGGACCGTAGTGCATAATAGACCCTGTGGGCAATGGAACGATGTCAGCCACCTCTCATGTTATTCAATACAAAGGATTTTTCTTTAAATGATATATTTATTTCGTATCTTTCATTGGCGTCAGCAAGACCTATATAATAAAAATACATGCAATTATGTTGACCTAGAAAATGAATAGTGAGGACTAATCGTTTAATAAAAGTTACTAAAAGTTGAAAATAGCTATATGATGATTAACTAAGAACATTCATTTTACGAAGAGGACTAGCTTATTGTAACGAAACTAGAACATGCCACTGATGATAAAATCAAACGTCTTAGAACACTCCTCAGAGTAGTCAAGAAATTTCCGATAATGTGCCGCAGTTTATTGCTGGAGGATTATGAGACAATGCCCGACAACTTAAGAAATCCTGATAAGGATTTCTTAAAATCCTTATCAGGATTTAAAAAAATCCATTTTTTAATGCCTTCCTATCAGGATTATCAGGATTGTTTAAATAAATGTTTGCACCAACGTGACTACTGTCTAGGATTTGCCAGCGATAATAAACTGAGAGGAATTTTTTTTTTCTGGTATTATGTTGTCATAAGTATTTGATTCTTTTTGTTATCACTTTACAGACGTCTCTATCTCTCTTTTACTATATATATATCTAGATATGAATAATATATATATCATCTATTATATATCTAACTATAGAGAGATAGAGAGAGAGGAGAGAGGATGAGAGAGAGAGACGAGAGAGAGAGAGAGAGAGAGAGAAAATTTCCTTGAGAGAGAATTGGTTAGGTGATAACAAAAAGAACATACAGGCACACACACACATTATATATATATATATATATATATATATATATATATATATATATATATATATATATATATATATATATATGTGTCTGTGTCTGTGTGTGTGTGTGTGTGTGTGTGTGTGTGTGTGTGTGTGTGTGTGTAATTTTGAAAGGAGAAAATAAAACTGATTATAACTGGACATCATACCCTCGGAACTTCCCCCTTACCTAGATCGTACTCGACGCCCAGACTCTGGATAATGTTCCACTCGTACTTCTGGAAGTTGTATTCCATGCCTTGCTGAATGTTGACGGTGTTGATCGTGATGTAATTGTCCCTGTCAGCTCGTGACTGCTCGTGCCAGAAACCGGCGGCGTGCATGAATTCGTGCATGACGATGCCCACGTACAAGCATCCTGGTCCCAGGGACACTGCCTGGGCACCTCCAGTTCGACCGACTGCGCTTGAGCACCTGTTTGGGTGAGGAGATGGGTAGGCTTATAATAAGAGTGCTGGCGTTGTCCCGTCCGCGCCGAATGCGGATTTCAAAGAGGCTGTCTTTCGACAAAGCCTGTAGTCCGTGTGCGTGCGTGCAAATGTGTTTGCCTTTTTAAAATGTTTATTTCTATAAAACGTTGCACAAGGGCCACATGTTTCTTTGCGCCTTGGTACTGTATGTGCATTTGTATGCACTTTTATATGTATTTTTAAGCTTGTAGGGCAAAATGATTGTGGTATTTTTTTTTATCTTACCCGTCACCTTTGATGATGTGAATGTAGTCCCTCTCGACAGATCTAGGTACGAATCGAATGCAAGTCTTCTCCTGGTAACCCCTCATGGCCATGGCGATGGTGGCTCGCTCGTTGGAATCTGGACAGAAATGTCAATTCAGCCTTTAGATATTTGTCACAAAATTTACTTAATTTTTTCTTTATTTCTTTGCGAGGTTGCTGAGGGATTTTCTTAAATAAACCGTGATGTTAATCTGTTTGTAATTCTGTTAACACATGAACTGAGAATATTAGATTGCCTTCACTATTACAGTGCAGGAACATGCAGAGGCAATGAAAGATTTTCGTATTATTTGAAACTGTTTGATCATAAAGATGAGGTAATACCATAGGCGTCGTCAAATTAACAAATAAAATTAATCGAAAACAAATAACAATGAATAAGCAGACATAAATTCTGTACGCTACTGAGACTATTCGTTGGTTCTTATGCTGGAATTCTTTAGAGTATCCACAGATGGAAAATTCTGGGTTTCAGATTAATTGGGTATTTCTTATTGTTCGTCTTTTGACTTTCTAAAATCGATAGAATATGCAATTTTAAGGTGATGCCCATACTTTGGTATCTGGGTTCCTTTTAGTGTTTGCAAAGGACATAATTTCATTATCTGTGTACCTTGTTCTCATGCAATTTATTGAACGAAGGACAGAACCGCTTGACTATGTCTATATTTCATTGATATTTATTATTGTGCCCATACTTCATTTTCTGAAGCATCCCCATATATTGTGAATGATAGATAGAATTTTAGCTTTTCTTCGAACTTGAGCTCTTGTGAACCTTCTTAATTTGTTAATAAAGAATATTGTGGGGTGTCTGTACATCACCAATTGCGCCATAATACCAGGCCAAGCACTGGAGTGCTCTCGGCCTTTCATGACAAGGAGTTGGACCGGTTGGACAGGAAGATAGATATCCAGAAAATGAAGGAAATACGGCAAAAGAACCTGAAGGTGGAACTGGAACAATACCCCACAGTTACGCTAAGAGGTCAACTAAAAGGTTAAAGGGTGATTGCGGCTAAGGGGACTTACTGTAAGAAGAGGAGATGACGTATGGGATGACTCCGTTCGGCCACCGTTTGCTCATATCGATGATGGCGTTCCTGGTTTTGGCTGGTCCAGCCTGAGAGGGGAAAATAAAACCGAAACGTTACCACGATTACTGCAACAAAGGTAAATTCATATGAAACTATAAAAGGTGTATTCAGGTTAAGTCATTTTCTAAAACCCCGAAGGTGAATTCAAGAGAAAACAAGTCCTCAAATCTAGAAAACTTAATGAAGCACATTTCCTACAACCTAGAAAAGTAAATTCAAGAAAACTCATTTCGTAAAGCCTTGAAAAGGGAATTCAAGTAAAAACATTTCCTAAAAACTTAGAGGTGAATTCAAGTACAAACATTTCCTAAAAATTTGAAAGGTGAATTCAGGTAAAAGCATTTCCTAAAGCCTGGAAGGTGAATTCAAGAAAACTCATTTCTTAAAACCTAGAAAAGGGATTTCAAGAAAACATATTTCTTAACATTTAGAAAGGCGAAGTCAAGTAAGCACATCCTAGAAGGGTGACTTCAGGGTTTAAACCCATCTCCCAAAACCGAGAATGTTGATTTTAATAAAACTCATTCATTACCTGATCCATCATGTCATGGAGTTCTTGGGGGTTGCTGAGGGCTATGTCACCCTCGTAGAGACCCGCCAGCTCTATGGGGTCCGGTCTGTCGGCCGTGTCGATGGTGTCATGAACTGTTGGGAGGAGGGAGGAAACGATCGTTTGACAGAGGTTTTTGGATACCCAGGGTCTTTAGGCGTTGAAG
>NC_061108.1:112902965-112920465 GCF_015104395.2 Macrobrachium nipponense
TTTCGTATTCACGCCCCCATGCTGGTTCGGATGACGGAAGGGGGAAAAGAAGAGACCTCTCATCATTTTTATACCAGTGAATTGATATTATGGTATTATTCTGACCTGCTGCAGAAATTGTATACCTACCCCTTGTTTGCATCTCTGCACTAACAGAACTGCAACGATGTGAAATCAAAATTTTTATTAATTTTCTTTTTAAAAATTCAGTATCGTATCAGAGTTACTCACAGTAACATGAGATACTCTTTCCAAGAACGTTAAATACTGTCTGTGGGTAGTGTTTCTGCCTTATATATATCGACGTTTTTAAAAGTATATTTCAGTTTCATTGTGGGATTCAGTTAAGAAACTAACCTCGGGTTTCATGAAGCTGCTTTGAAAACAATCAACATCTTAAGGCGTTACATTTTATAAGTTATATATATATATATATATATATATATATATATATATATATATATATATATATATATGTGTGTGTGTGTGTGTAAGTTATATATATATATATATATATATATATATATATATATATATATATATATATATATATATATATATATATATATATATATATATATATATATATATATATATATTGAAATGTGTGTGTGTTGTGTGTGTGTGTGTGTGTGTGTGTGTGTGTATATATATCCATCCAGTCATTAAGCTAAAAATGTTTAATATCCAGTTTACGCTAATTTAGTAATAATTCCCCTCTGGGATATTCCCGAAGTAGCGTGAATTGGATATTAAACGACTTTTGTAGCTTAATGATTGTATACAAATTACTGTGTGATAAAAATTTCCTTGCTCTTTTTCTTTTACAAATCATCCAGCTTCCCTTTTCATAGTTCATATACAAGTATGGAGCGCCTCATAGGTGTGGTCGGTTTGGTCTTTCTTGGCCTGCCACCTCGATCGCCGCGAGTTCAATTCTTGGGTAGTCCATTGAGGGGTCAGAGATGTGTTTCTCTGGCGATAGAAGTTCACTCTCGACGTGGTTCGGAAGTCACGTAAGGCCGTTGCTGAATAACCACTGGTTCCATGCAATGTAAAAACGCCATACAAACATATCCAAGTATGTTCTGGGTCTCCCGAACTCCTCTGGTGGCCACAGGAGCCCAGGAGATGCTAGTGCGTACCACATACTATTCTCCTTGGTGTTGTCGAAGGACAGGACCAAGCCATCTCCATCTCACTTTCAGCGTCTTTCATCTGCATATGGAGCCCCAGTAATTTCCCTTATGGTATCTTTGCTAACCCTGTGCTGCCACCTGACTTCTAATATTATCCTTAAAGGCTTTATATGCTCAAATCGACTAAATCTTTTGGATATGGTTTTATTGTCATACCACGATTCATGTCCGTATAGTAATACCGATATTCCTAAACTTTTGTATAATTTTACTTTCGTATGCATTTCGGTCTCTTCAATATCTAAAAGTAATTCAAGCAGTGCATTGCTTAATTGGCCTTTTTTCCGCTATGTTCCAACTCGAGAGAACCATTATTTGATGTTATTTAATTACTTTGTGAAAACCTGTCCGCATTATTTTTAATTTTTTAAGACTTCCCTAAAACTCCATATAAAATTCATTTATATAAAATTTACAGATTTTTATTTCACTCAAAGTCAGAATCCGCACTTCAGGCGCTTAACAAAAACTTCATGCACTGCAGTTATTTTCCTCACTACAAACATCATCTCCTCTGCATTTCTGCTGGTCTTATGCAGACTTCGTTTTTTATGAGGTGCTGCAGTAGCAGGAGTCCCTGCTGGCTCTTTCACATTTCTTATACTCAGTCCGTACAATCTAATAGTATGCTACGTAGCAAATTATACCAATTTATCTATTCGTTTTTATTACAACATTCAACTCATTTCTTCCCACATAGACTTGTACAAGTATCGCTCACATAGAACACAGTCTACCATCAGCAATAAACATCCTCAGTACTCTTCCTCATCTAAATTTACAATGCTCTTCCCCTATCGCGCCCAATATGATGCCTCTCTTTCTTACCCACAGCCGCTTCGCGCATCATTCTAAGTGTACTCGAAACCATTATGCCCCCACAATGCTTACAATCGTAGAATCATTTCTCATTCCTTCATCAGCTATGGTAGCAAGTTAGGAATCAGCTACGGTAGCAATTTATGAATCAGCTTTGGTCGCAAGTTAGGAATCAGCAACCGTAGCAAGTTAGGAATTAGCTACGGTAGGAAATAGAATCAGCTTCTCTTGAACTAGCAGTTGGAATCAGCTTCGGTGTTTAGGCCCACGTAGAATCAAGCTCACAATGGTTAAGCAAGTTAGGAACAGCGGTAGCAAGTTAGGAATACAGTACGTAGGCATAGAATTTGGTAGTTGGTAGCAAGTTAGGAATCACAACGGTTTGGTATTTTTAGCAAGTTAGGAATCAGATTCAGTTTGGTAGCAATAGGAATCGAGCTTAACGTTGTAGCACGGAATAGCTTCGGTAGCAAGTTGTAGGAATCAGCTACGTGCAAGTAGCTATTTGGAATCAGCTTCGGATAGCAAGTTAGGAAATCAGCTACAAGTTAGTCACTTTAGGAATCAGCTTTGATAGCAAGTTAGGAATCAGCTACCGTAGTCACTTAGGAATCAGCTTTGATAGCAAGTTAGGAATCAGCTACCGTAGTCACTTAGGAATCAGCTTTGATAGCAAGTTAGGAATCAGCTACGGTAGCAAGTTAGGAATCAGCTTTGGTAGCAAGTTAGGAATCAGCTTCGATAGCAAGTTAGGAATCAGCTACGGTAGCAAGTTAGGAATTAGTTTCGATAGCAAGGTAGGAATCAGCTTCGATAACAAGTTAAGAATCAGCTATAGTAGCATGTTAGGAATGAGCTTCAATAGCAAGTTAGGAATCAGCTTTGGTAGCAAGTTAGGATTTTTCGACAGAAATGGAGGTCCTCGTTACACGACTGGGTTACGTACTCGCATACCGATTTGGCAGTCACGAGTTCAATTTATTTCTGGTGATTAGAAATTCGTTTCTCGATATAATGTGGTTCGGATCCCACCATAAGCTGTGGGTCCAGTTGCTAGGTAACCAATTGGTTCTTAGCCACGTAAAAATATCTTAATCCTTCGGTCCAGCCCTAGGAGAGCTGTTAATCAGCTCAGTCGTCTGGTTAAACTAAAATATACTTTTTTGATAGAAATGGTGGTTTGTTTCATTCACATTATATACCGGTACATATAAAAAAAGATTATTTTTACCGCATAGTTTCTTTCATAGCTTAATAAATTAATATCTATCGATGCAGTCATAGGCGTACGAGGTGAAGTTCATTTGGGAGGGCAACACCAAATTTGCCCGAATTTTAAACATCACAAGTTTTTTCTTTCTTTCTTTCTTTTTTAATCGCTATATTTGTGTAAAAAATACCAACAGCTGTTAAATTATGTACAGCAGGTACGAATTGAAAGAAGTTTAACAAAACTACGTAGCTATTATTCTTTTCTTTATTCAGATTAAGATATTACACAACTTACAAAAGGAACATCCTATCAATATTCATTTTTACATTATTTTTTATGGAAAAAGGAATAATTAGCGACTATGAGAAAATATATACAAATCAGGCTTTATATGAACTATATGAATGATAACAATTACAGTTATAATTACCTGTGCTATTATCAAATTACAACTACAATTACAATGAGGGAACATCTTAAACACAAATATAATAAAAATTAATTTCAAGCATTAAAAATTTCAGTTACAAATACATTCCATAGAAAATAAAACAAAATGTAGATAAAAAATACGTGAATTTGTTCTCCTTTTAAAATTAATTCATACAACAAAATTAATAAGTTGTAAAAGATTTAGCACAACAACAAATGAAACATATTTCTAAAATTTTAGACCTGCAGAAATTAACGTTAGCATGAGTAATTCTCATCCGAAGATTACTTCATATTTAAAAGATACTCTGTTGCATTTAAAATTACCATTTGATAGAAATAAAGAATTATAAGTATAATTACGTAAATATGTAACTAATTACTTTTCTATTAAATTATCATTACCCCAAGCCTATACAAATAGTCAAAACAGAAGAAAATCTTTATTTCACTACCTTTTATAGCATATTTAGAGATAAATATGCTATAAAAGGTACACCTATTATGGTGTTCATATCTATCCTGCTGGCATAACCTCTTTCAATGCAGAGAAGTCCTTATCCTGATCCATAGTAGATCTAAGGTAAGTCTTGAGCCTTCTCAACCACGAGAATGACCTCTCTGCTGAACAAGATGTTGCGGGTAAGGTTGTCGGGATTTCTGCCATCTCATTGAAGTGTGGCAAAGTTTCACACAGAGAATTTGAGTAAAGATACCTTATCACTATTTGCAGTATTCAAATCCACGCATCCCAGATTGGGAAAAATGGCAGTTACAGCCATTAGGATGTCTTGATCCACATTGTAGATTTCAGACAGTCTTGAAATCATCCTCTACTGCGTTCCCTAATATCATTTTTACCAGGGGTGTCAGGATATGTGTATCCCTGCTTGCAAATCTCTCTCTCATTTCAGTGAGAACTCTGTCTAAGGCATCATGGTAAGAAATCCTGGCTCTTTGATGGTCTGTAAAGGAGATGGGTTCTTCAGGAGTTTCTCCTGAGAGTGCGTGCAGCCTCTTGGATGGTTTCTTTTGGCGCTTTTTAGTTTCCACTTCTTCAGTGTCAGGTGCAATTTCAATCATGTTTGTTGCAGTTGTTCTGGCTTTTTCCCAAATGAGAGAAAACATATCTCCCTCCCTGCACTTTTTGAGGGTTTCTTGTGTAGCATCACAAGTGATCTTTGAGTCATCACGTCAACATCATGACCCTGCAGGTATCTAGCCAAGGCATTTGTGTTGGAAAAGGTCACTTTTAAAGTGTGCAAGCCAAGGATGAACTGGAACTCAAGCATAGCTTTGACAAGACCCTCTGCAGCCACAGAAGTTTTGGCATCTTTTTCTTAGACAACTCTATTAGAGCAAGTATATTTCTCTCAGGTTGTTGCTCTACAGCTTTCATAGCCTCCCGTCTACAGGACCAGCGTGTTAGAGACTTCAATTCGATGTATGGACTGTATGGTGTTGGGTCAATATCTGGCATGTGTACAGAACGGAGAACATTCTCTCGCTTAGGTGTATTAAAGAAGTTGTGAATGGACTGGACAACTCCAAGATTATTCCTGATGACAGTCTTTTCCTGCAATGTATCCTGTAGTGCAAGTTTGAGTAAACATGTAATAAAGTGTTCTCCTGAAATGTTCAAATTTGCGAGGGTTTTGTAATTTCACGATGAAAAAGTATACAAAACCACTTCACTAATAAACAACACGTCACTTTAGGCCACTTAGAAAACAGTCAGCATAAATAGATTTGTAATTGTTAATCACTGAAGAAGGAAATTCAACTTCTCCATCACCAACACACACCATTCCATGCCTTTCACAAGATAACTTTGCAACTATTTTCCTGTTTCTTAAACACACCAGGTCATTTTCTATATCTATAAATGTTTTATCAAAAGTTAACAGACTGGAACACTTTTCTTTTTCTTACCTACAGTATATATTACTCACATAAAAATAATTTAACAAGGAATACCGAGAGAGGAGTTACAGGAATGTCAACTGTCTGCCTGCTGTGCTTCTTGTTTCGCTACCAGTATAGCCAGAATGCATAAGAACATTGCCAAATGGCACTTTGCTGACCGTAACATTGACTTATTATTAGAATGTTA
Organism: Macrobrachium nipponense; assembly: GCF_015104395.2. NCBI lineage: Eukaryota > Metazoa > Arthropoda > Malacostraca > Decapoda > Palaemonidae > Macrobrachium > Macrobrachium nipponense. The sequence goes on from NC_061108.1 coordinate 112,908,742, forward strand.
TTATGTATTCAGTTTCTAATATTACACTTTCCCTACTGTATATAGTTCCTTTTTACATTAGTCTTTTTCATGTACTTATTTGTACCTTTATATTCATTACTAACTGTGTTGCCTAACTAAATTATCTGGGAATAATGCTATGGAAATCATGGCTAGCATATCGTATATTACTGGACACTAGCTATAGCCGATGGTTGATAATTAATGATAAAGAATACATAATGAACGATATACGATATTTAACAGAAAACTATAAAAAAAAAAATCATCGGCACAACGATTTAAAGGGACTTTTCAAGACCCTCTTCTCCACACATGAGATCAGCAATGGATGCTTTCAACCTGCTGATGGTGAGCCTCTCTCTCTCTCTCTCTCTCTCTCTCTCTCTCTCTCTCTCTTGCACGACATATTTGTTCATAATATTAGCTTCAAACATATTCTACAACTACCATACATATTACTTATATATACTCTCAATTGTAATGGTAATTCACATGCGATTATTTATTATTTGGTTACAAATACGGGTTTATATTTGTTTTTAATCTTATGCTCATTAAAAGAAAGCTTTCCCGAATCCCCAAATATCTCAACCATTTGCCCGACAAGTTTATTTTTACTTTTATTCTTGTTATTTATTTATTTATTATTTTTTAATATAAAATAAAAAATTCCTTCCCCGAGGGCCCGAATGCCCGAATATCTCGACAGATTTGCCCGAACTGTAGCCGATTCCCGGACCCAGCGGGGGCAATTGGCCCCTCTGCCCCCCTGGCCGGTACGCCTATGGATGCAGTTTGCGGCAAATCATTATAAGACCTCTTTTTACACATTAGGATATAGTCAGAAATGTTTTCCGACTATTTTGTACAAGTTTTGTGAGTTAAGAACTAAAGTCTTTTAAAATAAATATCATTAAAAAGAGAGATAAAAAGGGGGAGACTTTTTTTCGGAATACTGGGCATTCTAAGCCGCATTTTATACTGGAAGTTTTTTTTTTATACATGTTATTGCGTTCTAATATCCTGGGAATCGTCGAAAAGACGCGATTTATGGCCGGGTTTGTCTCAGTAAAATAAAAGTCACTTCATGGCGTCCCTCTTTTGCACGTCCACGGTTTGGACAAATTTTCCCATCCATTTCCTCTGTTTGTTGAACTGAAGGGAATCTTTAGCATTGTTCTTCGCACAATTGCACAACGCGAATTCATTATTGCCTTCATGAGAACGTAATGAGGCTGAAAACAATAAGCGAAAAAGGAACAATCGACCTACTAGCAGATATTATTCAAGAGAAAAATAATAGAGGCGAAGGGGTGACACCGGGAGTCCAAACTATTCTTTCAGAAACCGAGCCGAGAGATTACCCTCGCCTCGCCAGAATTCGCAGTGGTACCAAAAATCGCGCCATTCTTTACTTGCTGGCGACGTGAGAGACTGAATCTTTTTATATGACATTCACGGAGAAACAAAGGCCTGCAGAAACACACCCAAATGTCCCCCAGCTTCCGCCGGAGTTTTTGCGAGATATTCGGAATCACACGTGGTCAAATAAGAGGGTCATTAGAGGATGAAAATCGCGCTCACGCACCGCATTTTCATCGTGGCAAATCCGCGGGGGATTCCGAGCGTTCGGACAGACAGACGCGCGCGCGCGCTCAGCCCATTGGATCAAGTGACACGCATCTCGATCGACCTCCCACGTCGCCGGCCCTCGGCCGCCTTACCTTTTGCCAGGCGACACGCCCCTGCAGCAGGCACCTCTGCTAATCACTCACTTGCAATGGATTGTTTTGAAAGGGCTTTGTGACACGGACTCTCCTAGCTCAGACACACGGCCTGAACACTAGAAGACAGGGAAAGGTGGAGGGTATGCGACGAGGGGCGATCTCTTCAAAGGCCTTTTCAAAGGCTTATTGTGTTTTTTGAGTCATTGGTTGCTCGGCCGCCAGGAAAGGGGCTTTGAGGCCGTTGTGTCCTCGGGGCAATGCACACGAGTGTGTGGTGACTCGGTCGTTGAACATTCAAGATATTCGTCCCCTGAATCAATTGCATCATCCTCCGGTAGGCTTTTCGAGACGTCGCGTGCTGTCGCCACGACACGCGATTGTCTCTGCCGACGGGGGACCTCAGTCGCAAAAGAAAAGAAAAAAAAATCTTAGGGTACGACTCGATTTAGACAAACAGAAAATGGGCGTGGATCCTACGGGCAATATTGATTCTTTAAGCCATGCAATGTCCTTTTTCATGCAAATGGTATTAACTGCCAGCAGTGATAATGCATGACAAAGAGAATAGTACTCGAGTACTATAATGCTTCTTGTATTTTAGTGAGATTCTCTCTCTCTCTCTCTCTCTCTCTCTCTCTCTCTCTCTCTCTCTCCTTATATATATATATCTATATATATCATATATATATATATAATATATATATATATATATATATATATTATATATATATATATATATATATATATATATATATATATATATATATATATAAAGGGAGCCCATAAAAACGCCAAAATATAGAAAGTACTATATAATTCAGAGTCTGCTGTCTGAAATAAAGTACTTACTTTCTATATTTTGGCGTTTTTATGGGCTCCTTTTATTAGATGGAATTCTGTTGTAACTGAACATTTTCACCATCATTTATATATATATATATATATATATATATATATATATATATATATATTGCATGTATAGTATATTTATATTAGATATATGTATATAGTATATATAAGTAAGTATATATATATACATATATTATATTTTATATTATGTATGTATGTAAATAATATCTATATATATATATATATATATTTATATATATATATATATATATATATATAATTATAAATATATATAAGTTTTCCTACAGAAAAGGAAGGACGAATACAAATACTTTAGGGAGGCTAAATGTGATATGAGATAAAGGTAAATAATGTTGAGGGATGAGTAAGAACAGAGGAAGTATAACGTAAAGATTATATAGGATAGTTAAGCTCGGAGACCCCAATGAAGATGAAACCATATTAAGAAATGTTTTCTGCGACAAATGTTATTGAAATATTAGGCGCAGTAATGACTCAGCTGTGACTGTATGTAAACAAGTAAAAAATACGCAAAGTTCCTTATGCTCAATTGAGTTTCCTGTACAGCGTATAATGCTGTATGTAATTGTCATTCATGGCCTATGAAAATTTTAGCTACGGGCCGGTGGTGGCCTGTGTTGCTGGCACCTTTAGTAGTGCCAAACGCTTGATCTGGGCAAACTTTAACCTTAAATAAAATAAAAACTACTGGGGCTAGGGGGCTGCAATTTGGTAAGTTTGATGATTAGAGGGTGGGTGATCAATTAACCGAGTTGTAGCCCTCTAGCCTCGGTAGTTTTTAAGTTCTGAAGGCAGACAAAAAAAGTGCGGACTGACTGACAAAATAGCATCTAAATAGTTTTACAGAAAACTAAAATTGGTTTTTATATCCAGGGGAACAGACAGCTTTACTAAGCCAAGACCGGTCTTGACGGAGCTCGAATGTTGTCCGCAAGGTTTAAATACTAGTTTGGTTGTGCGTAGCAGGATGTTTGGTTATGAAGTTCCCCAGCTCTAACAGGGGAGCGTAAGTCATTAAAGGAATCTTTTACATAATAAAGTTATGAAGACCGGGTTAAAAGTCAGAGCTATCGAAATTCCCAAATTCGAAGACTGAAATTTCGGAAGTACTGGCCACTTTCGAACCCGTATCTGCAAAGTCTCCACTATGCTCTAGAAGGAAATGACATCCTGATTCCTGACGCTAGGTACGCTTCAGAACTTGGTTAGCTCCGGTAAGAATGTTAAGCAAAGAGGAAATCAATTGGTAATCAACTCGAAAGCATTAGGAAAATTTACACTGCAACAAAAACGGAAAAAAAAACAAGGTAATTTTCTGCAATTTGAAGTTCTTTCTCTAGAACTTATACCACCATAATCATCGTCCACCAAACTGTACTTTTACACATTGATTGTAGTTTGAAGTACATATAAAGTCAAGAAAATTCTCGTGCAGATTTTCAGATTAATGCAAAGGATTACGATCGACCGAAATCATAATTTGCTTCACCCATAACGGAAGAGAGAAAAAGATAAATAGCTTCAATTATTCATGTATGGAAGCAGGTATTATTGATGCGACTTACCCCCCATACAATTTGCAACTCTGGGAAACCCAGTAAAAGACGCGGGTTATTAGCGATTAGCTGATTCACTGTGTCATTAACAAGGACGCAAGGGTTAATGACTCTTATCAAAATGCGCGCGTGTTGTGTATGCGTTTGTGTGTGTGGTTCTTTGATAGGTAAACGTAAGTGGCAAAACCAAACCAATTCAGAATGTCAAATGTTGTCCTAGTAACAGCGGTTCCCGAGCGAACATGTACAGATGTTCTACCTGAGAAACAGGTGTGTTGGAGTTTATGCCGCCTACGTGTTTGGAGAAATGTACCTAAACCCAGATTCAAAAGCTGCAAGTCAAACACCCGCATTCGTTGCAGAACCCCGTCTTCTGCACGAGCTGATCATGTCGACGTCAGTTATTTTTTGACGCCATATGGGTGACATGCAAAACTGCCGCATTCCGGGAATTGGCCGAATTACTTTATGGCGTACTGGTACAGGGATGTAGGCTTAGTGTTACGAAAAAGAATGTATCAAAATAGTTTTTTAAGATAAACGTAGAAGTTGATATATTGGAAAAAATTGTTATAGTTCTGGATGAAAAGCTGCGACGCATTTTCTATGCAGATTTTAATCGAAATTTTAAATGTTAGGAATTGCCAATACAAAATTTTGTGATTAATGAGTGTGAATAATTGTTTGCAATTGCAGATCTGGAAATGATCGACCTGCATGGAATATCAATATTTGTACTACTTAATTTACAACGACCCATCAGATAGTCAGTTAGGAGATGATATAATAAGAAAGTAAGAACTTGAACGTCGAAGTTCGGTTTAAAAGTAAAAGTTAGAAGTTAGAAGATAGTAGTGAAATATTCAGTCCTCCGGCAATTAAATCACGATATTACACAAATAAAGTTGTTTCATTCTCAGGAAGTAATGTAGGTATAGATTTGAAACGTTAACAAAAATTAACCATCACTGCTGTGTGATCTTAGCCTCTATCCAACTCCACGCAGAAGAGAAAAAAACCTTTTTCGAAATGATAGGTTGACCACTTCATAACCAGACGTATATTGTACATGATGTTGACTGCGTCCAGAGCTTTATTAAAATAGATAAATAACACAGTAGTTACAATGAGATCAACAACATTTATTTAAATAAATGAACTGTAAGTTCAACCTCCCCGAAATGCTCTAACCAGGAACCTCATTGACTACTAGTATATCGTTTTATTTCTAAAAAAAAGTTTTAATGACGGAAATGAAGCATGGCTAAAATTTGTAGGAGGATAAGGGCCTGGGGTGGGGGGGAGGGGGAGAGCATTTGGTTGGAGAGTAACTGGTTAGGTATAATAATGGGTTGGGAGCAACGGTGTGTTGTGTCTCTTAAGATTGTTATTAAGGATGCAGTGATGTAAGAAGTCAGAGGAAAGACAGTGGATAAAAGTGCAACATTATGTATATTGGCTGATGTGGACTGATATAGATTGGGGATTGTAAGGAGAAACAGCAGAAGCTCGTAAAAAAAAAAGAAAAAAAAGTGAAAGCATTTCAGGAAGTAGAAACTTGCTTGTAATTGTGAAGATTGGGTTATTTGGGCAAATGTAGACTTGGAAGATGAAGCAGTTAAAGTTGATGTTGATGGAGGAATAGAAGTAGTTTACTGATATAGGTATATAGGAGGAAGAGTAGGATGAGACCAGAAATAAGTCACATCATAAGTAAAGCAAGGAAGGTTTATGAAAAACTCTGGTAGTAAGTAAAATTGGATTTATGTGTAAAGATTTTTTTAACCAACCATCTCTCTACGGAAGTGAAGTGAGGATGTTGAATGCAAGTGAAGCAAAAAGGTTGAAACTTTAGAGATGAACTTTTTGTGTAGTGACATAAGAAAAACTAACACGGCGAGAAATATGGAAATATGTGCACGTGTTAAAAAGGTGCATAGGCGCAATGACTGGCCAGAACATTTTGAAATGGCTCGGTTATATGCAAAGAATGAACACAGACAAGTCGGTAAATGGAAGGAAGGGAAAGGGAAAATATAGAAAGTGCTCGATAGTTAGCGGGAAAGAAGTATAGGAAGGTAAGGACTTCGGCATAAAGGAAGCGCGAGCGGGCACACAAAAAAGATGAGCAACTCAGTACGTGTTTGTGTGTGCCTGTGTGCAGATTAACCATCTGTGTAGGTGTATGAAGCCACGATTCAGCAGCAAAAGTATGAAATGTGTCCCTAATCATTTCCTTGTCTCTTCTCGGTAGCCACCCCAATATGGGAAGCACATACACACACACACACACACACACAACACACACCTATATATATATATATATATATATATATATATATATATATATATATATATATATATATATGTATATATATATATATATATAATCGCGCGTGTGTGTAGGTGTTGCGCGAAGCACTGTTGAACTCAATTTTACGTGTGCAATTTTTCTACGATGATACGTTTGATCTGTTACATTTCATTAACTGCCAGTGAGGAGAAGAAAAAGGTAACGCACTGTTTGAGTAAAAAAGTTAAGGAACTGAAAAAGCTTTTCGAATGGGGGTAAATTCAGCTAAGCAAACCCAGTCACGTTTGAGTTTTACTTGCAACAGTTCTGAAATTGCATAATAGTATGAAACTGTAAAGGCGGAATGCTTAAAACCAATTCGGAAGGGAGCGAATGGTTGATTGTACGCTGAATTATTTTTGAAATTTATGAAAGAATAGCCAGTTTTTTATGATACAATAAAATTACCGAAGATATTCGAATGAGTGCATCCCAGCATTTGCGCGATCAGAACTAATAATATTAATAATAATGATATAATAATAATAATTGCATTACTTGCGGCAGTGGTAGATCGGTCACCACCAGAAACCACTGGCAGTCAGCGAAAAGCTGCAACGAGAGCTTGCAAACCACCCACCTTTGTGTGATTCTTAAGCTATGGTAGAATTGGAGGTGAAAGGAACAATTGGTCCATTGAGTGATCTATCGATTTTATTGGGAACCAAATATTCCTTCAGATATCAATCAATAAGGAACTACAGCCGCCATGGGGGTTCTTTTTCAAACAGAAGCAACGTTGTCTTTTAAATTCGTCTAAAACTTCTCGCAACGAATGTAGGGTTTGAGCGCTAGTGAACGAAGGATAGAGGATGGAGCGTTGTGGGAAAAATGGCTTTTTTCCTTCCATAGAATGAACAAACCAAAGAAAAAGCATACGATTGTGGTTGACATGGCATTAGAATTTGATGGGATTTTCAACTATAATCCCGGTGATGCTCTGAGATTACTCTCATTTGACTTTCTCACGTCGAATTGGCATAAAGAAGTTTTTGACATTCGCGAGTCAATTTTCCGAACGTTAATACTAGTATGTGGTCTTTCTATCTTCCCCCTTCCCCTCCCCGCCTCTCTCTCTCTCTCTCTCTCTCTCTCTCTCTCTCTCTCTCTCTCTCTCTCTCTGTGAGTTTCACAAAAAAAAGGATAAACGAATTTGCATCCTGTTTTTTGAAGACCCCACATGACATACACTTGTACTCAGAGATAGTCTCTGTATCGATAAAAATGGGGGTACCGTTGAATTTGTCTTTTTAAGTAATTGAGTTACTTTGTTATCCAGTTTTTCTTAGAATTATAAAACGGTAATGACAAAACTCGACACTGAAACTATATCTGTTATAAAACTTTCTAAATATTATCTAATACTGATAAGCACTTTCCTTGACACCGCAAAAAAGCTCCGTTCATAGTCCCCTCGGGAGTACGGAGGGTAGAATAGAAACCCAGTGTCTACAAGCATTACAGAATTTACAACTTGAGTAAGGTCTATGGGAAATCAAAACAAGGTCTGAAGGCCTATATTCTGTGGTTGTTCGAGAATCAGCAGATAATTATCTAAGATTCATCAAAGAAAAGAAATTTGTGTTTAAAAGTGATTTCTTACTTATCAGTAAAAGATAATAGTCTTCAATCATTCTGAAAGAAGTGAAAATAGACTCAAAATTTGAGAATGAAAAAATATCCTTTTTAACAACAAACAAACTTCCGTATGGGGTAGTGCCGTCAGTGCACCTCATATGGTGTACTGTAGGCATTACTTAAGGTTCTTTGCAGCGTGCATTCGGGCCCTAGCTTCAACCCCTTTCGTTCCTTTTACCGCGCCTCCTTTCATATTCTCCTTTTTCCATCTTACTTTCCACCCTCTCCTAACAATTGCTTCATAGTGCAACTAGGAGGTTTCCTCCTGTTACACCTTTCAAACCTTTTACTGTCAATTTCCGTTTCAGCGCTGAATGACCTCATAGGTCCCCAGTGCTTGGCCTTTGGCCTCAATTCCATATTCAATTCAATTCACACAAATCTCACGAAACTGGAGCAACGTACAAATTGGGTTGTCACTCACTCGATAAAAGCATAGTACTTTGTAACGTGACAATTCCCAGAGGTGGTTTACTTGCGCACCCAGAATGGGAATAGAAACGGAAGTGTGTTCATTTCCATATATACAAGATTCAGGAGGAATGCAGGAAAATGAGATAATTCGGAAATCAGTTTAATTAACACTGAAGCCATCCTTGGTCTCATCTCCTCTAATCCGTTCATAATTTGAGATCGGGATTTAAAGGTAAAGTTTCAGGCGAAAGTCAGAGGCCCAATTTTACCTTAGCTGAGATATATCGACCTTGATTTCAAGGGAGCTGAGTACAAAATAAGTTTCTGCCTTTAAGTTATTGAAGGAACAAGAAAAAAAGTAATCTTTGAGTTGTCATCCAAAGAATTGTATTTTTGGAAAGAGGAAGCCTTCATACAAGGAGAGAGAGAGAGGAGAGAGAGAGAGAGGAGAGAAGAGAGAGAGAGAGAGAGGAGAGAGAGAGAGAGAGAGGAAGTTTGAGTGACATCTGTACACTTGTTCCAAAATAATATTTTGAATATCCAGGGAACAAAAACACCTGATGGTTGGTAAAACAGAAATATGATTGTCTGAAGTGGAATTAAGATCGCGAGCGTCGTGTGGCAGCTGTTTTCGAAATCTTTGACAGCACGGTTTAATGAACACGAGACAAGAAGGAACTTTGTTATCACAGATGTTCACGAAGAGGAGAACGTTCGGGAAATGAATCCGTCTAAGGTAAACAGGGCTTTTGCTCTGTACGCATTGGCGACATGTGATTAATAAAAAAAGAAATCAATTCATTGTTTTAGAGACAGAACGTAGCTTAGGTCCTTAAAAAACATGAAGAGGGATTGAAAGCAGGGAGCGCCCGTAACGACCGGAACATCACATATGGCTTGTTGAGTAATCGCTTACCAAAACATTTTGTCATATGCGCCACTTATGGTATTCACAGAAGTATTAATGCAGACGCGAGCGCGCACGCACACACACACAAACACACGCTGGCGTACCCAATTCTTCTACCGTTTATCTTAAACCTTCTTACATCTCACAGGGTAAAATATATTTGTCTAGCGCTAGTAAAACTTTGATGTTTGCATTCTGTTTTATCATTAAAATGGAATATATTAATAGGCCAGACCATATCACTTTTATATGTTACTATCTACTAAGAATTTTAGTCCTTGAATTAATTCTGTAGTAGTAGTTTGTTTTTATAGTCAAACATCGATTGTTATGAAATTAAACAAAAACATATGAGTTCTATACACACACAAACGAAGGGTGGGTGGAGGATTGTTAAGGAATATGTATTTATAAGTATTCAAGTGTCAAGAAGGTGAAACACAAATCTCAGTAGGTACGCATTTCTAGGTTCACAACTACTTTACCTATCAACGCATCGTAAATATAGCAGCGAGTTAAATACCACAGTTTCCCCCTTTTCTTATTGTTTAACTTAGTAATGGAAAGAACTCGTCTTGCTTAGGTAACCTAGGCACCTCTGCCATCTGGGGGAAAATATAATTACATACATTTTCCCTTCCCTTCATTTATATGAGGGCATGCATACGTGTGTGTGTATATATATATATATATATATATATATATATATATATATATATATATATATATATATATATATATATATATATATGTATAAGATGGAATTATGTTATAACCACAGATACGGCTTATATATTGTATGTATAATACATACACACACACACACTCTATTCCCATTCATGATTAACAGCCTAAAATACTGTGGCATACCCTCTTTTCTCCGTAAAAGAATAGCGTTCTTGCTCTCATTAACTGAATTGTTATTCACTTGTGTGTCCACCTCCGCCTTTCATTCTTAAGAATAAAGTCAAAGATACGATTTTTTTTTTTTGCATCATTCGAATCGGGATAACTCCATCAACAATAGAGGCTAATTTCTAAAGTTCCTCCTGAATAATTTCTGGTGCCTTTCTTCGCGTATTCATTATTATTGATTATTATTGATTATTATTTCATTATTTATTATTATTATTATTTATTATTAATTATTATTATTTGACAATTTTACAGCAGAAAAATAGAACCCTATGATGATATTCTTTGATAAATTGCGAATGTTAGGTATTGTAGACAGTAAGACTTACATAAGTTTTAATAAAAACTAAATGACTAGTTTAATCAGGCTTTAGTAGGCTATAAACTCACTGATACTCTTTCCATTGATATGAGAATTTTCATTTTATTCATTAAGGGACAAACAAGTTGTTTAAAAACTCATTATAGTTCCAGCTCACTTCATTTATAAAATACAACTTTAACTGGCATCAGCCCATAAAACTTTTCCCTGTGGTTCAAGTAACTCTGAACATCCGAAACATAATTAGTCACAAAATCAAATCCACGTAGTTTATTTTGCTTGAAGGTAATTTTGTATTTCCAAACAATGACCTTGTTACAACGCATTGTACGGTGATATTAAGTGAAATGAGTGGTCTGAATTTGAAATGAAATTTCGCAAATACATTCAACAAAACATTTTTACATTTGCTTTGCATTAAAGCCTAAATATGACAATAAAAAATGAAAACAACAACAAAAACCGCGGAGATATCTGATTCTGTAATATCCTTCAGCCTCTCACGGTAAGGTACATATTACCTCAGACATCTCTTCCTGTAACTTGTGTCCTATTTTAATCCTATTTCATTGATGCCTGCAGTCACTTTGCTCTTTTTCTTTACTTACTTGAATGATGGCAGGTATGCCTTTCAGCCAAACAGATAAGGTGTTACAACTGAGGACATCCAAGCGCTTCTCTCACCTTGGGACACCAGGCGCACCCGTTTTATACTGTATCCCTTGCACTCCGCCCATTTCATAACGATTCGAGTCATGCATAAAAACGCTGGATGATGATTAAGAGAGATTTATCGCCTATTCTTTCTTTCCACGTCGAACAACTTTACTCCAACAACTTTTGAATAAACACTTACCATGCAGTCAACCATATCAGTACCTTTTACTGACATCGTTGACTTTCGTTTAAAGCTAATGACGTCACGTTGAGGCTGGTTGTCTCTATAACGTCTGTTAAGTAGATATTACCGAAAGGTCACTGAATTGCATCTCTTT
>NC_061108.1:112925465-113135465 GCF_015104395.2 Macrobrachium nipponense
TAGTCCGGGGGGGGGGGGGGGGGGGGGGGGGGGGGTTAATCATTTTGTGAGTTGTGGGATTGATTTAGGATATCACATTTTTTCCCCCATAGTAGCAGAAAGTGACGTGTTTTTTATTGCCGCATGTTTAGAAGAGACGCATTCTTCTTTGTGTTGATATATGCGTGTGTATGAATAGTTTTCATACATGCGAAACTGTGCTTGAATTGCATTTTTTGCTTGGACAAAGAGCGCCCACTCGTTCCTACGCGCTCAGCGTAATTTCTGCTAACCGACCCACAGGGGTATTGCAAGGGGAGGGTAGTAGTGGTCTGCCTCAGGGGGTACTCAAACACTGTTCAGGGGGGGTGTTCTAACACTCAGAGGAGGGTGAAATTTTTTTTTTTTTTTAGTGGGGGGTGAACTCCTTCTTATTTTTCTTTGTGTCGGGGAATCGGGGATGAGTTTGCCCTTGATAATGAATTTCCAATGCCAGGACATCAGCTGATAATGATTGGTTGATGACGTGAGATGCCCGTAGGGTTTTTTTTAGAAAGAGATTTTCTTTCTTTTGAGTGAAGAGAAAAGGAAATGAGATGCATATAGGATGTGTGTAAGTTTTCCTTATGCTTTGGAAGGCACAATTATAATGGGGACACAGTGATTATTTTTTTAATATAGATTTGATTGGTGTTGGAGAGATTACTTTAAAATGGTGCTGTGTGGTGCTGAGTGGTGATGACTGATGTTGTCAATTAGTGATTGCCCGGTGGTGCTGACTGATGATGATTGCTGACTGATATTGTCAGGTGGTGTTGATTTTTGGTGTGGAAATGGTGGTGTATACTGGGGAAATGGTGTTGAGTTTTGGGGGATTGGCAATATTGGTGTATACTGGGGGAATTGCAATATTAATGCCCTTACTTGAGATATTTGCAGGACAATTATTACTATGGAGAATTATTATTATTATTATTATTATTATTATTATTATTATTATTATTATTATTATTATTATTATTATTATTATTATTACTTGAGATATTTTACGGGAGGGTTACTTACGTAGAATTATCATTGCTTGAGACATATTTTACAAGAGATTTGAGATATTTCATGGGAGATTATTTTATAATTATTACAGATAATTATATTATGGAGAATTATTACAATGAATCATGGGAGAAGTTTTGTGGTTAATTATTTATTGAGTTTTTATGACTTTAGAGAACATGTCAGTAGTTCATGGGTGATGAATCTGGCTGGATCTTGGTGAATTGTGCTGATTTTTGCTGAACTTTTGGTGAATTTTGGGCTGAATTTTGCAGAACTTCTGGTGAAATTTGTACTGAATTTTTGGTGAATGGGCAAACATTAACATTGGTGATGTTTTTTATACTAATACTGGTGATTTTGATGATAGCAATTTTGGTGATACTTCTGATACTGGTGATTTTTTTATATACTAACGTGGGTGTTGTAATGCTGTCAAGGGTGGTTTTTTTTTTTCTTTTTTGAATTTGGGAGGAACTAACGACACATTTTTGTTGTTTTTATTTTTTATGAGTTCAGCAGATAATTGCTTGACATCTACGCGAGTCACGGGGATAGTTATTAGTGCCGTTTATTTTTCTTTTTTCCCTTTTCTGGAAGTTAGCCATCGCTGACATAAGTTTTTTATCATGGGTGAATTTGAATTTATTTTTTCTCTCCAGTTTGTGTGAATTTTATTTTAATGTCTCAGTTCGTGACTTGCAGTCATTGTTCGGGAACGTGTTTAAGATTTCAGCTGTTTGATGCTGCAGAGAGATTTATGGGAGAATTTTTGCATTTTTTTTAATGCATACGAAATGGCAATACATTTTTTTTTCCGGATATTTGTGTTCCAGAAGTTGTGGGTTTCTTGCACAATACCTTTGTTGTATTTGTGACAATTTTGCCAGAGATAGGAAACTTGGCTAAGTTTCTAGTGGCCTATGTCGTAGTTCATATGGAGAAGTCTTTGCTTAGACACTTTGAATTTGGAGTTTTGTTATAATGAGTTGTGGCCCACTGGTGATTTTTTCTAGAATTTCTTGTGCAATTTTTATTTGCAGAGTTTTTGCCCTTTTTCAGCAGTTATGTTAAGCAGAGAGTTTGGAGGTATATTATTTTGGAGATATAATTTAAGATATAATATATTGGAGATATATTTTTGGCCATTTGATATTTGCCTATGGTGGTGAGAGCTATGTTTAGTTCAATTATTTTGCAGCCATCTTTGTTGCAAATGGAGACATTTTTGAGGAGATATGTGGCAATGTTTTTTTAGTGTGTCAGCTGGGTGCTTTGAGTGCATTTTTTTTTTGGAGATGGAGTTACATTTTTGTTATCCTGCTTGAAGATATATTTTTTGGAGACTCATTTTATTCCACATGGAGTTATTGGTGAAAGTGGTAAATATTTTTTTTATTTGCCGAAACAGAGGTGAACATTTTTTGTTACTGGAGTGGTGGTTTTATTAACACGTGGTTATTGGGGAAATAAGAGGGAATATGGTGTTGTGTGGTTATTAATTAAATGGAGGAAATATTTTTATCATTGGGGTGGTTTTATTATTGAGATGATGATTTATATATATATGGAGATGGCATTAATCTTTGGCGGGTGACCTTTTTTTTTGTGATTATGACTATTTTTTCTGGGAGTTTTTTCGAGCCAAGAGAAGAGTTCTGTGTTTCTTTCTTTTTGGTTTCATGACTAATTGGAGGCGAGTGGCATTAATGCATTGTGGTCCTATGTAGATGTTGTGCATTTTTTATGTTCACCAGTGTGTTATTTTTGGAGGCATATAATTACTGAATTACGAGTTTATCGTAGTTTTTTTTTATCCCAAATAGGTGATAATTTTTTTTTATATAATTGGGCAGTACCATGTGAGAGATATGTCTTCGAGACAAATTTTGAGCAGCTTAGATATATCCTTGAGATAATTTCGTTAAATGTGCTTACTTAGTGTCAGTATAGACCTTTTTTTGAGAATCATGAGTTTCTGAAGTTGCGAGTCTGACTAGACATTTTCATGCTGCAGTTCGAGCACACGTGTCCGCAGGTGGATTTTTTTTGCTGACAGTACTGTGATGAGTCCGGTGTGCTGACTCTCTTCCTCTAGTGGTGATTGCTCAGAGTTTTTGCAATATCTGGAAATGTTGACCATAGCATTTCATGAAAATGCACGTGTAAGAGTTTGCTTTCTGGCCGTGTCCGGTTGCTTGAAAAGTTGCAATGGGCAAATTCCGTAACTATGCATATTACATTTGTTGGGGAAAATGCGGGGTTATGTATATCATGCATATATTATGTGCTTTGTGATGGGGAAGTTTACTTGTGATTATTTTTTTTTTATTTTTCTTTTTTTTTCCTTTTCTTATGAGAGATGTAATTGGGGATTTAGCTTTAAATAGCATTTCTTTTTGGACAGGAGATGTAATTTATCGGGGTTGTGATTTACTTAGATGGGCGTTTGACATTAAGTCTCATTGAAATTAATTATGTGAGCAGTGAAGGGTTTTTGCTGTTAAACATTGGAGATTTTTACTTTGTGGGTTGCTGTAATATCAGAGCTTGAGAGAACAATTTTGATTTTTGGGCTTGGGTTTGTTACGTGATTTTTTTTCTTGGGCTCATTATTGTTTTTTTTCTTTTACTTGTGAGAACTTTCGAGTTTGAAATGTGAGTGCAGAAGTCCGTGGAGTTACTGTGAGTTCTGGATTGTGTGTGCTTATTTGTGAGTTTGGAGAATTGAGTTAGAGAACTTAATTTTTTCTTTGCGAGTTGTGATAATGACTTATGATTTAGTGGTCATATTAAATGGAGTTAATTGGGAGACGTTCAGTTAGTATTTCCGAATTTTTTAAGTCATTATTTGATAGAAGTAGTATGTCTGGGGTTAATTTTTCTTTGATTGACTGATGACTTGACTGACATACTTAAACACACCATAATCGTCGTTCTCCGACACCCACCAGCCATGCAGAGATGTTGCTGTCGTTTGCCAGGGTACTTATGAGAGTTTCTACGAGTCTACAGAGTTCTACAGCGCTTTTGGGTCTACAGAAGCCGTTGGATGTTTTCCACTGGGAGGCCTTTCACCTTCCTACAGCTTGCTAGTCTGTGCAGGAAGTTGCAGACAAAGAGGGATATTCAAGAATCCAAAATGAGAGAAAATTTATACGCCCAAGAGTTATTGGAGATGAAGCGTGATAGACATTACGTTATGCTGCCAGAGACGTGCAGTTACTATATTTTGTGTTTGAGCCGGCCAATGTGTTTTTTATATATATGAGCTGTTTTATGTGGTCTATGGCTAGGGAGGGGCTAGCCAGGGTAGTGGCCGAGCATTCTGTTAGACAGAAGAGGGCTATAATTAATAATATGTTTAATGTGCCATTGTAATGTGATGTGCAGATTGATCACTTTTAACTTCCCATGGAGACAGAGTCCGAAGCGACGACCTAAGAATGTTGACATCTCTTTTTTGGGTGGTATGATGTTAAAGTTCCTTACTTAAGCATATCAGTGTCGTGGGGGCTTGTTCAAGGTGCCTTTGAAAACTGGCTGTGACCAGTTAATTGAGGCGTTGACGAAGAGTGTGAATTCGTGTGTACGTGTACGAACTATGTCCATTGATAATGGTAGGTTTTAGGCAGAACGGAGGAGACGGTTGTCTTGGGGAGAAAGAGCCTGAATGGCTCTATAATGTATTTTTGTTCAAGTGATTTTCCAAGCTGTGATGGGTAAGTGTTATCATGCTTTAGCCAAAGAGATGGCTTGTTATCTGTTTGACATAATTGTAAAGATGTTTTATTTCATTTAATCTTTTGACTTTGTCTTTACAATTGTGTGTGTGCTCACTAGTGTGTTCTCCTGTCTTTTAAACAGGCGGTTCTAGTGAGGGGACCGAGTGTCCTAGTGAGGGGACTGTATTTTGTAGAAGAGATAATTGGTGTGACTAACTACTGATTAAGACATTTAAATACCAGGGTGTTATCTGAGTTAGTTGTCTGTGAGACTTAAACTGTTATCATTCCATTGATTATCTTGTAAGAACTTGAATTATTCAACTAATACTTTGTTTTGAATAAAACGTAAATATTTCTTGTAACTCCGACTCTGCTTTGAATGAATGAATGAATGAATGATTGGAAGTTTTCTGATTTGATGACCTGATGGAATGGAGAGAGAGAAAGAGCCTGAATGGCTCTATAATGTATTTTTGTTCAAGTGATTTTCCAAGCTGTGATGGGTAAGTGTTATCATGCTTTAGCCAAAGAGATGGCTTGTTATCTGTTTGACATAATTGTAAAGATGTTTTATTTCATTTAATCTTTTGACTTTGTCTTTACAATTGTGTGTGTGCTCACTAGTGTGTTCTCCTGTTCTTTTAAACAGGCGGTTATAGTGAGGGGACCGAGTGTCCTAGTGAGGGACTGTATTTTGTAGAAGAGATAATTGGTGTGACTAACTACTGATTAAGACATTTAAATACAGGGTGTTATCTGAGTTAGTTGTCTGTGAGACTTAAACTGTTATCATTCCATTGATTATCTTGTAAGAACTTGAATTATTCAACTAATACTTTGTTTTGAATAAAACGTAAATATTTCTTGTAACTCCGACTCTGCTTTGAATGAATGAATGAATGAATGATTGGAAGTTTTCTGATTTGATGACCTGATGGAATGGAGAGAGAGAGAGAGAGAGAGAGAGAGAGAGAGACGAGAGAGAGAGAGAGAGAAGGCTATGCCAGTGATCACCTTGAGAAAGAGAGAGGGGGGGTGGGGGGGGGGAGGGGGGGGGGGGGGGGGGGGGGGGGGGGGGGGGGGGAGAGGGGGGGGAGGGGGGGGGGGGGGGGGGGGGGCTGAGTGTAACCAGTTCGCCTAAAGCTCAGGCTAAACGCATACCAAATATTAAAGCTAGTGGAGGGGGGGCGGGGCGACGCCCTTCGCTGGTAATATTATATATATATATTATATATATATAAATAATTATCTATATATATATAGATATATATTAATATTATAATTATATATATACATATATATATTATGTGCACATACAGCACATATGTATATCAATATTTTTATATGTATGCACGCACATGTATATATGCACACAGAAGTATTCTTGCTACTACTAATGATTTTTTGAAAGAAAACAATGTTCTATTATTCATATCCATGGGGGACCGGCACGTGACCAGGTGCCTCCTCCCCCTACCATGAAAAACAAAAAACTTTTTCATTTATAAAGGAACAATCAATCGGAATTTTTGTGGCGTAATTTTGTTGAACTAAGAAGTCAAGCTCAGGTGGTCTATGTGAGAGCAGAGAGAATTTAGAATGGTGTGAAGATCTTGCTCTCCAGTGGTAAAGAACGTAAGTGGTAGCCTACCCTCAAAGTCATCACTCTTTAGAGTTGATTCAAGCATGCCTTCCTTGTAGAAACTCATGGAATTGCTGTTTATAACCCTAAGTAGAAGGTAGAACGTTTTGCTGAAGTCTTTGCGACCAGACAGTTTGTTAGTCCGTGGTGTTTCCTTAATCATGTTTTCCAGAGCTTGAGTTGTGTTCAATGGCCTTCAGATGTAGAGAAGCGAAAATTTTGTTTCTGGGTCTTAACAGTTACGGTGGCATAGACCCTAACGGAATCTTTCCCATCTTTTTCAAGGCTACTTATGTCATTGCTCCTGTTTTCTGAAGATTAGATGGACTTGCAGTTTTCCTTCTGTCTGGAGTGAGGCCAACATAGCTGTATTATCAAAGGGACTGAGTCCATCTTCAAGCCCTCAGAATGTAGGTTGAATTCAGTCACTCCTGTTTTACCGTTTTATGTGAGGTTTTTCAGAAGCTGGTCTCTAAGCGTGGTTGTAGGTTTGTTGAAGATGATATTCCACTACCAGCATTACAGTTTGGGGATTTTAATGGGCTTGGTGCTTGTGACGCAAGTTTGTCAATATCTACCATCTTGCAGAGTGCCTTGATGAGGGTGCATGGTTAGTTTAGATTTAAGTGCAGCCTTTGCTTGTGTGGATCATAGAGCACTTGTTGCAAGAAAAAAATATTTGGAATTGGTGGATCAAAAATGTGCTACAACGACCAAGCATCCTTCAGTATCCCACCTAGCTGTTTTTATTCTCAACATTAGGTAGTCTGCTGCTGCATACTACAGATTAAGTCAGTTTCTGGCATCAGGTTTAATATTACTTAGTTTGCCGGGAGCTTTATCTTGGCTGCAACCAAAATATGGAGTATGTTGCTCAGTGAAGTTGTGGAATCCTCTGATCTTCAAATATTTAAGCGAGGAGCGAATTCAGTTTTGCTCTCTGCTGACATCTGCATTTCAGGTGTTATTTTCTATGGCCATATGTTTAGTTATCACCTTTTCCTACAACTTTTCTCTCTCTGCAGACTGATTTCCCTTTGGAGCCCTCTTGGGTTTATTGTCTGTTGACTTTGTCCGTAAGGGTTTTCAGTTGATGACTTAAAGAAAATCAGAAAGACCTTTGAATGTAACTGGCTCTTTTTCATGGCGTATGCCACTCGTTCCATCCAATTTTTACTTTTGCAGTACAGACTTAAACTACTACAAGCACAGCGCCAGATATAAACAAAACGCCGGTATCTGTGCTATTCATGGCCAAAATAAATGATTTATCATATGCATCATTCTAAAATGGTCTCTTCTACTGTCTATCGATAAATTGCACCGTTCTGCTCATGTTTAGACTTCTTCGCAACCATTAATTTCAAAACTTGTTATTCATACACCTTTTACCAATTGTCCTTGCATGATTTTTCTGCTTGACCAAACATCCCACAAAGTTTCATCCGCTTTTAATGAATGCCAACTCTGGCGGCTACAAGTTACCTTCTGTGTTAACCATATCCACCTTTAAGAACCTCAGGAGTTTACCTGAAAAGCCTAATAGACACTTTTTTTCTTGGATATTTTCGGAGGCTTACATTTTCATCGCCTTAACTACAGTTCATCCCTTTCTGACTACTGTAAGCACAAGTCAGATATCGACATGGGGGCGAAAACTCAATTTGCGACTGAGACAGAACCTCACGACTGTTAACTGCGTTGCCGAGGGGTGGCTTGGATGGATGGATGGATTATGAAATTTAGGGACAAGCCCAAGCACTGGGACCTATTATGGTCATTCAGCGCCGTAATGGAATGAAATAAATAATCTTATAATTAATGAAATGTAATTGAACGTGATGATAATCTGATGTGAACGAAACTTAAAAACCTTATTTCATTAAAAAAAATATATATAATTTTTTTATACCAAAATACAATTAAAAGTATAACTGCATACACTTGTGTGTATTAGGTGAAAGGTAAAATTAAATATTAATAAAATAAGTCAAACTTTACAGTATATATCAATCTCTTTTAAGAACTTTACAAGATTATTGACATCAACATCATCTCCTAAAATATAAGAAAGTTGTTTCCCTGAAAGACCGAATTTCCTGCGGGCAGCACCACACACTGGGCAACAAACCAGAATATGCTCAACTGTCAACAGGCAGCTACAGCGATCACAGACTGGAGCCTCACTTCCTTCAAGTATAAAGCTGTGTGTCAATCGGGAATGAATAGCCAATACGAAGTCTCGTTAAAACAATCTTGGTCCTCCTGTCTCTATGAAACGAAGACTGCTAAAAATTCAAATTAGGTCTGATTGCTTTCAGCTTCTTGTTTCTGGCAAGGAGGTTTGAGGACCATCGCTCCTGCCATTTATGGCGGATATAGCTTCGAATAGGAGACTTCATATCAATGTATGGAACTTCATGGATATCCAGAGATTTTTTATTACATACTCTTTTTGCTGCTCTATCGGCTTTTTCATTACCTTTGATCCCTACATGGGCAGGAACCCAGCAGAACGAAACAGCTTTGTGTTTGGAAGAAATTCGAAACAGCCACTCTTAAGCTTGGAGAATCAAAGGATGTGATGTATTGCAAATATTAAGACTCTCCAAAACACTTTTAGAATCCGAATATATAACAAATTTCTTCTTCTCGGTATGATGAACAATAGCTAATGCTCTATTAATGGCAGAAAGTTCTGCTGTATATACTGTAGCTGAATTTGGTAGTTTTGCAGCCTCACAAGAGTCTTCTGTAATTACGGCTAGCCCAACTCCCTCTCTTGACTTGGAACCGTCTGTATAAATCTTATACGTACCATCATGAGTTACATCATGTTCTAAGAATAAGCTCTTTGCCATTTTATCAGAAAGGTTCTTCTTGACCATAGTTTTGTTACAAACTTTTGCTTTAGGGATAAGCCATGGGGGGAATCTGGAGGCAACTAACTGAGAAACATTCTGATATTTTAGAGTATCATATCACTCTGATGTAGCCTTATCTGGAAGGGGACAGATGACCTTGGTTTAAATTTCCTGTTGTCAAGTTGGCGAATGACCTTATTGGAAGGATTTTCGGAACTGCTTTTTATGCGCATTATGTAGCGCAGACCCAGTTCCTCTCGTCGTAAGTCAAGTGGCAGTTGATGGGTATCTACATACCGACTCTCAACAAGAGATGTTCGGAATGCACCAGAGCAAATTCGTAATACCATGTTATGGACAATATTGAGGTCGTTAAGTTTGCTTTTACACGCTGAAGAATAAATCTGACACCCATAATCTAGCTTTGATCTACAAAGGGCATCATAAAGTCTTAATAAACATTTCTTGTCAGCTCCCCACTCATATCCAGAGACTACTTTCAAAAGATTAAAAGATGCTTTAATTTTACATTTAAGGTTATCAATATGTTTGGTCCAGGTGAGTTTTCAGTCAAAAGTCATTCCCAAAAATTTGACATCGGCAGCATATGGTAAAATAGATCCCTCGAGTTTTAAATTAGGTATAACCTCTTTACGCCTGCTCCTTGAAAAGCGGATAGCAACACTCTTAATGGCTGAAAATTTAAAACCATTTAGCCTGCCCCATTTGGAGACAGAATCAATAGCTTTCTGTATCGGCATGCAGATATAACATCGTAGGCAGTGCAATAAATGGCCAAATCATCCACAAACAATGAAGCTCGAACTGGGCTTGGAACTTCATCCAAGATGCTATTTATGGCGACAGCAAAGAGGGTCACACTGAAAACACTTCCTAGTGGAACACCTTCCTCTTGTTTAAAGGGGGACGACAGAAAGTTCCCTACTCTCACTTTTATTAATCTCTCGGATAGGAAGGAGTGAATGAACCGAATTAAGTTGCCCTTGATACCCATTTTCCGCCAAGTAGTGTCATAAGCTTTCTCTAAATCAAAGAAGACCCCTATTGTCTGACACTGATTGACAAAACCCAGCTGAATTTGGTTGGAGAGTCTCATAAGTGGGTCAAGGGTAGATCTATTTTTACGAAACCCAAATTGGAAAGGAGAGAGAAGCTTATTTGATTCTAAGTGCCATACCAAGCGATAATTTATAATATTTTTCCATTAACTTGCAAACACAGCTTGTTAGTGCTATAGGTCTATAACTTGAACTTTGTTGGGGATCTTGATCTGGTTTTTGAACGGGGATTATGATGAAAATTTTCCAGGATCTCGGCATAACTCCAGTCTCCCAAATCTTATTAATGATCTTAAGAAGGTAGCATTTGGCCTCTTCAGGTAGCTTCCTAAGCATTATATATAAAATAGTATCTTCACCAGGAGAAGTGTCATCTGTTGAAGAGAGTGCTTCATGTAGTTCTTGAAGAGAGAATCTTGCATTGTATGCCTCCCGGTTATCACCAGATAGATTCAGATTGACCTGACTGTTCCTGATTCTTTGGAATTCATTAGAATAGTTTTTTGGGCTAGAAACGTTGGAGAAATATTGACCCAATGATTCAGCTACATCTGAAGGTTATTTCCTACTCTCAAAGAGGGAGTTTTGGGTGGCACAAACTTCCCTGCAAGTTTTCGTACCTTTTTCCATACAAACATCGATAATGTTTTAGAGTTAATTCCATATATATAATAAATCCAAGAGTCTTTCTTGGCACGATGGAAGTATCGGCATTGTTTTGCCATGGCTCGCTGATATATTGTTTTAGAAGTGGAAGTGCCACTTGATTTGTATTTCTTGTAGCATCTTCTAGTAATTTTTCTTAAGGTGGCACACTTTTTGTCCCACCATGGAACTGTTGGTCTCCTTGGCTTTCCAGTAGTTTTTGGAATAGAGGCTTCTGCACTGGCTAATACAGTGTTTGTCCAATACTCATATGCTTCAATATGGTGGTTAAAGGATTCAAATGGTTTATCTAGATGGATATCCTTTTTATACTTCTCCCAATCAGCTTCCAATGGCTTCCATTTCTGTGGCATTTCTGTAGGGACATTTCTGGTAAACTCTAAAAGAATGGGATAGTGATCACTGCCATTTAAAAATTAATTTACTGACCAAATAAAATCTAAAGCTGTTGCAGAGGAACATATACTCAGATCAATAGCTGTGTAAGAATTAAAATATATATTATGGTAAGTCATAGTATCACCCACTGGAGGGGTGGACGTGAAGATCTCATAATTAAGTCCAGGATTGAACTTTTCTGGACCTAATTGAGTTTCCTGCAGGCAAATTACTCCAGGATTAGTTTCTCTTAGGAGGACCTTTAGATTTTCAGCACGAGAACAGTTCCATTGTAGGGTGTTGAATAAAGCCATTACAAATCCGATTTGGAAGCCTTTCTTTTTTCCTCTTGGGGTGGTCTGGAAATAGACGGTTTTTTATGACTAACCCTGTGATCTTTATTTCTCCTAGTTTTATTTTCTTTAGGAGGAGGGTGAACATCTACCGTTGTAATCTGTGCAACCTCTTTAACTTGGTGGTTGTGTTCCATTGAAATACTTGCTTCACTTGAGGAAAGCACACTATAGCTGTTAAATATCGAAGCATGCTTATTTGGAGTATAAGGGGGAGAGCCTGAAGGAGTCCTTCCTCTCTTGGGGTTCCTTAACTGTTTTGATTCCATTAGATCAGGCAGAGATTCTGCCTATGATAGATTTACTACTTTAAAAGTAGGAGATGGAAGAGATGATGGGAGAGCCTCTTCATCTGGAGGAGACTCTTTCTCAACCACAGGCAGCTTACCTGCTTTGTTGGTGTGTGCTCTTGCTTCCAGTGACTGTGCACCCAACCCAGATACCCGGGCCTCGCCTCTACCACAGGAGTTGATACACCTACTGCAGGAGAAGGTGCTCCCACAGGACCCCTTGTGGTAGTGGGTTTAGAGCTCTTGCATAGCTCTTTGATTGGCCCAATTGTTGTTTAGCATATCCTATGCTAATGTGTTCAGCATTAGCCTTATTTATTGCTGACAGTTCATCTTTGTATGCTTCACAGTTTTTATCATTAGCCTTATGGTTTAGCTGACAATTACAACAATTTGGTGTTTCAGAACAAATACTATGGTCAGGGGCAGAGCAATTTATGCAAACTTTTGCGTTCCTACATACTTTTGATGAATGACCAAACTTGAAACAGTTGAAAAATTGAATAGGTTTCAGGAGGGTCTTACTCGCACTCTTTCATTTTCAATGATTACATGGGATGGAATGTTAGGGTCTTCAAAGGTCAAAATTATCATATTAACAATGGGTGTCTTTTTTTACTTTCCACACTGTCAATGGGCTCATTTCAAGGATCTCACTTTCTGTGAACTCACATAAATCTTTGTCAAAAATGACATCTCGGCCATAACTAAAATTTAGGTGGTGTCTGATTTCTTTAATCATATCATGCCCAGAAGGATTCATTGCAGATAGCATTTGTGCTTGTGTTTTAGCATGTATTAGCACTGTACGTTTTCCAAATCTAGATATATCTCCACTATTTATTCCTCCCACCTTTTTCTGGAGATAACTGCAGAACTTATAATAATTGTAAGTTTCCTCCTTCGCTGTAGCAACTAGCCACATAGGAGGTTTGGGAGTTCAGGATGGATCCGAGGGGAGGTTTGTGGCCAAAAAAACCCTACGAATTTGATTATTTTGATCTCGAACCGTTTCTGAATTCTGTTACTTTTTGGAACAATAAGTTTCTCTAATAAATTTGGTTTGTATGGTGCTTTTACGTTGCATGGAACCAGTGGTTATTCAGCAACGGGACCAACGGCTTTACGTGACTTCCGAACCACGTCGAGAGTGAACTTCTATCACCAGAAATACACATCTCTCACTCCTCAATGGAATGGTCGAGAATCGAACCCGCGACCACGCCGCTGAGGCGCTTAAGACTAATAAAGGGCTCTGGGATTTGGCAAATTCTGTGTTAATTCTGATGTTGGGAAAACAAAATTTCCCCTTTTCATATTTGCACATCCTGTTCAATTCCTCTCTCTCTCTCATTTTCTTACATTCAACATAAAGCACTGCAAAAAAAAATTACTTACTAGCCATGGTTAATTCACAACCACCAAGTCATTCTCAAACCATTCAGATCGATAAATCAATTTGAATTGACATCATGACCAAAAAATAGTGAACCCACCGCTGTCAACAAGAGATATTTCATTTTGTCTGAGATTCACCCTCGTGAGTGATGCACTAACAACCATAATTAAACACATCACGGACTATGCTTCTATGCAACACACTCAACATTCGTTAGGTTCTCCCCGAGTCGCAAACCGAGTTTTAACCCCACGTGGATATCTGGATTAACACTTTCTCTAGTCAAGTGAGGTCAAAAGAAGAGGGGATATAATTAAGTGCTGAAAAGTGTTGTCCACTAGGCTGTCAAGTTAAAACCCTGGGGTTCTTAAAGGAGGACACGATTCTCCATTATGTTTAAAGAAAACATTTATGGCAGCCTTTACGATAAAAACCTTTTTTTCAGGGCTTTTAAAATTTAGTGAAGGGTAAAAAGCAGTGTATGTTACAAGACATATAAACCCTTTTCATCTAGATATATTTTAGCTTAAGGCTTTAGCTTTTCATTACTGCTTATCTTGGAGACGACCTGATGCAATTTTGGACACCAATTTCTTTGAAAATCTTACTATCTTCGGGTGATGGAGCTTTTACAAAACTTCATATTTAGCTCTAAAAAGGAAATTCCATCGAGAGTATAGTCTTTAAAAATAAGATTTATTTAGAAAATAACCCAGTTTTAACCTGAAAGCACAAAGATTTGATACTTTGATTATCACATTTTCTATGCTATAGCAAGTTTTTCTACGCTTTGTGGAAGAGAAGTAAAAAGCATAGTATAATATTCATTGATATGCCTTCCAAATTTACCGGAAGCCTATCCTATCATCAAGAAATTTACCACAGAAATGCAAGCTAACCTTGATTAACAGTTCAAACCTTCAACATTATCATTTTTTCATGATGACGAGGTCTTCCTGACAATTTGCCCTCCTGACTGGTTTCCCATTATTGTAACAAAACATTTTTCCTGCATTTGGCACCGCGTCGATGGTGTTTTCGAAACTGCTGTCGCGTCAACCAGCTATGAATTCCCAGGTCATTTCCTTCTTTTCCCCCGACACTGAACCCTCATTTCTTCACTCGTCTTTGATCATCGACCTCACGAAATCACCGAAGCTCTTGGCTCCCTCACCGTTGAGTTCCTCGTAACCCTCCATGGCTTGCTTGCACTTTGCAATCCAAGAGTTGATGTTGACGTAGTGTTCGACAACGAACCCGGCTGCCTGGTAGCTGGAGACGTTCGAAATCAAGACGAGATCGGCCACTGTCACGTGGTCTGTCCCGGCAGCAAATTTGACCCCCTTCAGGAAGCCATCTAACCACTCCAGAGCTTCGTGCAATTTGTCCACATGTTCTTGGCAAGGCTTTTTGGCCTTGCCCGACTTGATGGGTAGCTGTAAAAACAAAGATTCTTATACGGTCTGAAATTTCACAAGATCACCGGGGTTACTTTATCATTACTTGGATATTTCTTATCAATCATATCACATGAAAAATGGGAAGTTTCATATAAGTCAGTTTTCATATAAATCAAACAGTAAATAAGTGAATTTCTTGCTCGTTCATAATATCTGACTAAAGTGCCTCTATACAAAATAAATCTCAAAGTTATCGTCCTTGGATAAAAAATTTCTTCACAAAAAAGGAAGTACTATATAGTACAATGATGCACAATCAGCAAAATAACTAAAAAAAAACAACAAAATTAAGACATTGTTATTTGTGTACAGACTTTGATCGATCAATTTTTATTTGTCTCTTAGATGAACTTCAAGCTATAATAAGCAGCTCTCATTGAGGTTCGCGACCCCTGTCTTAAAAGCCAGGTCATTGTTAGGAATCATTAGGCTGACTGTTTCGGCCCAGGTTAGCCTGATTTTGAAAATGTCAGGATGCAATTTTAATCAACTTGTGATTTTCAGCTAATTTCCTCTGTTCATGGTTCACAGTGGCATCTTACAGATTTTATTCAAACTACACAACATTATCTGATCATTCATTTTTCCACTTCATAGCAAAAAATGAATCCTCAGTTTCGTTGAAAGTTTATATATTAATTCAGTCTTCAGTCAGTACATGGAAAACTATGGTGACCACTGAAGTGATATTATACATAGAGTGAATCGCTATTAAAATATCTACCGACTATACAGTTCAGTCTGAACCACCCAAGCCCGAATATAGGATGACGCAGAACGTAGGTCGTCTACCTACTTTGTGAAGCACCGAGCGTTACGGAAACTTGAGAATCGACCTGAATTGTCCGCTGCAAGACGCAGTGAACTTAACAAAAGCCTAATGAACAATGAATAAAATGTGAGTCTCTGATGGGGATTGACAAAACCCAGCCTGATTACAGTGAAGTCACAACCGTATCGTGTACTTACGAAAAGTTGTGCCCATCGATTGGCGAGAGTGCCAATGTCAAAATGCAGGATGGCGTCGACCTTCGCTCTGGCCTTGGGATCCTTCGGGTAGAGAGAGTCGTCTTTGCCATACTTGTTGACCAAGTAGGTGCAGATTACACGGCTATCGTAAAATGAAAAGTAAATTAGAGATTCCTTTTTGCAGATAAAAGATTAAAAAGGCACAGCGTCTGCTTTAATACTATAAGACCAGTACAAAGATGAATATTGGTGCAATACAAAATAATCTCTTATTTTGCAGATAATATAGTTAATTCTGATATACTAGTCCTTGAACAGTTGTTTCCCAATCAACGCGTCAAGGCGACTTGTGTCAGCCTTCATAGCTGGCAAGAGGTAATACTGAAAAACTCTAAATTCCCATTTTTTTTAACGAAAACCTGAAAGAATTCAGTGAGTTGTCTATGACCATACACAGTTAATGGAAATGGTCATCACTGAATTTATTTTATATGTGAAGAAATATAAGATTACATATACATAATAATAATAATAATAATTAAATAATAATAATAATAATAATAATTAAGAATAATAATAATAATAATAATAATAAGAAATATAATAATAATATAATAAATAATGAATAATAATAAAATAATAATAATAATTAACAATGTAATAAATTAATAATAATAAAATTAATAATAATAATAATACATCAAAAAGGTGTAAATAATGTTGTCACTTGTTGTTAATAAGTTCTGATGTCCTTAAAGTATTTACTACAGTATGAACTTTCCAAAAACGAGGCATAGGTAGGTCACCTTTCCCACAAAGTGAGGTCCCCATCGACCAGCGTGGGCACCGTGTGCTGAGGGTTGATGGCAACGAATTCTGGCTTGAGCTGTTCTTTATTGAACAGGTCGACCTTCTTCAGGTTGAGATCGACCCCAACTGCCCGGGCTGTAAGGAGGACCGACCGGCAGTAGGGGGAGACAGGGTGGTAGTAGAGATCGAGGGGCATCGTGGATTTCTTTTAAATCTGCGAACGAAAAATTGATGAATGCCAAACTGTTACTCGTAGATACACAAAACAATAGGTGAATGCCAAAATGTCCTCGTGGATAGACACGTAAATATAGTCATATATTTATATAGAATTTGGTACGGTACAAACATTTAAGCGTCAAAATAACTGCACATGGCATTTGGTAAAAAATCAAAAACAAAAAAAAAAAATGAAAATAATGAAAAAAACGAATCCGTGATTCATTGACAATTCCGCTGATTTGGAGTTGATTTACACTTTTGCAATGGGAGTGTGACCTAAAAATTCATGGTTTCCGCTCAAAATGTGACTATAAAGGATAATATTACGCACAAAAATCCTTCCACAAGGAATAGAACTGTTGTCAATTTCACTTAATTCTTCTTTGGCGTTTGATAAGCATAAATTAGTTATATGCCATTTTCACAGTTACTATTTAAAAATACATTATTCATTATTGTGAGGAATCCAGTGGCAATTCATTAAGGATACGCTTTTATTAAGAAAACTTCTGGGCCATTTAGAGCATTGTCAGACAACCTGCTTGCATACAAAAACTCTGGTAGCATGGTGATGACCTTGCGCCGAAATCCAGTCTGGAAGTAGATAAGATTACACTAGATTCTTAGTCAAGAAAAATGGGGTGGGTAGACTCGTTTTTCAAAGAACAATGCGCCATTTCAGGGGAGGATAGATACGATATAGCCGGACTTTCACTCAAAGTTGAATGTGGAATTATCTTGAAACAGTCATCTCTTATATTTTGCGAAACATGTCAGAAATACCAAGAGTGTATTTCCACTGTGGTAATTAATAACTAGCGCCTCAGCGGCATGGTTGGTATGGTATTAGCGTCCCACCTCGGTGGTCGCAGGTTTGATTCTCGGCCATTCCATTGATGAGAGAGAGATGTGTATATCTGGAGATAGAAGTTCACTCTCGACGTGGTTCGAAAGTCACGTAAAGCCGTTGGTCCCGTTGCTGAATAACCACTGGTTCCATGCAACGTAAAAGCACCATACAAACAAACAAACAAACAATAACTATCGTTTGGCACGAAAATCTCGAAGTCTAAGAAACCTTGGGTAGATCTTGCATGAAAATAGATAGTACACGCGCCAGATGTAATAGCATACTTAGTCTCAGAAAAGAGAGAGAGGGAGAGAGAGAAACTGACGAAATTTAAACCCTCGTATTGACACCAGGAGTAGTGTTCCTGGAACTAATAAACGGAAACCGATGAATTTGCTGTGAAATTCATTCAACGGCAAAAAAAAAAAAAAACTTGATCACTTGTGTCTGGCTTAAATATCAATATAATAGCAATGATTTATTGGAGCGTGGCAACTCGCGTATCGAAATCTCAATTATTTCCGGTCACGCGCCACGTCGTGCGTAGAGTTTACTGTCTACATCACTTCAGTTACCTTTTAAGATAAGTTATATTTTTCCATTCATATTTGATAATATGGCTCAACGTCGCAATGATACTAGATATTCCTGATACGCAAATCGTCTGCAGCTGATATTACTCTCTCTCTCTCTCTCTCTCTCTCTCTCTCTCTCTCTCTCTCTCTCTCTCTGTACGTATATGTATAATTACCAAATTTAAAGAAGAATGCAAACAGCACATTCCCTTAACTGGCAAACGGTACACCATCCGCGAGTGTAGCTACTCTCAGAACGAGCCAAGCCCAAAGCCTTGTAATTATAGGTTCCTTTCAAGATTATTTTCTGCCGTTTTCCGCGCAGACCCGGACCAACTTCACCAGACACAGGCCCTTCAAAATTCCCTCAAATCTTCTGATATTTCTTTCAGCTACCTCGTCCTAATTCAGCATGCACACTTTACCTCTTTTAGCAAGACTAAGTATCATGGTATATCATTTCAAATTTGGTCATTAAATAGGAATGCTGGTGAGGTATGTTTGAAATGGGAAAACTGATCACACGGCAATCTTGGGAGCGTTCTTACAGTAATTAGAGTCAACAAAGAGGAATGGTGATGATTCTCGTCGGAAATTTGGTAATGTGTACCGCAAGCACTTTAGGGACAGGAAGCAAAAATAACCGCAGGGTTGGCGGGGCGGAGAACGGGCAACGACCCGCATCTCAAACGACCGGAAAGATTGCACGTATGCCAAGCGTCCGTCGCTGTACGTAACAGCATTTGCATCACTGATTGCAAGGTGGATATTAAAATGCAAACAGTCACTGATGACTAGAAAAAGAAAAGCATTTAGGAATTTCTTATTCTCAAAACAGTCACGTTATAGGTTAGGTCTCAGGTCCTCGCGGTTCATAGGATATTTATCAGATCTTGAATGTGCTTAGGTCACATTAATACTCTCTCTCCATCTCAATGCTTCTTTATTTTCCTGTCATTAATTGAACCGATTTAATGTATATGATACATAAAAAAAAGCTCGCAAAATTAAATTGTGTACATCTGACGATGGCAAGGAAAAATTACCAACTCTAGACAAGCAAACAGTTTAGCGCCACGAAATCGCGGATACTGCTGAACGTGCGAGTCTTTACGTTGTCCGTTTGCTGCTGCGAATGTTAAGCAACATGACTTGGATCAGTCACCAAGCGGTGTCGATCAGAGTTCTAACTACGTGCGTTTCAGGTTTAGTGATAATGCTTAGTACACAGTGATTTTAGCCTGTACTTGAATTAATCATACTCACGTCCACAGAAATGAATACTGTACTGTACCTGTGTCGAAATACTGGAACTTATCCAGACCCACGGATGTGAATGCCTCTCTCTCTCTCTCTCTCTCTCTCTCTCTCTCTCTCTCTCTCTCTCTCTCTCTCTCTGTTTTTGCCTCTGAACCAAGTGTTCAAATCGATGGTAACACTAGTGTATAAACTAACCATAAAAAAACTTTCAATCTCAAACTTAGATTTATACTTGAATGGGGAGATGAGACTTCAAATTAAACTGCTGCATTTTAAACAGAACTTGATAAACATTTTTTAAAAACTAGAACCACCACCAAACGCTCGAATCATTAAGTCTTTCACCACCTTGAAATAAAATAAGGGCACATTAATGGCAATAACTATTATAAACCCTTTCGAGGTTCCTCTAAGTCGAAGTTCGGTTTTAGGCCTACACTGGAGGGATCTTGGTTTGGCGACTATACACTGTATTGGTCTTGGGTATTTGTAATTATTCATCTAGTTTCGGTTTTTTTAAAGACTGACAAACTTGTAAGATATGACAAACTTGTAAGATATTGTTATTTCGAAAATACACAAAACCAATTCTCAATGCAGTTCTTTAGTAAAAATACAAAAGTAAAACTTTCAGCTGGAGTTGGGAGCTGTAACTCCCATGACATGAAATGGAAAAAGGGTACAAGAATATACACAAAAGTGATTGGATCCAAAGTGGTCTAACTAAAAGAATAAGTTTTACAAGTCGTCTAACCATCCAAACTTGTATCCAAGTATGTAATCAAAACATCTGTTGGTGGAAATTTTACACACTGCGTCAACAGCAGCCCAGAATAAAAATGATTAACGTTAAAACGGACGTAAAATCAGAGCAGTTATTCCGACATTTTTTTTATACCCACGCCTTTTCGTTAACCCTACCCCGTTAATCCGTACTACTTTGGGAGACATTGGAAGCTGTATTTTAAATAACTTTTAATCATTTACCCCATAAACCACGAGAGGCAAAACGATTTAAGTACTTAGGCTGCTTATGAAATGAAAAAAACTTAAGCAACACTGATCGTATCTCCACAAAAAAAAAACAATGAAAAATTGCCGTTTAAAAAGATATAAATCATCTTCGTGAATAACATTTGGATTTAAGTTACTTATATAAAACTTACTATTGCAAGTAGCTACGACATTCATTTTGAAAATGTGAAAATGGAAACAGTATCTTAGAATAGCACTTTGTTCTGGAGTATTCCTGTGACACACACACACACACAAACATATATATATATATATTATATATATATATATATATATATCTATATATATATATATATATATATACATGCATTATGTGTATGTGAGGGTGTGTGCATGTGTAATTGTCAACAAAGTGGGAAGTGTCTCGTCTATTTTGCACAGGCTTAAAAAAACAAAAGAAACACGTTGTCTAACTACATGAAATTCAGCTATGTATTCCAAACAGAGATGAGACGGAGAAATATGGGCGTGGATACTTCCTGCGTTGGTAGATATGAAGCATGGAAGAGGACGACAACGCTGATAACCGGCATTTTAATGCCATATAGCTTTATTTAAATAGCTTTAAATTTCATCGTTTTACTTAATCTACTTTCACTTCTAATTTCGAAATTGGCTAATTTTCCCAGTTTCCGTTAAAAAGATATGTGCAAACAGTCTTTGTCTTGGTTTTAAAACGGAGCGATGTTACCCCAGCTTCTGTCATAACTTTCTTCTATGGTACTTAAGTGTCACATGATGTTTCCGGGCTGACCTTCACAGTTCATGAAAGGGAGCCATAACTACGGGTCTATTTAATTTACTTTACTCACACCAATTTACTAGATGGCATGCAACTCCCACACGCGTCCACCCACCAACCGGGGACGGAACGTCAACTTTAGCCAGACGCCCATGACATCACTACCCACAACACCACCACTACCCATGACAACACTTCCCAAAGCTACGAAACGACTTTCATCTGTTTTTTTCTTATAGCAGTTGACATGGCATTGCTTATAAACAGACATTACACGATGTAAAGCTAGTCCACGAAAATTAACAGATGTCGAGTTTTTTTCTCCGGAGCACCGAGAATAACTAATATCATACACAATCGTTTACACGTCAGTGCTTGCCAACACAATATCTACCGATAAATGTTACGTTTTTATGCAATAGTATGTTCGACATGGAAAAAAACAACACTAAAACTTCATGTGTTAAAAACAAAGGGCGGTGTTACCTTCTCGGATTCTCCCGGGGAACAACTGTCTGGTACGCCGCCTGAGTGTGAGGTGGCGTGGACCGGTTAGAATGTAATACTGAGCAAGCCGGGTGACTGAACGAAGAATTCTGGAATTTTTCTCGATTGCATGACTGCAAATACCGATTTTCTGAGTTAAGAAGAACTGTTCCTTATGAAAGTTAGATAAATGTGAATAGGTAGCATCATTCAATCGAATTATTCTCTATTTAAGATTATTATATTTATATACCCAGTTTCAGAAGTTCAAACAGTTGCAAGTTCTTTACATAGTTGCCAAACGCTTACGTCAAAACTATCGAAGTTTTCTTTGTTTTTAAGCCGTTTCCACATCGGTTAGGTTTTCTGACAACTGTCTTTTTAAAGAAAATCAAAATGGACCGTTATGTGTCATCTTTTGAAAATTATCTTCCAGTCCAGAATTACTGTAAATAAGAAATAAAATCACCACAATCTTGAGAAGCACATAGAGATAAGTGTAAGTTACCTTACAAACTACATTCAGAACTCCCTCTGGAGTTTAGAAAATTGTTTTGTCAGAACTTTAAGACACAGGCGAATGCTTTAAAATATATTTAATATAAGAGTACGGTATCCAGTAAGTACATAAGAATTCGGTTTCAGGATTTTGCGAGTAAACGGCATAGTACATGGAATATAATCACGTACTGTCATTAACCATGAACATGAAATATTTATAGCAATGTTTTTATCGTGCCCATTTCGCAGACTGCGTGAATTTCTAGGACAAATAAGAATTCTAGTCTAACCCCGTCGAGGATGGAAGAATCTGCTTTCGCATTGCTTGCTTGCCATCGATTCCATTTAACCTCTTAATGACCTTGAATCATGTCTGGTCTTTTTTTTTCTTTTACTGCCGCACCAAAGATGTCTAGTCCTTCAACCAGATCGAATATTTTGAGGGAGGAGGGGATGGATGGTTGTTTTCTGTTATATCGCTTTTTATATTAAAATAATGCACTACTGGTGGAATATGAAATAAATGAACCTTTTGGTTACTATATATATATATATATATATATATATATATATATATATATATGTATATATACATGTATATTTTATATATAATATATATATATATATATATATAATATATATATATATATATATACATACAACAGCATTTTTAAAAGCCTCCTGTATGTTGCCAAAGGGAATTTGAAATCCGTTAACATTATGGAGATACATTTACAAATAAAAATTATCATAGGTACTTTGATTAATGGAATATGAGTCTTATATCGCTATACAGCTTTATACCCCTCTCTTTATTTCATCTGTTTCTTTCTTTCTTTTTTTTTTGTATTACCAGTTGGCCTTCAACCAATTCAAGGATAAAAAGAGTTACTTGCCCACCACCCCGTCATTTGGTGGAACTTGGAATGTTGCCTCGTTCCTCAAAGACTGTCTTGTTTTCTTGTTTTTAAAATGGTACCAATTGTCAAGTACTCATTAGGTAACAGAGGCGATCTGTTTTGGTTGCAATATTCTGATGCTGCAGATCTAACTATCGGCCAAATACAGTCACTTCTAGGACTAGTTTATAAGTCTGCCTGTTTATATTCAAGTGAAACAATGGAGTATTTTTGTGTCCGAATTTAGAAACCTGCCCGTACCCAGAGTCTTTTCGTATTGGGGGCCGGGTTCCCAAAACTGGACCTTTTCTTCTTTAAGTGTCATTGCATATATAGGTATATACAAGATGAAATACTTGAAAATATGGACGTCCAGAAATTTGGGGATGACCTCCCGACGTCCCACCTCGGTACAGGTCTACCCTTGACCCCGATCTCTTCTTACGTTTATAAGGCTTTTATGAAAGTGCTTTTTTTGCTTCAAAGTGAGGTTACACGTCAGTTAACAAATACCCCGCGTAATTTCTTAAGTACTTAGGCAACAGATAACACTATTGTAGTACTTTAACAGACAGTTTTGAACGTCATGCACCCGCAAAATAAACAAATATTATAGTCATAATTATCAATGTTGCTATTTCCACTATCCCAGTTCATGACGTACCCACACATTTTTACGAGACACGTCTACTGTCTATTAACCTCCAGGCAAAATTTCAAATAGATTCTTCATGTGATAAAGGAAATGATGCGGCAAAACATTGACAAAGATATTAACAAACAAACAAATGAATATACGAATGAAACATGAGAAAATACCTTCTTAGATGTAAATGAGGCAAAATAAGAATTTCAACCAGTGACATAACAGTCGAAGGTAACATTAAAGAAAATACTGGGAAAGAGAGAGTTTTTGAGGAAAGGACTTGCTGTGAAATATGTAAGGCATGGTTCCACTACGGATGTTCAGGCATTAAGGGCAAATACACACCCATACTTCAGAGTGACAACATATTGTGCATTTGTAACAATTGCGAGAAGCTTGAACAAAACAACAGATAAAATGCGCATTAAAGATGAACTTGAAGAAATAAAAGCAAACATAGCAAGATAATAGCAAAGTTGATTCAGTATTCGGCTCAGAAGACTAGTGATGTAATGATCAACATTGATGAAATTGAAAACAGTGTTGATAAAGATGCAAAGACTATGACAAACATACACAACACTTATGGTGAGTCACTAAAGTGCTTCTGGTCAGAGACACAAACGAAGAGAGCACAGCAGCTAATGAAAGAGGCAAATTATGAGTAAAATAACGGCGCCAGTTGAACAGGTTAAAACGACAAGAGACGGACACTTATTTGTAAGTCTTCAAGACAGGAAAAAACGTAGAAAAGGCAAAGCTGGAGAATCGGGAAATCAACAATATAACAGTGAATGAAAAGGGTAAACTTTAAACCCAAAATAAAAGTAGTCTCTGTCCCGAAGGATGAGGATGACATTGTCGGTAACATTGTAATGAAAAATCCCTGAATAAGTCATTT
Source organism: Macrobrachium nipponense (assembly GCF_015104395.2). Classification (NCBI taxonomy): domain Eukaryota; kingdom Metazoa; phylum Arthropoda; class Malacostraca; order Decapoda; family Palaemonidae; genus Macrobrachium; species Macrobrachium nipponense. Next base: position 112,950,253 of record NC_061108.1, read on the forward strand.
CATTCATGAAGAGGACGACCTGAAAATTGTCAAGGAAATGAAAGCCAGAGATGACAAATAAAAGCACTATATCATCAAATACACACCACAGATACCGAAGGCTATCTATGATAGAGGTAACAAGTTGTGTACAATGTACAGCCGGTGCAGAGTAACGTATACGACTGTTACATCCCCTATCAATGCTATAAACGGGAGAGGAAATCAGTATGCCTGTTTGATTTTGTTATTTAAAATATACAGTACAGCAGAAAGCTTCCGATGACCTGCACGGTCCTCCTTGTCCAGATGTAACAAGGCAAATAACAGTTAAAGAAAATGCCAAATGGTCTAACAGTGAATTACGTGACGCTAAGAAAAAGAAAAGAAAAATGGACGCTTTATGGAAAAGATCGAAAGAATCAAGTGGTGAAAATTGGCCACAGTATAAAACAGCCAGAAATCAATACAAGGACTTGATTATAAAACCCAGAAAATGTTATTACAATAAAAAGTTTGGTGTAGAGAAAATACCCAAAATATCCATGAAAATTTAGCCGGAAGATTGGGACTCATGAAAGAAAAACCTCTACCTGATGTAACTAGTGACCACAAAAACCTAGCCGATAACTTTGGGAATTGCTAAAAAAAAAAAAAAAAAAAAAAAAAAAATCTGCCATAGTTTAGAAAGTGAGGTCCCTTCTGATCTCCCAGTGATTGAAATACGAAATAGCAAATTCAGTAAGTTTAAAGAACTGAACATTGATGACTTTGAAAAACGATGAAAGAAGTAAAACACCTACTGTGAAAATGACCCGTTTCCCATAAGTGATTTGAAAGAAGCAAAAAATTTTGATCAGTTGCGGGAGCTATATTTTGATATTGTCCAGATGAGTTTAGCTCAGGCATCCTTCCCAAGTAGTGAAAAGCTTGCTTGTATAAAGTCGGTCTACAAAGGAAAAGGTGATACTTAAAATCTAAGCTGCTATAGGCCAATATCGAACTTATCGTACTAAGAACTAACGTAGAAACACTTGAAACGGCTCAACATTATACCTGACGATCAGTCAGCTTACAGAAAAAAAAAAAAAAAAAAAAAAAAAAAAACACTCAACAGATAAACCGGCAGCCCGGACCATGGAGATACAACGATCGAGATACCGACTGTAACCCTTACTGGTATTTAGGAGTAGACTTGTAAACTGTGAAACTGACCGTCTGCCGAAAATATATGGGTGGCTTACTTAACAAGCACCAATAATTGCTTGTTAGATTTTGGGTCTAGATCAAATATATGAGATACCAGATGAAACTAATTTATGATATATCTGCAGACACCACTGATTACAGAATGACCAGTGACAGACATTTTGGAGGGTGGGTTTCACCCCTGACAGACGCACTGAAAAGGGGGGGGGGGGTGTTAATTGGATCTAGATCCAGCTTAGGAGATACCGAGTAAAATTTACACTACAATAGCACTGCACATCCTAGAATACTGTGGTGGTAATGACAGACATTTTGGTGGGTGGTGGTTACCCCCCTGACAGATCGCCCCCAAACAAACGAGTGGGGAGAGGGAGACGGGATCTGCATCCAACATTGGAGATACCAAGTAAAATTTGTACTACAATAGCACTGCACATCCTAGAGTACTGTGGTGGTAATGACAGACATTTTAGTGGGTAGTTACCCCCTGACAGACACCCCACAATGGGTGGGGGAAGGGGGAAGGGAAGGGGTTGACAGGATCTCCATCTAACATTGGAGATACCAAGTAAAATTTGTACTACAATAGCACTGCACATCTTAGAATGCTGTAATGGTAATACCAGACATTTTAGTGGGTGTTTACCCCCTCACAGACACCCCACAACGAATGGGGAGGGGGAGGGGGAGACAGGAACTGCAACCAACCTTGTATATACCAAGTAAAATTTGTACTACAGTAGCACTTCATATCCTAGAATGCTGTGATGGTAATAACAGACATTTTAGTGGGTGGTTTCCCCCTGACAGACACACCCTAACAGGTGGGCAGGGGGAAGGGCAAGCCCTGGGTAATTAATGTCTAGACTAGTATAGTAGGCTACTATTGACCCGTATTATACATTATCGTGATATATTTAATAAATATTTTTATCCTTTCTATATCCTTTGTATTTATTTAACACAAAAATTATTTATTTGTTTCATATAAAAAGTAACAGTCATCTGTAGGCCCATGATAATTCGGTCATATTATTATTTTATCAAGCAAGCAACTGAGTTCAATTATAGTACTCGCTTTAGCTTTGTTTACGAGATGAAAATTAATGTAGCAGTGGCCGGAGGACTGGCACTGTAAAGTAGCATGTAAGTTCATATCATTATTAGAGTTATTGCTGTAAAATGTCTATGTACATAACATTTGTTAAATAGAGTAATACGCACCCATTAAATAGATAGTAATACATATGTCATATATACGCTATAGTCAGGGTACAGATCATAATAATTGCCTATAGCCTACTCGGTTTGTTTTATCGAAGCAGGACTACCTTCTTTTGGTTTCAACTGACTTTCATACTAATAAAATCATGGATACATTTTTTATTATCAGTTTTATGAATAAATATTGTTACTATACTCGATTTTTTTCGGGTGGTGTAAAATTCGTCAGCTATAATACACCTGGCTGAGGAAGGACACAGAGGATCTCTGTTTTTTAAACAATCTCTTCACACACCAAGTTATTTCGAACATTTCCATTCTCTCAAGAAGATTATGAATAAATATAAGACCAAAGAAATAATCACCTTGCATTAATGTAAGAAAAATGAAAAATTAGTGCGATTGTGAATTTTTTCTATCGTTAATGTTTAATGAGTAAGTGTTTAGCGAATTGTTAGGGTTTAGCGAGTAAGCGTTTAGTGAATGTTTATGAGTAAGTGTATAATGAATGTTTAGGGTTTAGTGAATGTTTACTGAGTCTTTAGGGTTTAGTGAATGTTTTGTGAATGTTATCGAATGTTTATTATGTAAGTATTCAGTGAATGTTTTGTCTTTAGGGTTTTAGTGAATGTTAAGTGAGCGTTTAGTGAAAGTCTCGTGAATGGTAGTGTTTAGTGAATATTTCGTGTGTCAGTATACATGGAGTGTTAGGTTTGAGTTGAATATTTGCGAATGTTAAGTGAGTGAATATTTTGCGAATGTGAAGTGAACGTTTAGTGACTGTCTTGTTTAGCAAGTGTTTAGTGTGTAAGTGTTTATTGAGTTTTTAATGAGTGGATGTTCATTCACTGTTTAGTATAGGGTTTGGTAAGCATTTAGTATTTAATGAGTGCTTAGGGTTTAGTGAGTGTTTAGTGTTTAATTGATGTTTAGGATTAAGTGACTGTTTAGTGAATGTTTACCGAGTGTTTGGGGTATAATGAGTATTTAGTGAATTTAGCGTTTTAAGTGTTTAGTGACAATTTAGTGTATCGTGAGTGCCTAGTCAGAGTTGGGTATTCAGTGTTTTGAGTTATTGAGTGTGAGTGTATGTAAAGTGAGTGTGTGTGTGTGAGTGTATGTTAAGTGTGTGTGTGTGTATAGTAAATGTATGCAAGTGTGAGTGCTTACTGAGTAAGTGCATTGTGAGTGTTAGTGTTTAGTGATTGTATTACATTACTGTTTAGTTAGTGCTTCGCTACTGTATGCAAAGAAAGTCCTGTATTTACACAGGAACCATTTATGCTTGACACTGCTTAGATCCGAGAGCAGATGCTTAGGCCTTGACCACAATGGTTGGAGTGCTTAGACCTGTTTTCGTAAGGTAATTTTTCTCTGTGAAATTGGATCGAATAATAATATTAATAATAATAATAATAAAGATGAAAAAAGTAATAGTTATAAAATATAGTACTAAGAGCTGGACCGAGACCTTTCAATATGGCCTTCCGAAGTCACTCTCGGTAAGGAGATCGCTACTTCAGTGATTGACGCCCTATCCTTGTACACAGCTGACATATTTGCACATTCGGTTGTCCGATTTTTATAACTGTGTTGGAGACGCATTATAAATCATATTAGCAATGGTAAATATATTGAACAGCCGTGAGGATATAATATGATGTTAATGCCTGTCTACTGAATATAATGAGCAATTAAAGTAAAAATATCACTAGGGAGAAAATTAGTCGAATAATGGTCGTCAAAGTCAGCATCGATAGAATGTACTGAAACACATTACATAGGCTGCCTTTGGTGCGTGCCGGCGGGAAGTTAAGAGACAAACACATTCAGCTGTCTTTAAACATCAAACTGCGTAAGTATCATTTTTATACGAGTTTAAATTTTCTTCCCTGAATATAAATGGTAACTGATTCTTGGTAATAGCGTACAGATCAATATGAATGAGGCAGCCGAAAATAAGTGGACCACTAGATAATTGACATGATATTATAGGCCAACTTAATTTGGGAGTTATGAGCTCCAAGTTGCATGATCGTCAACTTCGGGAAGGGGAATAGAATGGGTGAACATTTTTTAATGTTTATAGTAAGCCTGCTTTTGAGATGAAGCTGCTGAGAAGAATACTTGGCATTAAATGGGATGATTATGTTTAGAAACGAAGACATCAGGGTGAGATTGAGGCAGGCCAGTCAGTACCAGGTTGAAGAGGGGAAGGCTGAAATGGTTTGGACATGTTGAGAGGATGGAAGATAGAGACCCCAGGAGAGCACTGAGAGCAGTACAAATAGGAAGAAAGACCGCTGGGTAGACCAAGAACGATGGGGATAGACATAATTGTCAGGGATCTTGAGGATGAAATCCAAAACTTAGAGGAAGCGAGGGAAATGGCTCGGGATAGAGACAGATTGGAGCGAAACTGTATCAGCCTTATGCCACTGGCCAGTGGCGGGAAAGATAAATCTAATCTAAATCTAATAGTAAGCCTATCCTGAACAATTCATTCACATTTCCGTTTCCAGTAATTATTTGTGTTGTGATACATCATCTCCTTGTGAATATCAATCGAACTCCCGCATCGATGAAAATTTCATTTCATCCACACGAACTCAGTAACTAGAGAACAATTAACAGTTATGGTAAGAAATTGGTCTACGAACCTCGACATGGCTGCAGTGCCTTAACTATAGGCAAGTAAAGAAAAATGACCAAAGACGCTATTAAAACGAGAATACTTATCTTGAGGAAATGAGAGTGGCACCATATGACTCGTTTAATTATTCAAAAATTGCTCAGCACACATACTGACCCCCTCCCATTCAGATAAGATACTACTTGTGTGAAGTATAACTCCACACCAAAGGATAGTGCTAACTATATATATATATATATATATATATATATATATATTATATATATATATATGTTTGTGTGTGTGAAACTATAGAAAGTAGACCAGGCCTAGTAAGTCTCATACATAGTTTTTTATATAGATGGGATGGAATTAATGAACTGAAATATTCCATATTTCAATAGGAATTTAAAAAAAACTCCGGCAGTAATTCTTATCCTGAAACATCACAATATTTCTTTAATTTTTTGCCTTTTAAATTTTTTATCAGGCTCACAATTTTCAGATAATTACCATATTTATTATGTTAATATTGCCCACGATAGATTTTGAATCATTTCAAGGTGTCCCATCTCTCCCTTCTAATAGTGGGTTATGTTTGTGAAGGGGTAACCACCCACTAAAATGTCTGTCATTACCACAGTACTCTAGGATTTGTAGTGCTATTGTAGTACAAATTTTATTTGGTATCTCCGATGTTGGATGCCGATCCTGTCTCCCCCTCTCTCTCCCCCTCCCCACTATTGTAGTGTAAATTTTACTTAGTATCTCCTAAGTTGGATCTATATCCAATTAACGCCCCTCCCCCCCCTTTTCAGTGCGTCTGTCAGGGGGAACCCACCCTCCAAAATGTCTGTCACTGGTCATTCTGTAATCAGTAGAGTCTGCAGATATATTATATATTAGTTTCATCTGGTATCCCATATATTTGATTTAGACCCAAAATCTAACAAGCAATTAGTGGTGCTTGTTAAGTAAGCCACCAATATATTTTCGGCAGACGGTCAGTTTCACAGTTTACAAGTCTACTCCTAAATACCAGTAGGGGTTACAGTCGGTATCTCGATCGTTGTATCTCCATGGTCCGGGCTGCCGGTCTAAGAGACTGCAGGAAGGTTACAGTAGTTATATCACCTGAAATCAGAAAAGAAAGGCTTAACAAGAGGAGTGCCCCAAAAGGCAGCGTCCTGGGTTCACTGCTATTTGGGATTTACACAGTTGAATTATCTAGAATTCTAAACAAGCACAAGTTTAGGTATATACTGTATGCTGGTGATACTCAGTTCTATTTTCCTGTCGAAACGGTAGAAGACCTCATAAGTAAAATTGTAGCAATAATGAAAGTTATACAAAAAATTAATGGCCGCGAAGAAATTGAAACTTACTGAACACAAAACTGATTGTATACTATTTGGATCTGACAGTGCACTACGACAATATGAACACTTCAAAAGAATAGCTATTGGTTCGTAATCAATAAACATTGTAGCAGCAGTGAGGAAGTTAGGAGTATTTATTGACATTAAATTATAGATGAAAAACTATGTATTACATATTGTAAAAAAACTGTAACTATCATATTAGAAACACTGCATTTATTAGAAAATATTTAAATGAAGATACTCTGAAAACAGCAATTTGTAATCAAATAGTACTTTCGAGGCTTGACTACTGCAACGTTATATATTACGGTCTCCCTAACTACCTACTAAGAAAATTGCAAACAGTACAAAATAGTCTCTAGGTTAATAAAAAGATTACGTTCCCGTGGCAGAATAACCCCAGCACTAATTGAGCTACATTGGCTCCCAGGAAAAGCAGGAATAGAATACAAAATACTTTTACAAACTTCTAAGCACTAAAATATGGTGAACTAACATATCTGAGAAACTGTTTAAGAATCCTTAGAACCTGAAATGAACAAAATACACACAGTTAGTGAGAAACAGAATGATGAAATATGCATACATGTGACGAAAGCTCTAAGCTATATACTGTAATGTAGAAATATGCCACTTGAAACTTACTTCCACACAGGAGGATAGGACAAAGTTAAAGTCCACAAAAATTTGAAAATAAACTTCAAATATACATCTTTGGCAGACTACCCTACGAAATGGAAAGGAAACAAAATAAAACTAAAAAAGCTGTTTGTGTATGTATTTATGTGCCATGAATGAAAGATATTTAAGAAAACTAAAATTGAAGCTTATTAATAAATGGGACCATCCAGAAGCTGCAAATATGGTTAGACAGGATAGCCTCTACGAATAAGCATGGATTCTGATGATGGTGACATCTTGGCTATAATGTTACAGGTTTCATAAAGTAATTTTCATCTTTTATACACATTTGAGTCCCGAATGATTGAATTTTATAAATTCAGCGAAGCTCTCTTCATCTTCAATTTTTATATTTTATATGTAGTACCTACTATATTGGCTGGCAAGTAATTTCAGTTCCGCCTCTCTCCATTAATCTTTTTTGTTCAGCAATTTGTAGTAATTCACAATTGCAAAAAAGATTATCCTTTCCTTTTTACCTATTGTTGAGTTATGGTTTGCCGGGGGTTGGGTGGTGTTGGTATTTGATTTCATTGTCGTTTTCCTCTTACTGCAGATCACAAACCATTGCAGAAGAGAAAGAAGAAGAACTGAACTTCGAGTGGGACGAAGTTGTTTTGGAAAATAAGCGACCGCCAAGAGCGTTTAGTCAACCGTAATCATGGCTGCTCGTGTTGCCGGTATTTTTGACGAAAATCTACGCAATTCAGTCAAATCATGCAAACTTTTGGTTGTCGGCGCCGGTGGTATTGGCTGTGAACTATTGAAGAACTTAGTTCTATCAGGATTTGAGGATATTGAGCTGGTAAGTGACAGAATTCGGCGAATGGACGCCTTTCCCGCCTTGTTTTGATTTTAACGTAACATTGAATTACTAAGGTAGTACTATAGTAGCTATTGTAAATAAACTTTAGCAGTATAAGTTGTTGTTGGTAGCCAAGACAAGGCTATCGTTGGCATCTGATAGGCAATGGTTTAGATCAGACGTGTATCAACATAGGCTTAGGCTACGTTTGTTGGGTAACACCTTAGGGTAAAAAACCGTAGGGTCCAGAGTGGACCATGTACGATCAACTTGGACAATCCCAAAAAAAAGTACATTATAACGCGTCCTGACATCGGATATGGGCATCAGTTGCGACTTGTTGTTGGTGAGAACGGAGCTAAAGACCTCTACTCTCCTTTCGAATTAAGCATTTTCTCCAAAGTTAGAAATTAAGGCCAAATTTTCAGATTTAAACAGAGGGTAGTGAAAACGGTGTCAAACGTAGTTCAAATCTCACCAAAACGTGTTCAAAAGTTTTACTCACAACTCGAAATATTTAGAAGATTGACGCCATCTCGATGTTTACGGAGTCGCTTGTATCAATAAACTAACCATTTCCTGTGATAGGGTAGATCATCACAGCAGGCCACGCAGGCCACCTACATCAATGCAAGCCACCCTCCGAAAAAGTACATTATAACGCGTCCTGACACCGAGATGGGCATCAGTCGCGACTTGTTGTTGGTGAGAAACGGAGCTAAAGACCTCTACTCTCCTTTCGAAGTAAGTATTTTCCCCAAAGTTAGAAATTAAGGCCAAATTTTAAGATTTAAACAGATTTAAAACAGAGGTACTGAAAAACGGTCTCAAACGTAGTGCAAATCTCACCAAAACGCGTTCAAACATTTTTACTTACAACTCGAGGTATTTAGAAGATTGACGCCATCTCGATGTTTACGGAGTAGCTTGTGTCAATAAACTAACCATTTCCTGTGATAAATCCGCACACCGACACTTGTACCCACAGACGCTGGAGCCACTTTTATCACAAACAATCGAAACACGATTTCTCATCAACAACAAGCCAGGCGTAAACAGCTGTTGGGGTAGAAGATGACGAGAAGCGTGCTCTTGGATAATTTTTAAATAAGTAGTAAAACATCAATATTTTACATATTTATGATGATTAATTTGAAAATATTCGTTATTGAAAAAGTAACTCGACTCTGACTCAAATTTAAGTAATTATTTTTCTGAATTTAGAACGTTCTTTTAAGTCCTGTATTATGACGTCACGACATATTGACTTTCGTACCTATTGTAAGTAATTGCTTTACTAAACTTTCTTGCAGAACAATTTACCAGTTATTCATGCAGATTATCAGCTCTTCATGTAATTGGTATAATCGTAATGCGCATATATATCTTTATTATTTACTTTTTGGATATATGAAGATGTTTTACTGCCGGATTATCGCCGTAGTGTGACGCAATCGTTTTCGGTCGATGCGCTTCTGTTTTCGCACCATAAGAAATTATGGGGCCGAATTTGCAATGACCAGAAAGTTGTTAAAAGAGGAAAGTTAGCATCGAGGGGCCCATGTTTTGATTGAGAAAAATACAAATTTATTCAATAGCTAGCTTGTAAAAAATACTTGATTGACAACTAAACAGCATACCTACTATGGGTTTCAGAGACAGAGCAAGCACGTTTTTGGGCAATACCTATTTCTGTAACGAACACTCGTATCAGAACGAGAATTTGCTATGGTGCATTACACCCAGTGCCGTAATTTATAAGGGTATCGGGAATCACTAATCTTAAAGAATAATGACACTTGTCCCTGTACCAAGAGACAAAAACTCCATTATGCAGAAATGGATACGAACCCGCAGATAAAGCTCCACCTACCCTCTTCACCCCCCCCCCCCTCCACCGCCACCCCTTTCCTTCTCATTCCTTTGCTTCCTTTCTCTCTCTCTCTCTCTCTCTCTCTCTCTCTCTCTCTCTCTCTCTCTGTTGCCATTTGGTATGTGTTGACCCTCCAAACAAACTGGGTATAAGATTACACACAAAACGTTGAAATTGGTGAAATTAGGCTATGTATTGGAAGTGTATATACATAAATGTTAAAGCAATTTTATCATTATTGCATTACTATGACAACTAGAATTCATGGAAACAGTTTATAATAATGAATCGGCGTATGTGTGAAGCCTCCACTAATGTGGCAACGATGATTTTGCCATTCTTAGCATGCAAACATTAAAGGTTACATTTATTTCTGGCATACGGTTATGTATTAAAGAAATTCAAAATACTAATATAGACTGAATTCAATGAAAAGTGCTAGCTAAAACAAAAAAGCAAAAAAAAAAAAAAAATTTATATAATCCATTTATCCCGTAGTCATTCCTCTATGGTTTTCGGCAGCCAGATGTACGAAAAGGTTAGAAACATTTGATTGTATCTACTTTAGAAATATCTGTAATTTTTCGGGGTAATTTGGTTGCAAAAAAGGGATAATATACTTGAATTAAATGAACCCCTTCGCCACCGGCCTGCTGCATTGCTGCAAATGCTTGCATACCGCATGAGACTCCCTGTCGACCGCGAGTATCAATCATTACTGGCTCCCTCTAAATTTTATGCTATTCATATTTTTCCTTTACATTCTTATGTGAAAACATTGTGTGTACGGATATCAATGAATATTTTTTACCCCATTGTCAAAAAATTACAAAAAATATAGTAAGAATATAGGAAAAAATAGGAATATTTAGTGGAAAAAGTAATTGCAGAAGTAGGAACTGTTATAGAGTAATAGAAATAGTAGTAAAGTAATAGAAATAAAGTAGCAGAAAAAGTAGTAAAATAGTAGCAGTGGTAATAGCAGTACTAGTTTTCTTACTGAAACAGTTATTCCTAGGTTTCATACAGAAACAGCGTATACATCAATGAATGTTTACGGCACTGGTAATAATAATAATAAAACAATAATAGTAATAATAATAATAATGATAATAAAAGCAACAGCATCTCGTGACCAATACGTATATACATATAGGGCAGTTTATTCGCCCCCATTATCATCAGCAAGCTATAAAAAACATATCTCATCACGAGTAACAGGCCTCCATAGAAGTCCTTTCACCTTACGCTTTCCTGTTGAATGAAAGTATAATACTCTGCCCGAGCATTCATCCATTCTCACAATTTGTCAATTACATCACCACAAAAAAGGAAAAAAAAAATGCATCACGTAAGCAGGTGAAATCTGGTGTGTAAGCAGGAATCCTATTACCACTCTCCGTGAATCAGGGGGGCTGAGTCTGGGCGCAAGTCACAAGATGGATCAGTTATGAACCGCCAGCCTTCATTGACAAGAGGTTCAATGTCTTCCAAACACTCTTTGTCACTGTCAACCTCTAAGAAATTATCACTATAATCATCTGATAGATTTGGCAGGTACTCAGACCCTGACTCTGAAACACTATCTGACATGATACTGAAGAAAAAGCATAAAATAACTGCAATCAAAAGGGAAAAAGGTTTAGAATTCAAATCTACATGGTTTACGGACAAAATCGTAATCATCCTTCCCAGATAATAGCCTGAGGCGCACTGGCATATGTTGGCCAGTACCCCTCCTAATATCCCATATGAAAATGACGTCATGACGTCTATCGGACGCTCATTGGTTAGAATGAATTGTGGGTGGAGCTTCAGCACCTCTCTCGTACACAATACTGTGTCGGGAAACCATCCAAGCTGAAGAAAACGCTTTGCTTTTCGAGGAGGGATAAAAGACGTACACGCGTACGTCCCGGTCTTTTATTACTGTACCGTAAAAGACGTACACGTGTACGTCCCAGTGCTGAGTGGGTTAAAATTTTTAAATAAAGTAAATTTGAGCTAAACGAGTAAAGTAAACAATTTGGGTAATAAAACTTTGCAGTTTCGTCGTCTGCTGTTCGTAACTGTGTTTGTGGCGTGCGCGCTTAGGAACCAGGAACAGCAACTTGTTTAAAGTGCAATGTGGAGTGAATTGAGACCAAAATGTGTATAATAACAATCAAATAAGCACTGTGGAGTTTCAGTTGTGATGGCAGTAAGGATAAAAACCACCGATTACAAGGTAAGAATGAATTCAGTTCAAACCATGACCCCGGGAATAAAAAGTTTCATACTTACAGGTAAGGAACCAAGATGTTTATCATCTACATAGATTTGTTTCCTAAAATCCTATTCTGTCTCTTCCCACCCTCCAAAGGTGGGATTCAGCTATAGTATATATATATCTGACAGGTAAGTTTCATGAACAAAATGTTATTGTTATAATACAATAAAGTTTGTTCATACTTACCTGGCAGATATATATATAGCCATATTCTCTGACGTCTGACAGAATTTCAAAACTCGCGGCACACGCAGTGGGCGGCCAGGTGGTAGTACCCATTCCCGCCGCTGGGAGGCGGATATCAGGAACCATTCCCATTTTCTATTCATATTTTTAATGCCACTGTCTCCTGAGGGGAGGTGGGTGGGCACTTCAATTATACAGTGGTCCCCCCGTATTCGCGGGGGATGCGTACCAGACCCCCCCGTGAATAGTTAGAATCCGCGAATGTTTGGAACCCCTATGAAAATGCTAAAAACAGCCTATTTTGTTAGTTAAAAGTCAAGAAAAACCCACTAAAAATTTTCATACTTGGTTTTTTTAATAGTTTTATCACAAAAAGTGCATTTTATGATGAAATTCATCAAAAAAACCAGGAATTTGTGGATATTTATCATAGAAAAATACCGCGAATGCGCGAATTTTCCGCGAATAATGCAGGGAAACGTTCCCCAGAGAAATCCGCGAATGTGTGAGTCCGCGAATCTGGAGAGCGCGAATACGGGGGGTCCACTGTATATATCTGCCAGGTAAGTATGAACAAACTTTATTGTATTATAACAATAACATTTTAGTTTCACCCGTTAAATATCAAGTGAAAAAGTGGCTCATTGGTCCGTGCAAGTGCCCACACAGCGATGCATTACCCTATACATAAATATTAGGGCAATTTTATCATTATTGCATTACTATGATATTTAGATAGCACACATTATAGTTTACATATGTTTCAGCCATACAATTATTAAAAAAAAAAAAAGTGAAAATAGTAATATAGACTTAAATAAATGAAAAGTGTAAGCAAAAAATACAAATCTTTTTTCATAAACAGTTCACTAAATTGTAATCTGCTGCTCGTGGATTCTGGCTGCCAGATATACAAGACTGAAAAATTATTCCCGCTATGGCTTTGCTGTAAACAAACTCTCACATATTTTAAGTGGAATTTGGAGTGAATTAAGAATAAAATGTCTATAATTAGGGTGAGTTGGGGTAATACCGTACCATTAGTGGGAAAATATTTGGCAAAAATCAGGTTTCAGCCAGATTGAGTAAAGTGTATTACTATGTCCAAATTAAACTTCAAGAAATGGGTCATCTATGGTATCCATGTGAATTGTTAAAAATAATGGCAAATACAGATTGTAGATTAAAAAAAAAAAAAATTTACTTCGTACAGAGTTTTCCCATGTTTGGGTAACACCGTACAGGGTAGAGGGGAACACCATATTAAGATTTTTTAACCTACCCATAATTGTATGCTAATGGTGTGAAGTGGTTTTAAATACCTAAGATTACTTTAAATGGATGTGTTAATGAAATGAAAGAAATCTAATACAAATTTACTTTTATTGTACACAAATAGATAATAAAATATATACGTACATACTTTCTACAGATTATTTACATCCTACCCTACTGCATATTGAAGAGTTCAGTGGAGGGGAGATCTTTATTAGGGTTGCCTGCCTCTGGGTGCAGCCTTTCACAATGGTTAGGATACCCTTACACTGAACAACCTTCACATTTTCAACATCTTCAACTGGTGGGAACGAGAAAGTGTCCTTGGGAAACAAAGACTTCATGTGGAGGAAGGACATCTCATATTTCCCTTCCTTAATGTTCCAGCCTGGAAAAAAAAAAAAAGTGAAAATAGTAGCCTATTGACCTAAAAATTTATAAAGAAAAGTATTTTTGGGGGAGAAATAGACTAACAATAGCCTAAATATAATTTACTTTAGTTCAATATGCTCTATGAAAAATGGAAATTCTCTTTTATCTTAGGCTGGCTATTTGAAGTCCTTCACCTTTGATTCCTTTACTGCAAAGGGATAAGGCCCATCTGCTTCCATGTCCTCCTGCTCACTGGAATATTCAGAGGAATCATCCAGCATGAGTGGCACTGCTGGGTCATCCTCCTCATCACTGTCTAGGAGTTTAGGGACAGCCCGCCTTTTCAGTTTGCCTTTCTTCCCTTTTCCCATCATCTTCTTTTCCTTTGCCGCCTTCTCTTTATCCTTGGTTTGCAGATTAGAGATGACTTATTCATTCTCGGTGAGAATGCAGGTACGGAACCTTTTTCATAAGGACGAGGAGGAGCCATAGGGTAAGGCCGGACACTTTCTGGGGTGACCTCAGAGATGTTGCCACTGCTGGAAGAGGTTGAAGGTCTTGGGGTGCTGCAGGAAGGATCACTAGTTTTGGGGATTGAGCTGGCATTGCAGGTGCACTGCCTCTGCTTGGGTGGTGGAGTTGGAGATACCTCCAAGTCCTGGGCCAAAGTTGGTAGCTCCTCTCCAACAGTGGAAGGATTCTGAGAAACTTCTACCGCAAAGTTCTGTGTGGTGGCTTCTCTGATTCCTGTGCCCCTGCAACGCCTCATCAGCTGTTTCATACTGGTGCGCACATATTTCCTTGGCATGATGGACGAGTGTTGGTGAATTCTGGAAGAGAGTAAATTCCATTAGGGTTTGCCAAATAATTGAAAAGTTAGGAAAAAATTAAAAAATAAATGTGGGGGTAACACCTTTCATCCATCTGGTGTTCCCCCAAACTATTTTTTTTTATATAAAATAAAATTAGGCTATCTCATATAATCAATTTCAAACACCATGCAAATGTCTGTTGGTTGTTGCACATTTACATGGCATATCAACAATGGTAGAGCATAAAAATACTGATAAAAATAACCCAGAACTTTACCCTTCCAAAACACACACTTTTACTTGTTTATCATTCACTGTTTCACGTGCGGCTTATCCTTATCTTATTTCAATTGTACAATCACTTTTCAACTTGTTATTCCAAGTATTTCAGTTTCACTGGCACTTGAAAAATTTGGCTGTATGGTTTTTTCCCATGCCATGCTTGATTTTCTTGATGCCACTTCATGGCAAAAATTTTAAAAGGCTGATCTTTATTTCCCTCAAGTAAGCCTAAATGTGACTATTTTCAGCATTAAATCTACTATCAAATGAATCACTCCATATTTGTGGTCATGGCACACTATACACTATATTAGAACCCCGAAAAATTACAATGAACATGCAAACATTTGATTTTCTTACCTGGTAAACAGAGATGCGGCCGGATTGGCGAAAGCAAATGGCGGAGTTGTTGTTGATGCTCTTCTTCCTCAAATGGAATGGCGTCACAATACAGCCGATAGTTTTTTGTCAGGAGCACGTGTACGTTGTTTCCCCATGAACGGTACCACCCCACCTCGCCCTACAATCAAATAAGCACTATGGAGTTTCAGTTGTGATGGCAGTAAGGATTAATCCACTAATTACAAGGTAAAAATGCATTTCAGTTCAAAACATGACCCTGGGAATAAGATGTCTCATACTTTCACTAGTATAGGCAACAAAATGTTGTTTTATTGAGCTGATTACAACTACAATCTTGAGTAGTAATATCAGTAAGCATTACATATATATATATATATATATGCAAATATTGTTCAAATGAGCACTGGGAAGGACGTGGTCCCGATTGCAGAACCGAATTGCACTCATAACCATCACATCCCATATCGTATTTAAAAACTGCTTTGAACACATATTTTATGAAGATTTTATATGCTTATTTTATTTCATGTGGGGGTTTCATACATCTTATTTCGTTGACGAAACTTCAATCTTTTGAATGGTATGCTTAAATATTGAATTGTATGTTGTTTCACCAATTAAATATTGAGTGAAAAAGTAGTCTTTTTTTCCAATCAGTGGTCGCACAGAGGTGTTTTACCGTACTTCTACTACGCTATTACGATGCCGAATGCTACCGTGCATGCGTCTTGTTATAGGGAAGCTTTTGTTTCAGACACCGACTTTTAAGTGAGCAAAATGGTGGGGGAATTTTGTTGGGGGGGGACATGTATTTAACCAAACATGTTGGTTGCTATATTAACCTCCTACATTGCGATAGGACCGAACAAAAAATTGGGGGGGATTCATACATTAAATAACATTCATTCCCTTTTTGCATTTGCTTTATAATTGTGTTGTATTATTTCAAGCTTTCATTGTATTTGTTTGATATGTGCATTGACATGTTCTTGCTTCATAATTTTTCCCTATATATCTTGCAATATTACCTTACAGTTGAGGGCAGGCCCCTGAAAAATGCCGAAGGGGTGGGACTAGTACCCGGTTTTAGGACGTTTCGTTACCTTTGTGCCAGTGATGTGAAATTGGAGGTTGCCTGGGGCTATTTCATACAAGATTTCTACATGACTTGTACACAAGTCACTCCCTTCTCTTTCCATTATTCACATATGTCTAATTTCATTTTATCATATTAGAATGCATTGCTCACCCATAACAATTTCTGTTAAAATTGTACTGTACTAGTTTTATATAATATTTATATATTCATATTATATTTCATTTTTTTTATTTACAAACATTTCAATTTGCACAAGTCACTCCTTTCTCTTTCTATTACGTATTCTTGTTTGTCTATTTTTGTTAATTTTAGAGCACATTGGTCACCCATAACAATTTCCTTGTTAAAATTTTACGGAATAATGTATTAGAACATGTACATTCATATTTCAATTTATGCATTTACAAACATTTCTGTTTTGGTAAATTATCGTCTTTATTTCCTGGCGGTCTCTGTCCTAGGTTAGGTGTGTTAGGATTAGTAAGGATTAGTATATTAACCTTTATTTTACTTTTCCTTTAAGGGCGCTCCGCCCCTGTTCAGGTAACGGGTTCTACTAGGTTAGGTTTGGTTTGTTAGGTTAGTTTGCTAACCTATATGTTAGTGTTCCTTTAGGGGGGGGTCCAGGTGGCCAGATAACATGTTGTACTAGGTTAGGTTAGGTTCCCCCCAGCCAGGTAACATGTACTAGGTTAGGTTAGGTTAACATGCTTACTTATATGTTAGTCGTCCTTTAAGGGGGGTGGAACCCTCCTGGTCAGGTAACACGTTCTGTTAGGTTAGGTTGGTTAGGCTAGTATGCTAACCTATACGTTAGTCTTCCTTTAAGGGGGGGGTCTGCCCCCTGGTCAGGTAGCATGTTCTATAAGTTGGTTAGCTTAGTATGCTAACCTATACAGTGGTATCTCGAGATATGAAATTAATCCGTTCTGAGGCGGCCTTCGTATTATGAGTTTTTCGTATCTTGGAACACATTTTACATGTAAAAGGGCTACTCCGTTCCAAGCCCTCCAAAAACACCCCAGTAAATTATATTTCCAGGCCTAAAACATGTTCTAGGGTTACAACGCCGATCCGACGGAAGAAATATGACTCCAAAAAGGCAAAATACTGTACATACTTGAGTAATATTCAACTGCATGTAATGTTCAACCCCATTTTTACTGCATATATTACGACTTTAGCATATGTCCCTCAGCAATATATTTTATATCCAATTCACAATTTTTTTTATTAAATGTATTGCATGTACTCATTTCAAATAATTATTAAGTAACCATTAACTATAATAAACAAACTAAAAAAAGCTTCCAAACGTCTGTTTACATCCAGCACTTACGAGTATCGAATGATCGACAAGCAATCACTTTACACAGTACTAAGCCATAAATTTTCATTATCTCTCTTCAACTACTGAAACTACCAAACAGTATAATAACCATTCATTTCTATTCTTTATTCTATCTTTACCTAATGTTTGTTTTTATTAAATGTATTGCATGAAAAAGTTTTTCAATTTACAGCATCCTTTTACCAATAGAATACTTAAAGCACAAGGGGTAGATGCTGACCAATAGGAGAGCAGGACCTTATGGGGTGACTAGCATCAGGAACCAATGGGAGAGCGGGAGGATGGTGGCGAGTTTACTCAGTTGGCGGCGTGGGAGTTTTAAAATTGTTCTCTGTGGTCCGGGCGAATCTCGGGACTTTACAGCAACAACCTTTTGTATCTTGAAAACTTTTTGTATGTAGAGCTGTAAAATTTTTCGCATTGGCTTTCGTATCTCAAGTTTTTCGTAAGTAGAGGCTTTCGTATCTCGAGGTACTACTGTACGTTAGTCTTCTTTAAAGGGCGTCGCCCCCTGCCAGGTAACACATTGTTCTAGGTTAGGTTACTATGCTAACGTTATGTTACTCTTCCTTTAAGGGGCTTCACCCACGGCCAGGTGAGACATACTACTAGGTTAGTTGGTTAGGTTACTATGCTAACCTTGTGTTAACTGACTTAAGGTTGTATAATAAACTTTATTTTATGGTTCCTTTTTATTTTCAAAAGCAGGTCCAATATGAAAATACTATCATTTTCAGAAATAGACAGTGATGATGAGGATAATGAATTTTCTTGAATCTTGACAACATTTCATTCCTTATTCCCTGCGATAACCTCTGACTTATAACTATTTCATCATATATACTTAAATAGTATGTCTCAATTTGTGTAATATATATAATATTTCTGGGCTCAGCCGTGTCGCTCCGTGAAATACGTTCCTTTAGCGCTATTTCTAATCCCTTTTTTATGACTACCCAACATTACTTGTAAAGTTCACATTACCCCCTCAACTGGCCTCTCTGATTTCCCATATTGTCCATCCATTACAAGACCTTGTTCATAGTTTTTTTTTTTTTACTCAGTATTGCATTTTTTTTTTTTTTTTTTTTTTCTTAAAAAACAGCGTCGTTTCCGCATACTTGTTAAATCATTCCCCTCAATAACGTCATTCACCCCCCACAATTCTTCCGACCAATCAGAGACCTCATCACCCTTGCACTGCAAATACCCTAATTGCGTCTTGATATTACTTAGCAAGAAGTACTTGAAGTGTTAGCACCCGTTGCTCCACATTCTCAAAATAATTGTATTTTCACATTGTATAATACCTCTATTAACTTACATTTCCATTTATGGTATTTCAAATTTTTTGTCTTATTCTATCGTTACGGGTTGTTGATTGAGAACATTGTGTGTTTCCAACATTCCATCCCCCTTCCTGTCCAAGGCAATGAAGACTCGTGAGTTCACTTTGTGATTTACAGTCATTGTTCAAACCTTATTGTTGGTGATTACAGAGTTTTATATTTTTATTTTGGTGAGCTTCATGCTCATTCATCAGTTGTGGCAATGAAGGGAGAAGATTTGGTAGTTTCTTATTTGCCAGAATTTAGGCCAAAAATGGAGACTGAATCCAGATCTTTTCCAAGGGAATATGTTATTCATTCATTAGCTGCATTTGTTGGTGGTCAGGAGCCAGGCAGGTATTTATGTCCAGTCAGGGCATTGAGGTACTACTTGGATAGGGTTAAATCAGGAGAGCAGAGACCTAGATCTCTATTTGTATCTTTAAATAACAATTCACGACCACTTACCAAGAATGGGATGTCCTTTTTGCTGAGAGACCAAGAATGGGATGTCCTTTTTGCTGAGAGACCAAGAATGGGATGTCCTTTTTGCTGAGAGAGGTAATATCAGAGGCTCGGTCAAATATGTAGGCAGAATGTGCTTTCTTCTTCTAGGGATTAAGGTCCACATAGTGTCTGGGGCTATTCTACTTCTATGTCATTTTGGCCAAATGCTTCAATGCCGTTGGTTTTAAATGCTGGTACATGGAGATCGAATAGTGTTTTTGCTAGGCATTACTTAAGGGATGTATGATATAATTATGATTCTGTAAAAACTTGGTCCCATTGTTGCTGCTGGCAGTGTGATAACCTAATCATTCACTCTTCCTGTTCCTTCTATCTAGAATAAGAGAGGTATGTATGATCAGGTGAGTTTGGCTCTCATGTAAGATTAGAGACATGAAGGCTATGTGAATCAGTCTCATCATACAACTTGTATGCTGGTGTAGAATGAGTAAGAAGCTGCATGATCGAGATGTCAGTGAATGGAGGTCTGATACTTGCCAGTACCTGACTGAGAGGTGAGAGGTTGTATGTCTGTGTTTGGAAGTCTGATACTTGCCAGTTCTCATGACATATCAGTCATTACCACTTACTTTAACTCAAAGACGCGGGGATTGAGCTTGCAGTCTGTGAGGTAAAGCATGAGAGGGTGGTGGTCTGACTGCGGGTAGAACTTAATAAGCAACCTTTGGCAGACGGACTGACATAATCACTAAAACTGACAAGCTGCATTTCTGAGAAATTGCAAGCCTGCATTGTCAGTTTTGGTAAGTCACTTTCAGGATACATTTGAATTTTTAGGTTATACAACAAAGCCTGTTTGAGTGCCAATAATTGCATCCTACCATCCAATTTTCAGTGCTGGGAATCATGCAAATATTAGTTCTGCAGGTTAGTAGGAAACAAATTAATTTTCAATTTAAAATTAATTTTTTAATACTTACCTGCAGAACTAGTAATAGACACCCTCCCCCCTCCCCACTTTTCTTAATAGACCAGTTGATGCACTTGCTTAAAGAAGGAAGCAGTATTTCTGGTTGACAACTCTTATTTAGTGAAAGAACATAACAGTTTCATGATTAAACAGTCTCCTTATGATGTATTGAAAATGCCGTATCTGACATATTCAAGGATTTGAAAATGGGGAATGCTATGATTCATTAAATAAGAAAACTGTTTGACAAAACATTTATCATTGATTATTACTATTGTTGTCATTTCTAAAAATATGGCAGAGTCATTAACCCTCTTACGCCGACAGGACGTATTTTACGTCGACATTTTTTGTCTCCCGTGTGCCGACTGGACGTATTTTATGTAAACTTACAAAAGTTTTTTTTAAAATTTGCGGAAAAATACTTATAGGCATACCAGCCTAAAACTTTTGAATCACGCGCCTTGGGGGATGCTGGGAGTTCACGGATCAAGGTGTTGTTTTGTTTACTATCGTTACACAGGCGCGCAAGCGCGAATTTCTTTCTTGCCACACTAAAAAGTATCTGTGACACATCTCGGAAATTATTTCGTCACTTTGACATAATTTTTGTACCATTGTAAATTAGCCGTTACATGAAGTATTATATATGAAAATGTGCACATTTTTATGTAGAATACAACAATAAAATACTCATGATTGTAGCTTTTATCAGTTTTGAGATATTTTTATATAAATAATGATAATTGCCAAAATTTCAACCTTCGGTCAACTTTGACTCTACCGAAATGGTCGAAAAACGCAATTGTAATCTAAAACGCTTACATTCTAGTAATATTCAATCATTTACCTTAATTTTTCAACTAATTGGAAGTCTCTAGCACAATATTTCGATTTATGGTGAATTTATGAAAAAACTTTTTCCTTACGTCCGCGCGGTAACTCTTCCGAAAAAAGTCATACATGCGATTGTGGTAATGTTTGCACCATTTTAAAATTAGCCGTTATATAAAGTTTTATATATGGAAATGTGCGCAATTTCATGCACAATACAACTAAAAATAACCCATGGTTGTAGCTTTTATCAGTTTTGAGATATTTTCATATAAATAACGATAATTGCCAAAATTTCAACCTTCGGTCAACTTTGACTCTACCGAAGTTGTCGAAAAACGCAATTGTAAGCTAAAAACGCTTATATTCTAGTAATATTCAAGCATTTGCCTTCATTTTGCAACAAATTGGAAGTCTCTAGCACAATATTTCGATTTATGGTGAATTTATGAAAAAAATAACATTTTCTTTACGTCCGCGTGGTAACTCTTCCGAAAAAATCATACGTGCGATTGTGGTTATGTTTGCACCATTTTAAATTAGCTGTTACATAAAGTTTTATATATGAAAATGTGCGCAATTTCATGTAAACACCGCAAAAAATAATTGAAGGTTGTAGCTTTTCTCATTTTTGAAATATTTGCATATAAATCACGATAAATAGAAAAAAACCACGTTCGGTCAACTTTGACTACCGAAATGGTCGAAAAACGCAATTGTAAGCTAAAACTCTTACAGTCTAGTAATATTCAGTCATTTATCTTCATCTTGAAACAAATTTGAAGTCTAGCAAAATATTTAGATTTATGGTGAATTTAAAAAAAAATCTTTCCTTCCCTCCGCGTGCGGATTCTCCGCCACAAATCTCCGAAATACGTACGTCACATTCTCGGAATATTTGCTCCGTTTCATATTAGGGATTTCATAGAGTTTTATATATGAAAATGTGCGCAATTTCATGTAGAATAAAACGAAAAATATTTGAAGGTTGTAGCTTTTCTTATTTCTGAAATAATTGCATATAAAAAAAATATATAAAAAAATTTGACATTCGGTCAACTTTTAACTCGTCAGATATGGTCGAAAACTGCAATTGTAAGCTAATACTCTTACAGTATAGTAATATTCAATCATTTGTCTTCATTTTGAAAGAAATTGGAAGTCTCTAGGACAATATTTAGATTTATGGTGAATTTTTGAAAAATATATTTGTTTATGTCCGCGCGCTACGAATTCATGCATTATTTTGTGATAATATTTTCTCTGTTGCTTTTATCGTTTTACAATGTGTTATATACCAAAATGATCGCAATTTAGTGTACATTACAAGGAAAAAAAAGTAACTTGTTACCTTTAACCGTTTTGCGCACAGCGCGATTTGAATACAATTATATATGAAATTTCGTTTTTGCGCTATCATATATCGCATTATTTATATATGATAATGATAATTTTTTTCATTTCTGATGGTTGCATACTAAACTTCAGGCAATGACAAAAAAGAGAGCCAAAAATGAACTCTTAATCTTGAAAACTAAGCGCGCTGTGATTTAAAAAAAAATATATTTTTTCCGCTTCTGCGCTCACTCTGAAACCCCTCCGGCACACGGGAGACAATTTTTTATTTACCGCTTCGGCGTAAGAGGGTTAAGTAAGGAAAATGTTTGACAAAACATTTGTTGTTGACTTTTCATATTGTCATTACTGAAAAGATGGACAAACTTAACAACTTGAAAAGTTGTCAATAAATATGTTGTTACTATATGTAAACATACAACATAAATACTGTATCCCATAAATATCTCTGTAACTATAACTGCAATTGATATCAAAGAAGAAAAATGTTGAAATTAGGCCTAATGTGGTAGTACCCAAAACTATAACAAAAATGTAGGTAATTATGGGTTGCATGTAAACTAATACCCTATGGCTAGGCTTTGGTTATATTGGTAATCGGTCAAGATTATTGTAATGTGGTTCCCAGGTGGTTGGAAAAATGTATGTGTAATTAGTGTATAACTTATTTAAATAAGAAATTTATTTTCATTTTAACCTCAACTACCATAGATAAGGCATATTAAAAGTATGTTTTTATTTATGGAATAAAGGAAATTACAATTTATTTATTTATTATTTTTTTTACCTATTTTGAATATGTTATTGTTAACCTCTGGTATAAAAGTATGAAAACAGCTGTGCAAAGAACATCACTTGGTCATCCAGTCAAGGATGTAGGCCCTAGTCATTCCAGTTTATCTTTAGTGGATACTCTTGTCATTAACAGCTCATCAACTGGTCAGGTGTTTTGTTGGTATTGCTTTATAAGTAATAAAGTAGACTACATTTAAAACATTCAAGATATCCTATGCTATCAGTAATTCTGTGTAATTTCTATACTAAATTAAAATTTACTCCACATACCATTTGGAGGTAATCCACTAAATGTCTTGTTATCTGAAAAGTATACTAGCAAAAACCCATCACAGTGATGTAGCTTAGATGTAATATGGTAAGTTGAGGAGTTACTTATTAAAGAAATATATTTTATTCATAAATTATCATTTAATTTGTTCTTGTTTCCATCTCCACAGATTGATTTAGATACCATTGATGTCAGCAATCTGAATCGACAGTTCTTGTTCCAAAAACAACATGTTGGGCGCAGCAAATCTGAGGTAGCACGAGAATCTGCTTTACGTTTCAACCCCCAGGCCAACATAGTTGCATATCATGACTCAATAACGAAGTAAGCAGCAAAATGTTATACACATACAGTGGTGCTCAAATCTCGTGCGACATGATTCTTTTTGTATCTTCCAGATTCTCAGACTCAACGTGATGTTGCCAAATAGTTTTATACTTTTTTCTCTAATGTCATACATGTCAAAAAGTTTGTGAATTCACAGTTAGCCCCATTTTCCTTATGGTTATATGATTCCTTTTATGCATTGGTATAATTCGTAATTTGTGTGATTTGAACTGATTTTCCCTGTTCACGCTGCTAAGTTTAAGGTGTGGTGTGATAAGGTTAGCTGTGCCATCAATGAAAGCACACTTTACATGCTCCTCAGACTGGTCAACATAACTACGTCTGCTGCATATTGACAGTAGACCTAATTAACCTCAACAGTCATAACAACATTTTCAACGTAGGCATATGAATTAAAAAGTTTTCTTTGAATGTTGAAGCTTTTGGCTGTGTTCAAGCTGCCTGTATGCTGCAAAATGTTTTATAGGCCTAAAAAAATAATCTCAGCCTTCTGAGATATAATCTGTTTTTAATTAATTTATTTGTAGAGATTATCTGTTTTTTGATGAATACAATAGGAATAGGAATTACAACCAGTTTCTTTGAATGTTGAAGTTTTAGGCTGCGTTTAAGCTGCCTATATGCAAAATGATTTATAAGCCTAAAAGAATAATCTAAGCCTTATGAGATGTAATGTTACTAATGTATTTATTTGTAGAGATTAGGCTACCTGTTCTTAGAGGAGTAAAAGATGATGATTTTGATTATATGGAGAAGGTGACTATTAATCGAAAAGTCCTTCTCCTCGCTTTTGGTGTATAATTGATACTTTCATAAAGTAACTTGAAGAACAAGAATGTGTAGATAACCTCATTTGCTTTCTGGCCAGAAATTGTTAATAGAGAGATGTGACTGTTAATTGTAAAGTAAAAATAATCTAACACCTAGGCCTAGGAACAATATCTTGGCTTTGACAAAATATATTGCATAGGCAGATATTGGCTCGTATGCCATTATTTTTTAAATATTTAAGAATTATAATAATTAATTATGTATGAAAATCCAAATATTCCTCTAACACATATAGTGTTTTCAAGATAATTTCATTGTCGCTACTCAGTTTAGACCTACTTATGTTACACCGGGTGGTTGTTGTTGCACCGACACTAATGATACGTCACACATGCTCCCCTCACACATTGATATCGGTGGGTGTATTCTACTGTTGTATATACATAATTACATTTTTTCAGCATTGAGGTGTAAAAGCAATCAAATAGGTCTATTTCAAATTTTATGTTGGCTTTGGAAGCATTATAACTGTTATGACAATTTTTTTTCCTTTTTTTTTTATTTAACATTTGAACTGTTGCTTGATGACGACTTCATTTTGGTCAAATGCTTCAGCGATGTGTGAACGAAAGTTTTGAAAATGTTTCGAAAGAGTTTTTTCTGAAATTTGCTACACGTGACATTTTCTTACAGTTTTGACATATATGACAGATTTCACTCTTATGAAACATATTATGTCTATATTGTATGCAATAATCGCATTTCCACATTGAAATAATAGATAAATATGGAGCATGCTGGGTTGCCAGTTAGCGAATTTTGAACGAAATCCTATGGAGTATGTCGCATGAGATTTGAGCATCACTGTACATACATACACAGTCCCCGGTTATCGGCAAGGGTTCCGTTCTCAGTGAGGTGCTGATAACCGAAAACCGCTATTAACCAAAACTTGGCAAGTTATGGTGTTTATGGCACCAAGTTTGGTTGAATGGCATCTCTGTTAGGTATGTTATGGTGCCATAACATAGAAACGGATCGCCATTAACCGAGACCTTCTATAACCGGCGATTGCCTATATCTATCATTACTATCATTATTCCTCGGTACAGGCAGTCCCCGGGTTACGATGGGGGGTCAGTTCTTGAGATGGGTCGCAAGCCGGAACATCGTCACAAATCCTAAGAAAACCTTACTTTAATGCTTAGGGTGCATTGAAAACTATGTAAACTGCATTCTTATTGCATTTTTCATAAAAAAAAAACTTCAAATATTGATTATTTTGCATTTTTGGTGTCATATTTTATCTGCCAGATCAGTGTTGTAGACATCATAACCCTGGAACATGCGTCATAACCTTGGAAATAATTTCTGATGAATATAATTGAAAAGCGCCTTAACCTCGGAATATCGTAAGCCGAACCCGTCATAACCCGGGGGACTGCCTGTATTTGGTATCTAGTTTAGTGGGCATCTGTGCTCGGTTTCATTTTGTGAAAATATTTGCAACTGAACAATGTTTCTTTTAAAGATACTTGATAGATTTGCATATGTACAATTCTGTATAATAATTACAGTTTAATAGGGAGGC
Organism: Macrobrachium nipponense; assembly: GCF_015104395.2. NCBI lineage: Eukaryota > Metazoa > Arthropoda > Malacostraca > Decapoda > Palaemonidae > Macrobrachium > Macrobrachium nipponense. The sequence goes on from NC_061108.1 coordinate 112,976,779, forward strand.
TGCTGCTTTATTTAAGGTATGAGATGTTGCTATTGACATGTTCAGGTTGCACAGGTCTTCTATGAATAGACTTGTGTTTAACACTTAATGGATATATATTGTCATATGAGTAACAATAACAGGTTCTGAATGGTGGACGGATTACCTCTGTTATATGGTGGGATGTCTTAATGATACACCCAATAAAATAGCCCATGTTTCTGTTTCAATTGTGCTTGTATGTTGTAAAACAAATGGTAGTTTTTGTTTAGTGGGTGAAGGGTCCCTTAATTGCCTCCACGCCCCCATTTTCCAATCGGTGAATAATGATTAAAGCTGGGATAAAATAGTTTTCAAGATGTTTCAAGAGTAGCATGCATTTTTTAGAAATCTGATGAAGGCAAGAGTTTTGTATATAGCATACTGTACTGTATTTATATAGTATGCTAAGGTGGCAAGTACATTTTTATCTATACTTCACATTTTCTCTTTCCAGGCCTACTTATGGTGTCCCCTTTTACCAGAAGTTCACTCTGGTGATGAATGCTCTTGATAACAGAGCAGCAAGAAACCATGTTAATCGTATGTGCCTTGCTGCTGATGTCCCTTTAGTGGAAAGTGGAACAGCTGGATATCTTGGTCAGGTTACGGTATGTTAGTTGCTTTACTATGGTTTTTGTAAACAGGTCAGTGCAGTTGTTGAAAATGATACTTCTCTAGAAATGAAAGGCATAAATAGGGATTTGTAGGTGGTAGTTGTGCTTGTTACTAGAGTAGAAATAGTTACTCAGACGTTTTTTAGCTTTGTACTTAGGAATTGGAATTTTTTTTGCTTTCAAAATGTTTGACCTTCATGCCTTGGCATTCATATAGATTACAAATTCATCAGAGTATTTGATGCAATTTTACATGTATAAATAAGTGCCTACCTAATTGTAATGAGTTAGCTGTTGTAAAGATTGGTGTACATGTTTGTGGCATTCAGTTGTTATTGATTCTCTCACTGTCAGTGTGCTCTTCATTTCTTTTTTATTTTATTCGTTGCTCTTACTGTCATTTACAAAGTTTATGAAAGGCACCTCAGTAGAGTGATCGGTATGGTGTTGGTGTGCCACCTCGGTAGCCGTGAGTTCGATTCTCAGGCATTTCACTGATGGGTGAGAGATTATATTTCTGGTAATAAATGTTCACTCTCGACGTGGTTCAGAAGTCATGTAAATCTGTTAGTCCCATTGCTGAATAACCCCTAGCTCTATGCAATGTAAAAACTCTAAACAAACACACAAACCAAGTTTATGAAGGTCATCACTACTGAGGAAATATATCAGCTGCATTCCCTATATGTATATGGAGGATGGAGTCCGTGTAACTCAATATAATTTTAGTTGGCAGTGAAAGAAAAGCCTTGGAAATAGGTTCCTTGAAAAACTTCTCAAAACCTTTGGCTTTGTTAACTTTGTCAAATAGCTAACTTCTAAAGAAGCACTGTCAAGGAAATTTTAATATTTTCCCATTAAAAGCTGATCTTTCAGAATATCTCTGATGGAATTTATAGTTTTCATACAATCCACTTACCTGTCAGATATATACATAGCTAAGACCTCCGTCGTCCCCGACAGAAATTCAAATTTCGCGCCACTCGCTACAGGTAGGTCAGGTGATCTACCTGCCTGCCCTGGGCGGCAGGACTAGGAACCATCCCCGTTTTCTATCATATTTTCTCTGTCGCCGGTGGTATCAACATTGTTGCTATTACCTCCTGACTTAGATTCATATTTCATCCTTTGATCATCGTTTCTCGGCTTTTTGGTGACGTATCTGGATCGTGTTTTGGCATTCGCTACTGTGGACTGTTTTTGGAATAACTCTTTTGGATTTTTCTCAGTATGTCTGATTCCAATGTGAGTGTGAGAATGTGTGTGAATGTAGGCTGCAGGGTGAGGATACCGAAAGCTTCGGTTGATCCTCACACTGTATGCCGTAAATGTAGGGGGTTTCAGTGTTCTGCTAATAATACTTGTAAGGAATGCGAGGGATTAAATGCAGAAGAGTGGAAGACTTTGACTTCTTATTTGAAGAAGTTAGAGAGGGATAGGGTTAGACGTCTGAAAGGTGTGAGTTCAAGGCCTATTGAGCCTTTCACGGATAATTCTAATCCTACTGATGTAGATTCTCCCTATGTATCTCATTACTCAGAGTGCTCTTTCGGATTCGGCCTCGGAAATCGCCAATCTGAAAGCTACAATTAGAGACATGAAGTCCAAGATGGCTGACTTCCAAGGTAGGCTAGTGAAAGTGAGCATTACAGTGAAGTGAGTTCTCCCAGTGTTGTGGAGGGGGCGTTTGATCGTCCCTGCGACGCTCCCAGGCATAGACCTCTTCCAAGCTCCCATGCCCAGAGGAGAAGGAAAGTCGAAAGCCTTAAGGAGGTCGTGGGGAATCCCCAACGGTCAGACGTCCCTTCAGCTAGCTCTGCTTCGTGGCAGGCGGCTCAAGGGCGCTATAGAAAAGCGTCCTTCGTGAGTGTTTTCGTCCTCGTCCTCTCCCTCTCCCTCACCTAAACGAGGGTGGAAGGAGTCGAACTTGTCGAGACCGCTGAAGCGTCATATGAAAGAACCTGAAATAGATTCTAGCCCAGAGCGCTTCTCAGATGACGCTCCTTCTTCTGTTAAGAAAGCGAAGGTGCGTCAGCGTCACCTGACGAGTACGCAGAAGTACCCTTTCCTTCTTCTCCCCGAGTGATGACGAAAGGCGTCATGCAGTGGACGTGGGAGAAGCGTCAAGGAGGATAATTATGGCAGTTCAAGAGCAACTGTCCTCTCTAGTGGGAGTTTTAGCGCCTCGTCGGAAGGACGTGACGCTTCCAATTAAGAAGTCTCGTCCTCTCTCACCTGCTCAACGAGAAGCGTCATGCAGACGTGAAGCTGCTAAACGTCTTACAGAAGCTTCGAGTTCGAGAACGAGAACGGTGGCTTACGAAAGTTTCGTAACGCCAGAGAGACGTAAGACGTCTTTTAGACGTGAAGCGTCATTGAAATCGGATCATAGACGTGACGCTCCGACCAATATTGTTGAACGCCAAGTAGGACGCCTTTGGAGAGCGGAGCGTCTTCCAGGCGCGAAGCGTCATCAAGACGTCAGCAGACAAGTAAGCGAGAGACGTCAGCCAGGACGCTTGGCGAACGGGAAGCGTCATACAAGCGGGAAGCGTCTTCTAATTTTCAAGAGAAGCCTGAGCTTGTGGCGCCTTCCAAGACTATTAAAGCGGGAAAGAGGAAAGATTATCATTCCCTTAGCCCCTCTCCTATTAGGAGTTTTGTCTCCTCCAGAAGAGGAACGTACGGAAAGGAGAGCAGAGACTCGTGTAGATCCCGAGTTGGAAGAAAACTCGGATGATGAATATCAGGGAAGAGAAGGACTGTCTAACTATAAGGTTTTGACTACCTTGCTTCTTGAGGAGTATGGAGACGAGTTGACTCCTGCCGCTCCTCCTTCTCCGCGCTCTCTCTTTTCAAGTGCTAAGACGAAGAAGCCTTCGTCTTTTCTCAAAATGAAGCCCACCATTTCGATGAAGAGGGCCTTACAATCCTTAGACTCATGGATGAAGTCTAAGAAAGACTTAGTGAGAACAGTTCCTTCTGCATGCCTCCAGCAAGATTAGCTGGTTGAAAAAAGAGGCATTTGGTATCAGACGGGAGAGAATATGGGTATTTGTCTCCCTTTTCTACATCGGAAGCAGATTTTTCGACCTTAGTTGACGCTTCACGTCGACAAGGTCTCAATTCGGCACGAATTACGTGGGGAATTTCTGAACTGGACCATCTCCTCAAGGGACTCTCATGTATTGGAAGTCTTCAACTTCTTAGATTGGTCCCTTGGGGTGATGTCCAAGAAAGCCCATGATTCGGAAGGAATCGAACCTGAAGCCCTGTTATGCATATTGTCTTGTATTGACAAAGCGGTACAGGATGGCTCTTTTGAAATCTCATCATTATTTGGAGCAGGTCTTCTAAAGAAGAGGACTGTATATGGGGCCTTCTTAACCAAGGCAGTCTCACACGCTCAGAGGGCAGCTCTACTGTATTCGCCTCTATCTGACTTTTTGTCCCTTCTCAGTTAGTGAAGGACATTGCGCATTCTTTAACTGAGAAGGCGACTCAGGATCTTCTGACGCAGTCAGCAAGAAAGAAGAAACCTGTTTCTGCATCGGACAAGAAAGGACCTAGTACATCTGTTCAGCCCTTTCGAGGTGGTCCGACCTCCAGACCTCCCGCAAGAAGGAAGGCTCCGGAGAAGAGAGGTAGGTCTGCCTTTCGTCCCTTTAAAAAGGGAAAATGAAGATTCTCTCCTCCAAGCACCAGTAGGTGCCAGGCTCCTGGGATTTGTGGAAGCCTGGACACTGATAAACGCAGACGCGTCTTCATTGGCTATCATAAGGAAGGGATATCGTAAATCCCTTTCCTGAACACTCCTCCCCTAACGTCAATACCAAGGGACTATCAGCCAAGTACAAGGATCCTGTGCTGAGGGATACTCTTCGATCGATGGTGGAACAAATGTGGGACAAGAGAGCGATAGAACTAGTACTGGATCAAAACTCCCCGGGGTTTTACAATCGCCTTTTTCTGGTTGCGAAAGCCTCGGGAGGCTGGAGACCAGTACTGGACGTCAGCTCTCTGAACAAATTTGTTTCAGAAGGAGAAGTTCTCCATGGAGACTTCTGCTTCAGTCCTAGCGTCATTACGACAAGGAGATTGGATGGTGTCTCTAGATCTCCAGGACGCCTACTTTCACGTCCCGATCCACCCTTCATCGAAGAAGTACCTCCGTTTCATGACGGGGGGAAGGATCTTTCAGTTCAGAGCCTTGTGTTTCGGCCTGTCCACAGCTCCTCAGGTCTTCACAAGCCTGATGAAGAATGTGGCGAGGTTTCTTCACCTCAAAGGAGTAAATATCTCTCTGTATCTGGACGACTGGCTCATCAGGGCCAGATCAGAGAGACAGTGCTTGGAGGACCTAAAGTTAACGCTAGATTTGATCAAAGCGTTGGGTATTGCCTCCGTGAACCTCGAGAAGTCTCAGCTGATCCCCAGACAGGACCTAGTCTATCTGGGGATTCGGATGGATTCTCGGGGTTTTCGAGTATTTCCTTCCGCAAGAGAGAATCGCAAAAGGTTTGCGGATAGTCTCTCTCTTCTTAGGGAAGGAACATACGTCGGCGAGGGAATGGTTGAGCCTTCTAGGGACCCTTTCCTCGCTAGAACAGTTCTTCCCACTAGGAAGACTGCATTTACGTCGCTTCAATTCTTCCTCAAGAAGTCTTGGAGCTGGAAAACCGGACAGCTTTCGGACGTTTTTCCCATTCCAGTGGAGATAAAATCACACCTGGAGTGGTGGTTGCCCCCTCTGCAAGAGAACAAAGGGATCTCTCTAAAAACACAGAACCCAGACCTAGTGTTGTACTCCGACGCATCGGAGAAAGGTTGGGGAGCGACATTAGGCTCAGAAGAGGTGTCAGGCACCTGGGAACCAGCACAGGTGACTTGGCACATAAACTGCAAAGAGCTCTTCGCCGTGCATCTGGCTTTGAAGAGTCTAGAACCTCTGGTGTCGAACAAAGTAGTGCAAGTAAACGTGGACAACACCACCGCACTTGCCTACATTCGAAAACAGGGGGGGACTCACTCCTCGTTCCTTTACGAACTGACGAGAGACCTATTGCTTTGGACGTCCCACAGGAACATCTCCCTGCTGACAAGGTTCGTACAGGGAGTAAAGAATGTGAGGGCGGACAGACTCAGCAGGAGGAACCAGGTCCTTCATACAGAGTGGACCCTACACGAGGAAGTGTGTCTCGATCTCTGGTCTCTGTGGGGGACTCCTCATGTGGATCTCTTCGCAACATTCATTTCCAAAAGGCTGCCAGTCTTTTGCTCGGTCGTGGAAGATCCAAGAGCACTTATGGTAGAACGCCTTCCTGCTAAATTGGTCTCGAGTAGACGTATATGCTTTTCCCCCATTCAAAATCCTGGGATTAGTAATGAAAAAGTTTGTGGCGTCAAAGGAGACGAGGATGACGTTAATAGCCCCCTTTTGGCCTGCCCAGGATTGGTTCACGGAGGTGGTGGTAGAGTGGATCGTAGACTTCCAAGATCCCTACCAAGAAGGACAGATCTTCTCAGACAACCACACTTCAAGAGGTACCATCAAAACCTCCCCGCTCTCGCTCTGACTGCCTTTCGACTATCGAAAGACTTGTCAGAGCGAGAGGCTTTTTCTCGCGAAGTGGCAAGCGCGATCGCGAGAGCACGCAGAACCTCCACTACGAAAGTATACCAATCGAAGTGGGAGGTGTTTAGAAGGTGGTGTAGATCCAAGAAGTTGTCCTCCTCCACTACCTCTATAGCGGAAATTGCTGACTTTTCCTGCTATTCCTGAGAGAGAAATCTCATCTAGCCGTATCCACAATAAAAGGATACAGAAGTATGCTCTCGGCTGTATTCAGGAATAGAGGATTGGATCTGGCAGATAATAAAGATCTCCACGACTCATAAGGTCTTTTGAGACTTCAAAGTCGAAGGAACCAGTACCTCCGAACTGGAACCTAGACGTAGTCCTCAAGTTTTCTGTCATCGGAAAGATTCGAACCTCCTCATCTGGCATCGTTTAGAGACATCACCAGAAAATGCCTATTCCTATTATCTTTAGCTACGGCAAAGAGAATTAGTGAATTACATGCTCTGCAGGATAAAGTCGGATTCAAGGGAGACTCAGCTATTTGCTCGTTTAAGACCCTGTTTTTAGCTAAAAACGAGAATACCACGAATCCCTGGCCTAAGTCATTCGAAGTCAAAGGCATGTCCAGTCTCCGTAGGCAGAGAAGCAGAAAGGTCTCTATGCCCTGTTAGAGCTCTGAAGTTCTACCTTCAGAGAAAGCATCAGATGGGAGGCTCTAGACAAGGTCTTTGGTGCGCGGTAAAAGACCCCACAAGACTGATGTCCAAGAATGCGCTGGCATTCTTTGTGAGAAACGTCATTACAGACTGCTCATAAGGTTCTGTCCTGACGAACAGTTACAACTGTTGAGAGTTAAAGCTCATGAAGTGAGAGCTGTAGCGACGTCTCTCTCGTTTCATAAGAATATGTCGCTTAAAAACATCATAGATACGACATTTTGGAGATGCAACTCAGTATTTGCATCTCATTACTTGAAAGACGTTCGTGTGACATATGAGAAGTGTTTTTCTCTAGGTCCTTTCGTATCGGCGGATACGATTCTGGGTACGGGAGCCGACACCAATCCTTAAATGTATATACTTTTCTTCTTTTTGGATATGGTCTGGAGTCTCTTCGAACAATGGAGGACTTGGTTTAGCACGGGCGGCCGTCTATGTTGTTCAGTAAGAGAATGTTGTCATATCCAATTAGATGAGTATAATTTTTTTTTTGGAAAATTATGTATGTGTGCGTAGTGGTTTTGAGTTACGGTTGTTGTGACGAGTTCGGGGATAACTCGGAACAATCCTTAGTTCTAACATATGGTTAGGATCAGGTGGTCGGGATTGGTTGTGTGCTCCTTCATAAGGTGTATTGTCATATAAGTGGATCAGCACCCATTGACAAAGTCCTTTTAGGCTCTGCCGAGTAAGCGGATAAGACCCCATCGGCAGACCCACAAGAACTCTTGGCCATAGATCATATATCTCGCTAAAGTTTCTTGAGGTGATGCAGACTACTGGGCAAACACCCACGAAGTCTACCACCTATCAGGTAGGAACCAAGGTTTTATTTATACCTACAACATATGTTGTTTACCCGTCTATTCCATATAGTAGCTGTCTCTTACCCTCCACCGAAGGGTGCCAATCAGCTATGTATATATCTGACAGGTAAGTGGATTGTATGAAAATGATATTGTTATTATACAATAAAGTTTCATACATACTTACCTGGCAGATATATACAATTAAAGGCCCACCCAGCCTCCCCGCAGGAGACAGGTGGAAGAGAGAAAATATGATAGAAAACGGGGATGGTTCCTAGTCCTGCCGCCCAGGGCAGGCAGGTAGATCACCTGACCTACCTGTAGCGAGTGGCGCGAAATTTGAATTTCTGTCGGGGACGACGGAGTCTTAGCTATGTATATATCTGCCAGGTAAGTATGTATGAAACTTTATTGTATAATAACAATATCATTTTTGCTTTTTAGTTTCTCGTCAAAGTAATTGCAGTCTATCTGTCTAATGCTTATTTTTTCCATGTCAGTAGAATGCATAGAGAACAAGCTTGGGATGGTCTTGGTAAATTTAGAAAGGTCTCTGTCAGAACAAAGTAGATATACTGGATCCAGTTTGAGGACTATTGTGTATTTCTTGTAACAAAAAAACAGGGCAGCAGACTTTATCATTAATGCTGTTCTACGTTTAAGGTTCCAAGGTCATTTGCTTTGTTAGTTACAGCTTGACATCTCTAAACCATTCTTCTGGAAATACAGAGGTCATCATGAGACCCACACAAAAGGCAACTATACCACCTGAAAAGCATATGTTTGTCAGGTGCAGACCCTTGATTTCCCAGTCTTTGAGACACTTTGTCTTACGAGTTTACCAGAGAGCTAACCCCAATGTGACCAGGGACTCAGAAGTAGTGAGATTCTGGTATCCTTTTGGGACTTGTGGAATAATCTTTTCTCTCAAGTCCCCGCAACAGTACATGAAAAACATGAGAAATGTGGAGATTTCCTTTGCAGATTGTTGTTCTCTGTGAATTGACTGCACATTAGTATTAGTTACTCAAGGAACTTAAAGGAAAGTAAACTTTGTTGCATTCAGTCATGTGGGTTTGTTGTTGTTGATGAAGCTGGCTTTATGCCAGTATGCATGGCTGAAAAATTAGAGCTTTGAAGACCATTTTACAGCAATTGTCAGATAATTTGGTAGCACATCTTTTTATTCTCTCTATAGTCACCTGTGTACTGTAAATTTATCAAAATAAATCTAACCCCATTATTATCAGTATTTATAGTATATGTACTGCAGAACTCAGCCATACTAATAGCACTAAACATAATATCTGAATAGAGCAATTTCCACCATAATTTTCAGTGACTCACGAAGTGCTATCGATGCTATAAACAAATACAAATCCTCAAATCATCATGTACAAGAAATCCAAATAAGAATCCATCTATTCACTCAATTGGGGCTATTGATAGAAATATGTTGGATTCCAGGATGTGGGAATTGAAGGAAACAAAAAAGTAGGCACAGCTACCAGATTCTATTATTCCATCAACAATTACACATGAACCTGTATCAGACTGAATATCTATTAAGCCTTTACTATATCAAGGTTGGCAAACTGATTGGACATCAGTGCCAACTACAAATGTACTAAGAAATATGAAAATTTAAGTGCATTCATGGATTTCATCGTCTAAAAGAAAGAGCATGTATAGGCCATACTAGATTTTTAAATGGTCATTTAATGTCAAATCCACATTCAGACCCAATGAAATGTAGTACATGCCAACACCAATGACTGTCCAACACTTATTAGTTGAATGTCCAATTTGGAGCCAACAAAGAAGCATTTATTTTCGAAACCCAACATTAAAAGGCATTCTTGCTGAAGGCTTAAGATTTCTTTTTCAAACATCTAACTCACCTGGTAGTTATATATATAGCTTACGTCTCTGACGTCACAGCAGAATTTCAAAACTCGCGGCAATCGCCGATTGGGTAGTCAGATGCACCACCTGTGCGCCCTCTACCCAGGTACGTAGAACCGTTCCAACTATTCTTCAGATCTTCCCTGCCACCGCATCGGTGACATCGCTTAGCCCGTGTTTTTTGCAGTTATTTGGTGAAGTACACTTTGGCTTTGGCTTTCGCTTGATTTGGATTCTTGATTTGGACTTTTCTTGACTTTTGTTTGGATATTGTTGGTTTGACCCTTGCTTGTTTTGATCTCTCTTTTGAAAATTCCCAACATGACTGACTCTGCATCGAGTGTGAGAATGTGTGTGAGAGGTTGTAAGACTCGGTTTGCTAAAGCCTCGATCGACCCTCATTCTATTTGTAGTAAATGTAGAGGTAAAATTTGTGAGTTGGGTGATAGGTGTAATGAATGTGTGGACTTGCCTGAGACTGAATGGATTGAGTATTACCGCTATGTGCAAAAATTAGAGAAGGATAGGATAAGGAGAGCGAAGAGTACTATGTCTCGCTCCTCCAAAGATAGTCAAGGAATAGACAGTTCTCTATCCCTCAATGAACCTATTGATCCTCCTTCTGTAGTAGCAGTACCAGATCCAGCTACGGAAACAGGTAAGAGTCCAACATTAAAGGACATGATGACAGCCATTCAAGCCCTTGGTCAACGGGTAGAATCCCTTGCAGAAGATAGGGATAGATTGTGGTCTAATGCGAGAGATCTTAAAGTGGCTAGTGATACGAAAAATGCAAGTGCAGTGGAGGGAGCGGCCGCTCGGATCTGTCGTGCTCCTAGTCCTAGACCTCTTCCAAGCTCACCAACCCCTGTGAGAAGGAAAGTCGACAGACGAAGGGAAGCGAGAGGTTTTAGCTCCTGAGCGGTCGTCCCCTCGAGCGTACCTGTTGACGATCCTCAGGACACTCACCCTCGCCATTGGAAAGGCGAGGTTAAAGTGTTTTCTTCGTCTTTTGACGACGCAGTACCCAGACGGGGCTGGCGTCAGACTTCGAAATCTAGACCCCTCAAAAGACAACATCCAGTAGAGCAGGACGCCAGGCGTCAAGAACTGCCAGGATGTAGTCATTGGAGCAGCCCGGAGCGTTTCCCCTCCAGCTCCGATATTTGCTCTCCTACCAAGCTAAGATGCAAGATGTCGCACAGGCGGCCGTCGTCTTTGGTAGGAGGCAAGGAAATATCGGACGGGGGGAGGCCTTTGGTGCGTGCTGCAACTCCGGAACGCTTCTCTTTTGACTCCGATGCTTGCTCTCCTACCAAGCTAAGACGCAAGATGTCGCACAGGCGGCCGTCGTCTTTGGTAAGAGGAAAGGAAGTATCCGATGGAGGAAAGCCTTCGGTGCATGCTGCAACTCCTGAACGCTTCTCTTTCGACTCCGATGCTTGCTCTCCTACCAAGCTAAGACGCAAGGTGTTGCACAGGCGGCCGTCGTCTTTGGTAGGAGGAAAGGAAGTATCGGACGATTGGATGCTTTCGGTGCATGCTCCAGCTCCTCCTGCGGATTGTCATTCATCTTCAGGACGTTCGTCTCAAGCCGAACAGGATGAAGAGAGAGATATTGATGTTGCGGCTTCCCCAGTCTGTCCCCAGCAGCAAGAAGCTCCGCAGATTTCCTTACTGCAAGATTTGCAGCAGAAGCTCTCCTCATTAATGCAGTCTTATCAGCCTGCTACAAGCAAAGACAGCAAACGTCAAAAGCTTGGACGAAAAGCTGGACGCCAGGACGTAGAGCGTCAAGGTTCTCAACACCTAGACGACAGACGTGAACATTCTGGACACCAGGACGCCGAGCGTCAAGAGCCTGGACGCCAGGACGCCAGGCGTTGAGATTCTGGACGCCAGGACGCCAAGCGTCAACATTCTGGACGCCAGGTGTCAACATTCTGGATGCCGAGCGTCGAGAGGCTGGACGCCAGGACGCCAAGACGCCAGGCGTCAAGAAACTGAAAGCCAGGACGCCGGATCGTCAAGATTCTTGACGACAGAGCACCAAGAGTCAAGAAACTGGACGCCAGGACACCAAGCGTCAAGAGGCTGTACGCCAAGAAGCCGAACGTCAAGTATTTGAACAGCAGGATGCCAAATGTCAAGAAGTTCGACACCAGGAAGCCGAGCATCAGGATTCTCGACGCCAGGCGTCAAGAACATTTCTTTGGAAGCACCGACGAAGCATGACATCGCTACGTCGGTTATGGTTCGATCGGAAGAAGGGAATGATGATTTCCCCCCTTCTCCTTTTGGTCCGATGGAAGACTTTTCCGACGAAGAGAATCAAAGAGATCTACAGCCTTCGTCAGACTTGAAAAGACTTATGAAAGTTTTCACGGAACTTTTTCCGGAAAACTTTGTTCCAGATGCCCTTCGTTCCCCACCTTCAGAGTTCACTCTAGGGAAGGCAACTAAGAAGTCCGACTTCATAAAGATGGTGTTATCACGCTCTTCGAAGAGAGCGTTGAAAATTATGAAGGAATGGATGGACACGAAGAGAGACCAAACAAAGACAGCTTTCTCATTTCCTCCGGCCAGATTAGCGTCCAGATCTAGCATCTGGTATGATACTGGAGAAGCTCTCGGTCTGGGAGTTCCCACTTCTTCCCATGGGGGACTTCTTGAGTCTTGTGGACGCTTCTCGTCGGACAGCCATGGGAAAGACGAAGGTTTTTTGGTCTTCCTCTGAAATGGACCACCACCTCAAAGGGATTTTTACAGCCTTCGAGGTGTTTAATTTCTTAGACTGGACTCTGGGATCTTTGGGGAAGAAATTAGAAACTTTCAAGTCTGCTGATACGAAAGAACTTGTTCACCTGATGTCTTGCATTGACAAAGCTCTTCGAGACGGGTCGAACGAGCTAGCAGCTGTTTTCTCTGCGGGAATCCTGAAGAAAAGGGCCCAAATGTGTTCTTTCCTTTCAAATGGGGTCACACCCATTCAAAAAGCGGAACTGCTGTTTGCTCCCCTTTCCACACATTTTTCCCACAAGATTTAGTGAAGGAAGTCTCCTTTGCCTTAACCCAAAAGGCTACACAAGATCTAATGACAAAGGCAGCAAGGAAAGTCCTACCAACAAGTTTTGGAGCACAGAAACTCAAGGAAACTACTCCTCTGCCTCGAGTTTCTCGGCCCTTTCGAGGAAGATCCCTCAGTAGAGGGAACACAAGACTGAAGAAAAGAGGCTTCAGACAAAGGCGAAACACTTAGAGATGGTTCCAACGAGTTGGCAGCGTTTTTTCTCGGCAGGAATGCTTAAGAAAAGAGCCCAAATTTATTCTTTCCTTGCTTATGAGGTCACGCCCATTCATCGGACCTGCTTTATGCGCCTCTTTCAGCACAAGAGTTGGTGAATGAGGTCTCCTCTGCCTTAGCCCAAAAGGCTACGCAGGACTTAATATCGAGAATCCCCGATAATTGTTTTTACGATAATCGGGAACCTCGCCGAATGCTCGAATTCCTGGAATTTCTAGCGTTTACAAGAAGAACTGCTACTGAAGTAAGAATATCTCTCAGTAGATGACCAACCCTGGAATACAGAAGCGAACATCCAGTTTGGCTTGAACTTTCGTCTTCGGGTTTTCTGTTTTCACTATTGAAGCTTTCCTTAGGGGAAGACTTCTCCTTCACTCTCTTGCTCTCTTGACTAGAGAAGGAAGGGTGTAGATTTCCAATCCTTATTCTCATTCCTCGAAGGGAAAAGAATTTAGGATGGAAGTCGTTGTACAGAAACCTACAAATATACGACGTATGTTACCCTCAAAACATGATTCTGTTAAGCAGTTGAATTGTCCCGGGGGGTAGTCGCATACCGTAGTTAATTCTACGGTTTGTGACCGAGACGACTAGTATCCTAATGGAACTGCAACTCGGGACTGTCTGCATCTTCCCAGGAGTTACCAGTTTCGATTTTCAAGATACTTATGGTATGGTCACGACAACACCACCTCAGTTTTTTGTATTTACCGAAATCCGTTTCGTTTATGTATAATTGCTCGAACATAATAGAATCCTTTTTTAACGCTCGATTATTCTAGCCGAACACATTCCTTCGAGGAATGGATTACCTGGCAACTCAGGATAGCGAGTTAGCAAGAACTAACTGAGTAGGGGACTGCAGAAAGACAACCCAGTACCAGCTGGCTCTCCGAGATGCACGGTCGGTTTATGTCTCTCTCCCCTACAATGATTGACTACCGAACCTTTTCTCTGTCCAACAATATCGGACTTAGGTCTCTGATTAACGGGGATTCTCGCATGCATGAATGACATCTGCATCCCCTTGGATATTGCGAGAATTTTCAACAGAGATATATATTCTGGACTCTTTCATCTTTATATTTACCGCACGGTAACAGAAGTCTTTACTAGTTTCCCGCTGCATCGCATTGCGATAATGCGGAATGTTTTCTTCAGACATCTGAGTTTGTCTTCAAAATATCTCTTATTCGGAGGGGTGCAATTGTTCATTGTTCACCCCGAATTGACAGATATATACGGAAGACATCGCCTGCTCCCCGACCTGCTAGTTCTACTTCCAAATGATCAGCCCATGAGAAGTAGTACTTCCCTGTGTTTTTTCATTACTGGAAACCGCCCCACTTTCATTGCAACTACAACCCCTCACCTTACAGCAATGAAATAGCTGTTAGCATTTTTCAGTCCTTTGTAAGCACAGGTTCAGAACCTTGAGAATCCTTCTCTTGATTCGGCTGTGAAGATGTAGGTTGCATTCACTTTCCACCTTTGTCTTCAATGGAACATAGTGTTGTTTTCTTCTTAGCTGAGATTCAACTACTATGAGAATGTCTTGCCATTAAGGACCTCGGTCTCTAGAGGGCAATTGACTTTCGCCTATTGGGTACATGCCTTAAGAGAATCATCACCTCGTTAAAAGATTTACCACCTCGCCATCCAGCATCAGTGACAAACAAATAAACAATTTGTATGGTCTCTCGGCATAACCCTTTAAAAGGCAAAGATCACGTGACTTGCTCGGATGCTTGGACAACTTGCCTCATTACCGAACGCAGTCAGTAGGCAGCTGTCAGAGCGCCCGAGTCAGTCACGGTCTACGCTGTGGACTTAGTAGGTTGTTGCAGAACAATCATTACTTCATCGTAATAGATTGTCCCAGTACCCATACCATGGACACCCACCATGGAGTGTCGCTGTCCTATCCATTGCCGAGAAGAAGAATCTTCGCTGCAATGGGATAGGAGAATGAGAGACTCTTCGCTGCAGACTTTAAGAGAAGTCGTAACGTTTCGACCTCGACCATTAAGCGATACATAAGCATGTTCGCAGATGTCTTCAATGACAGGAACTTAGACATGTCTGAATATAAAGATCTCCAAGACCTTCTCAGATCCTTCGACACTACTAAGGAGAGACTACAGTCCCCTCCAGCATGGAATCTGGACGTAGTCCTGAAGTTTCTCATGAGTGATAGGTTCGAGCCTTTACAGGAAACATCATTTAAGGACCTCACCATGAAAAATCTTCTTAGTTAGTTAGTCTAGCGACAGCGAAAAGAGTCAGTGAAATCCATGCCTTCAGCAAAGCTGTAGGTTTCAGACAGGGCAATGCTATCTGCTCTCTACAGCTGGGATTTCTAGCGAAGAACGAACGCCCTTCTCAGCCCTGGCCCAAATCGTTCGAGATTTCAAACCTGTCGGATCTCACAGGTAAGGAAGTAGAGAAAGTTCTTTGTTCGGTAAGGGCCCTGAGGCATTACCTGGAAAGAACGAAGCAATTACGTGGCAATTCAGAGGGGCTTTGGTGTTCTGTCAGAAAGCCCTCTCTGCAAATGTCAAAGAATGCGCTATCCTTTTTTATAAGGCATTTAATCAAGGAAGCACATTCAGCATGTAATGAAGTGGATCTCAGGCTACTGAAAAGTGAAGACTCACGAGGTTAGGGCTGTAGCAACCTCTGTAGCTTTTAAACAGAATAGATCCCTTCAAAATATCCTGGACGCAACCTTTTGGAGAAGCAAATCAGTGTTTGCGTCGCACTATCTGGGGCAAAAGCAAACTCTGTATGAAGACTGTTGCACGCTGGGACCGTTCGTAGCAGCTCATCCAGTAGTGGGACAAGGGACTATCCCTGAAATCCCATAACCCAATACCCTTTTTCTTACCTTGGAACTATTGAATTTTATGGTTGTTTGTGGAGACTGGACGCAGTCTCCCACAATCATTGATCCTTAGTCAGGTGGTCAACTTGTTCCTTGGTAGCACCCGGAACAAGGGTATTGTAGGGAGTCTAGTCACATAGAGGTTTCACCGGTTGACAGTCTCCGAGAGGTCTTCAGCCCCCTGGGTGGATCGTTGGATCTCATAAGGAAAGCAGACATAATGAGGCAGGATATCATTGAAGTCAGCTTCCTTAACAGGTACGAACCCGTAAGTTGGTTTTTAATTAACACTTATGTCAATTCCAACGATAATGGCTGTCTCTGACCCACCACCAAAGGTGTCAATCAGCTATATATGTAACTACCAGGTGAGTTAGATGTTTGAAAATGTTATTTTCATGATAAAGTAAATTTTTTAACATACTCACCTGGTAGTTATATATAATTTAATTCCCACCCTCCTCCCCTCTAGAGACTATGGGCATGGAAGATCTGAGGAATAGTTAGAACAATTCTATGTACCTGGGTAGTGGGCGCACAGGTGGTGCACCTGACTACCCAATCGGCGATTGCCGCTAGTTTTGAAATTCTGCTGTGACATCAGGGACGTAAGCTATATATATAACTACCAGGTGAGTATGTTCAAAAATTTATTTTATCATGAAAATAACATATTTAATAAGGTCATCATGCTCCTAAATAAAATTGGTTTTCTTATTAAATTTTATATTATATATATATTATTATATATATAGATATATATATATATATATATATATATAATATATATATTATTATATATTTAGGATTAATTCCTGAAAACCAGCCCAAGAAGAGCCTTTATTATGCTCAGAGGTCTGGATAAACTAATCTTTTATATAATATAATAATGATAATGTGTACAGTGGATTGATGGCAGCCTGTGGTCAAAGCTGCAAAAATTACAGTATCTTATGCTGTTTCAGTACAGGGTACCTGAAGCCATAAATCTATGGATTTAGGAAATAGACAGTGGAGGAAAACATGGCTTTATAATAACGGCAAAATGTACTGTGCTCTGACTCTAGTTTGATGATTGTTTATATTATATATATATATATATAGATATATATAGATATATATATAATATATATCTATATATATATATGTGTATATATATTGTGTTATATATATATTCTATATATATATTATATATATATATATATATATATATATATATATATATATATATATATATAGTGTGTATATATATCTATATATATATATATATGTGTGTGTGTATATATATATATATATATATAATATATATATATATATATATATATATATATATATATATATATATATATATATATATATATATTTTTTTTTTTTTTTTTTTTTTTTTTTTTCATTCATTTCCATGTCTGAAAATAGCATGGATCTCAGAGAGAGAGAGAGAGAGAGAGAGAGTGAGAGAGAGAGAGAGAGACGAGAGAGAGAGAGAGGAGAGAGAATGTATATATTATATATATATATATATATATATATATATATATATATATATATATATATATATATATAATATGATCCATGCTCTTCTCAGACATGGAAATGAATGAAATTCACATTTAAGAGCCAGTCAAGATTTAAACCTGCATTACTTTGGGGGGGAAATAACATTGTTCATACTTTGGGTGCTTGGACACCCCAGTGCAAAATACTATGTCAAGCCACTTTTTCCAAATAATATTGATATATCTCTTAAAGTATACTCTTCAAATCTCATATTAACTGCCTGATTTAATTAAAGCCCATTTTGACCTGTTTATACAGTAAAAATAGGAAAATAAAAGAATACTGAATATTCATATATACGTACTGTGATATACTATTGATAAGGATGCGTGTCTAAATGCAAGAAAAATGGTTTAATTTCTAAATTGCCTCAATTTGCTGAAGTAACTTATCAAAAACACAAAAGAATTCAACTAGAATTGCAGCTACAAATATTAAAAAACCCAAAAGAATTCAACTAGAATTGCAGCTACAAATATAAGTAAATTCAGTACCATTACATATGAATATATGTAACATATTTACACTAAAGAATACAAAGAAATTAGAGAAAACAATAAATAGAACATGAAAATTATTTGAGTTTTCTCCTGAAAACACCCCTTGAGCAAGACTAGTATATTACATTAAGAACAACTCCTTTGTGTTTGCCATATCAGAGTTACCAATTAACTAAGTGGTCTGGTTCAACTATTTATTGGTAATAATAGCTGTGTACAATCAAAAGGGACTTAGCTTACAACCTACTAAAGCATACATTATTATACCAAGAAGTAAACCTACCAACGCATCCAATAGAGGCCGAGACCTTTGGCCTTCAGTTCACCTAAGTCTTACAGCTGGTATTAAATGCTCACTACCCCAGCCTGTTTTGTGCAACACGGCCAAGTTGATTTTCCATCATCATTTGGTCTGGCCCAAGCTATTTGTGCACCATCATTTGCTCTCATAGCCACTTAACCTATGAACTGCCTTTTATGATGCATCTCAAATATTACAACAGACTTTTGTACATGAACTTCCCTGCCAGATATATACTTAGCTATAGTCTCCGACGTTCCGACAGAATTTCAAATCTCGCGGCACACGCGACAGGTAGGTCAGGTGGTTCTACCTTACCCGCCGCTGGGTGGGCGGGCGTATGAACCAATCTATCTCTCCAGCCAGATTTTTTTTCTGTCGCTGAAGCGATAAAAACAACTGTTGTCGGTTCATTCCGATATATTCTTCATTTCTCGCTTGCCTGGAGATTGATTTGGACATTTTGGTGACGTATTCGCTCTATGTTGGCTTGGCATACGCTGATTGTGGACCGTTATTGACTTTGCGCTGGATTTTCTGTTAGAATGTCTGATTTTGATTTGTCCTGTTTCCAAAACTCCGGTTTTGTTAGAGTATGTGTGACCGATGGATGTAAGGTGAGGTTACCGAAAGCTGCGGTTGACCTTCACACTTTCTGTGTTAAATGTAGGGGGAATGAATGTTCGTTTAGTAACCCGTGTCAAGAGTGTGAGGTTTTGAACGAAGATGAATATAAGGCTCTTTCTTCTTATATTAGGAAACTTGAAAGGGATAGGGTACGTAAAGCTTCTTCAAGGAGTTCGAGCAGGTCGAGAATGAGTGAGAATGAAACTAACATTAATGTAGTTTTAGAACCTTCCTCCCAGGTCTCAGCTCCTGCTCCCTCACCGAAGCCGTAGATTCGTCTTCGGAGGCGGCGGCCTCAAAGCTTCCTTGTGTTCTAAGGAAGACAAGAATCTTCCGTACTGATCAAGTAGAGATGGTCAGTGATGATAAGTGCAGTGTACCCAGTGATGTGGAGGGTGCGTCTGACCGGCTCTTTAGTGCCTCCAGGCCTAGACCTCTTCCAGACTCCCAGTTCCAGTGGAGGGGATTAAAGTCGAAAGCCGCAGGAGGGCTAGGGAGAGCCCCCACCGGTCAGGCGTCCCCTCGGCAGATCCTGAAGTTCGCTCCCAGGCTGCCTTGGATCGTAAGAAGAAGAATATTCTTCGCCAGTGTTTTTCGTCATCCTCTCCTTCCGCCGCCGAAGTGGTGGTTGGCAGCTCTAAGGAGGCGTCACGCCCGTTGAAGAGGGCTGCGGAGGCTCCCTTCAGTACGTTAGCGTCCAGCCCAGAAGACTTTTCTGATGTAGCTTCCTTGCAAGCAAAGAAGCCTAGGAGATCCGGAGATCGCCCTCCTTCTCCCGCGCTCGCGCTGAGCTTGCTTCGGAAGAAGATCCTGGGGACTCTCCTTCTCGAGTGCAGCGGTGCCTACAAGCTCAGATCACAGCCTTGGCGGACTCCTTGGCATCGAGATCGCGTAGAAGGAAGGATTTGTCTCTCCCGATCAAGAGATCGAGGCGCGTTTCGTCGGAAGAGCGCTCTCCTTGTAATCGGCGTTCTCCTTCTTGAGGATTCTTCTACACATCGTAACTTTTCACGAGAGGAACACCACTCCCGCTTCGGAGGTGTCGAGACGCCATTCGACGGATAGGCGCTCCTTGGACTATGAAGATATTTCCTCAAATCGGATTCCTGCCTCGGGTAGACGCTCAGCCCCTTCTGTTTCTCCTTCTTCTAGAGTTCGTGCAAGAAGAGAGAGTCGCTCAGGTCATAGAAGACTTGGTTCGTCGTCTCCGTCTCATCTTTCTTCTCCTCGTCTTCTCAGAGAACCTAGGGAATGCCCTTCTGAAAGTAGGCGCACTTCTCCTTCCGACTACTGTAGTCGGGCGTCGGATAGCGTGACTGGTAGGCGCTCATCGCATGGAGTTCGCTCCTCCCCTGTAAGACATCAAGAGGTCTAGTAGGAGCCCTGCTCCTGGTAAGCGTCATTCGTTTAGTAGCTGTTCTCTGGAGAAAGACACCTTGATCCTCGTTTGCTTCGTTCTCACTAGTAGGCGCTCTTCGTTCTCGAGACTCCCTACTCCTGATCGGTCTCCTCTTGCTAGAAGTCAAGAACGCTCAAGCGCCCTGATTCTGTTAGGCGCTCGGAGCCTTACAGACGTTCTCCCCTTGGTAAGGACCAAGATCTCGCAGAACGCCCTGTTTCGTTTAAGCGGCTCGGAGCGTAGCAGCCGCTCTCCGCTTCGTTAGGCATCAAGAGCCTCTCAAGCGCCCTGCTCCCTGAAAGGCGCCCTATTTTTAGCAAAAACGTTTCGCCGCTTGGTAGGCGCCAGGATTCCACTAAGCGCCCTGTGACAGATAGGCTCTCGGCGCCTAGTAGCCGCTCCTCCTCAACGTTCGGCGCCAGGATCTTAGCAGGCGCTCTCCCTCTCGTAGTTTCCCTAGGGATAGACGTGGTCTTTCTAGAGAAAGGAGTCCTTCCTCTTTGGCTGTTAAGAGTTTGTCTGCATTTAGGAAGGAATGCGAGTTTAGACAAGAAGTTTTCGAATAAGCGTCCTTCTTTTACAACTCGTCGTTCTCCTGTACGCCTTTCTACTTTGGAATCTTCTCCCATCATTCAAGACGTTTGTCCCTCCTTCATCGCACTGTACCCCAGCTAGGAAATCATCTAAGGATTCTCATAAGGATCCTCATCCCCCGTTCTCCTCCTCAAGAAGACCAGGAAGCCTCTGAGGAAGAAAAAAAACTAATACTTCGGCAACAGTTTCTTCGTACAAGAAGCTCACAGAGCTTCTCCTTCAGGAGTTCGGAGAGTCTTTGAGCCCTACTGCTCCTCCTTCTCCACACTCGTTGTTCTCCACAGCGAAAGCAACGAAAGGATCTTCGTGTGTGAGAATGAAAAACCGACTCTTTCTTATGAGAAAGCGCTCAAGAGTTTCGGTTCATGGATGCGTACTAAAGAAGAAGCGGGGAAAACAATGTTTGCCTCCTTCCCTCCGTCGAAGCTTTCAGGACGGACAGGATTTTGGTATGAGACAGGAGAACCCTTGGGACTGGGCCTTCCGTCTTCAGCTGACGCAGATGAAGATTTTTCGGCACTAGTAGACGCCCACTAGAAGATCAGCTTTGAATTCGGCCCAAAACTACGTGGGCAATGAATGAAATGGATCACATTCTAAAAGGCATTTTTAGAGTCTTGGAAGTTTTTCAACTTTCTCGATTGGTCCCTCGGAGTCCTAGCCAAGAAACTCAAGGCACCGACACGTTTTCTCCGGAGGATTTGAATTGTGTCTTATCCTGTATGGATAAATCGGTGAGAGATGGGGCCAGCGAAATAGCTTCACTGTTTGGAGCAGGGGTCTTGAAGAAAAGATCAGTATTTTGCTCATTTTTAACAAAGTCGGTCTCACATGCTCAGAGATCGTCTTTGCTTTTTGCCCCTCTCTCTACACAGCTGTTTCCTAAACACCTGGTTCTAGACATTTCGAAGGCTCTCTCTGCCAAAGCTACGCAGGACCTTCTAGCGCAGTCTGCAGGAAGCCGCGCCCTACCTTCCAGACTAAGACAAAGAAAGCTAAGCCGACCTCTCAGGAACCCTTTCGAGGGGCATCTACCCTCTAGATCCTCTTCGTTCAGAGGTCGGAACCACCAAATAGAAGAGGGAGGACTTTTACGAAGTCAATCAAACCTCCCAAGTAAGACTCAAGTCCTTCAGACAACTGTAGGCAGCCAGGCTTTTACAGTTTGCAGAAGTCTGGGGGACCCAGAAAGACGCAGATTGGCCCTAGGACCCCTTGTCAATTTTGAGGAAGGGCTATCTAATCCCGTTCTCTTCGAGGCCTCCCTTGACGAATACCCGATGGGAGTTGACGGCCAGATACAGGGAACCCCATCATGAATCAAGCCCTCCGACTAGCGGTAGATCAGATGCTGGAAAAGGAGGCGATCGAACTAGTGGCAGATCATCTTTCGGCAGGCTTTTTACAACCGCCTGTTCCTAGTTCCGAAAATCCTCAGTGGATGGAGACCGGTGTTGGATGTAAGCGCCCTGAACTTCTTCGTCGAAAAGAAGAAGTTCACGATGGAGACCACTGCCTCGGTGTTAGCAGCACTCCGTCCAGGGGACTGGATGTGTCCTTGGACTTACAGGACGCTTACTTCCACGTACCAATCCATCCTTCCTCGAGGAAGTTTTCTAAGATTCATGATGGGGGAAGAATCTTCCAATTCAGGGCCCTGTGTTTTGGCCGGCTCTCCACGGCCCCCCAAGTCTTTACGGCCATCATGAGGAATGTGGCACAATGGCTTCACCTAGAAGGGGTGAGGATTTCGCTCTATCTCGACGATTGGCTTATAAGGGCCAATTCCAGAGATCGTTGTCTGAAGGACTTGAAGAAAACCCTGGATTTGACTTATTCCTTAGGACTTCTGGTCAATCTGCAGAAGTCAAGTCTGATTCCCGCTCAAGAGTGCGTTTATCTGGGATCCAGATGAACTCTCTGAGTTTTCGGGCTTTTCCGTCACAGGAGAGGATAGCCGGGGACTCGAAAAAGTAACAACCTTCTTAGGGAAAGAAGTATGCACAGTGAGGGAGTGGATGAGTCTGCTGGGGACGCTCTCCTCACTGAGCAATTTGTTTCCCTAGGAAGGTTGCACCTGAGACCGCTCCAATTCTTTCTTCATCGGAATTGGAGTCGTCCTTCTCAGGATTTGAAGTTCTCCCTGTCAATTACTCTTCAAATCAAGAAGGAGTTAGCATGGTGGGCGGATCCCGACAACGTTTTTTTTTTCTCGCAGGGACTGCCTCTTCAATCCCAGAAACCCAGCCTGGTGTTGTTCTCGATTGATGCGTCGGAAACAGGTTGGGGGGCGACTCTGGGAACCAAGGAGGTGTCAGGAACATGGATGGGGGACCAGTCTTCCTGGCACATCAACAGGAAAGAACTAATAGCCGTGTGGCTTGCTCTGAAGGAGTTCGAGTCAGATGTGACAGGAGCAGTTGTGCAAATAAACTCGGACAACACCACGGCTCTGGCATACATCAGGAAACAGGGGGGAGGGGGAACGCATTCCTTCTCTCTGTACGAAACAGCAAGAGATCTTCTTCTGTGGACGAAGAAAGGGGGATAAAACTTCTCACCAGATTCGTACAGGGAGAAAGGAATGTAAGGGCAGATCTCCTCAGCAGGAAAGATCAGGTCCTTCCCACAGAGTGGACTCTGCACCAATGATGTTTGCCAGAGCCTTTGGAAGTTGTGGGGCAGGCCTCTCTTAGACCTGTTTGCAACTTCAAAGAACAAAAGACTGGATCTGTATTGCTCTCCCATCTCGGATCCAGGAGCAATAGGGATAGACGCTCTCCTACTCGATTGGAAAGGACTCGATGTATACGCGTTTCCCCCCTTCAAGATTCGGGGTTTGACTTTAAAAAAGTTCGCAGAGTCAGATTCCGCGAGGATGACTTTGATAGCTCCCTTTGGCCAGCACAAGATTGGTTCACAGAGGTGCTGGAATGGCTAGTGGATTTTCCAAGATCGCTTCCTCTAAGGAGCGATCTACTCAGACAGCCCCACTTCGACAGGTACACACAAAACCTCCCCGCTCTCAGTCTGACTGGCTTCAGACTGTCAGAAAACTGGTCAGAGCGAAAAAAGGCTTTTCGTCAGCAGCTGCTAAGGCAATCGCTAGAGCGAGGAGGTCTTCCACATTACGAGTGTACCAATCGAAGTGGGATGTCTTTCAGAAGATGGTGCAAGAGGAATAACGTTTCCTCTTCCAGTAACCTCTGTGAATCAAATTGCAGACTTCTTTTATTCTTAAGACGAGAATGTGGCTTAGTCCGTTTCGACGATTAAAGGCTATCGTAGTATGTTTGGCGAATGTCTTCAGGCACAGGGGGCCTCAACTTATCGGAAGATAAGGACCTACAGGACCTTATTAGGTCTTTTAACACAACGAAATGCAGTATCCTAAGACACCTAGCTGGAATTTTGGAGGATGTAGTCCTCCAATTTCCTTGGGTCCTCTAGGTTTTGAACCCCTAATTCAGCCTCATTCAGAGACCTTACCAGGAAGACTGTTTTTGATGGCTCTAGCTTCCGCCAGAAGAGTGAGTGAGCTTCAGGCGATTGATGGTAATGTGGGTTTTAAGGAGGACTCTCTCATTTGCTCTTTCCTTCCTGGTTTTCTTGCAAAGAATGAGAACCCATCAAGTCCATGGCCCAAGAACTTCGAGATTCGTGTTATCTTCTTTGTAAGAGAAGAACCCGAGAGAACTCTTTGCCCAGTGAGAATGGTGAAATACTACCTTAGAAGGAAAAGAGCAACTGAAAGCCAACCGAGAGGTCCTGTGGTGTTCAGTAAAAGAGCCTACGCTCCATTGTGAAGAACGCATTGTCCTTCTTCTTGAGAAGCCTCATCAAAGAAAGTCACACGGATCCTGCAGAGAAGAACATCTAGGCTTCTTAAAGTGAAAGCACACGAAGTAAGAGCCATAGCAACTTCTCTTGCTTTCAACAAGAATATGTCCGTGCGAAATCTGATGGAGACAACATTCTGGAGATGTCAGTCAGTGTTCGCGAACCACTAACTTACGTGATGTGAGAATCACTTACGAAAAAATGTCTTCGCCTTGGGCCCGTCCGTACGTCTGCGATTCAGTGCTGGGGCAGGGAGCTGGAACTCATCCCTGTTTAGTATATAAATTTTTCCCCCTTGTATTTGTTGTTGTTGGTTGCCTTAAAGAGGATGCATGAAAGGCATCTCTTTAGGTCGTAATACTAATCTTTAGTAGTTTGGTTAGGTGGTCTGATGAGTGTGGCTCCTTGCAGTAGTAGTGGTTAGGACCTGTTAAGATAGGGACGAACTCCCTTTAACAGGATCCGACTTGGATTCTACCACACAAAGGGATCACATATCCCAGTGGTAGATCCGAGAGTCTTTTCAGCATCAGGTCACGTCCTAGCTGTAGCTCTCCAGGCAACGCAGACTCAGAGATAATATCAATGAAGTCTTCTGCCTGAACAGGTAAGAACAAGGTTATTTATATCCTACAACATCAGTTGTTTCTTATCTCTCCTTATTACTTTAGCTGTCTCTTACCCTCCACCAAGGGTGCCGAATCAGCTAAGTATATATCTGGCAGGGAAGTTCATGTACCAAAAATGATATTGTTAAACTACAATAAAGTTTTGTACATACTTACCTGGCAGATATATACGTCTAATGGCCCACCCAGCCTCCCCTCAGGAGACAGGTGAAAGAGAAAAAATCTGGCTGGAGAGATAGATTGGTTCATACGCCCGCCACCCAGCGCGGTAAGGTAGACCACCTGACCTACCTGTCGCGTGTGCCGCGATGATTTGAAATTCTGTCGGAACGTCGGAGACTATAGCTAAGTATATATCCTGCCAGGTAAAGTATGTACAAAAACTTTATTTTGTTAGTTTAACAATATCATATTTCAGTAATGCTCACTTAATGCAAAAGTATTTGCTCAATCTGGAGGTGTGGAATTAATTTCTTGGGAAAGTCTCCAATTGGCATTTGTTGGGGAGGGGGAGTTATTTCGAGATTGTGTGAGGACATAAAATGGCTCACTTTTTAGGTTAGTCTTAACTTTTTTAAACTGCCATGTTTCTCATTACAACTAGCTGTTCATCTTCTTGGCTACTGCCTTTAGCCATCTGTAATAAAGTCTGTGAAATATAGTAGTGGGTTTTTGGGCAAAGGATTATTGAAAGAACTTTTTGAAATTTCAGGTGATCAAGAAAGGTATTACAGAATGCTACGAATGCCAGCCAAAGCCAGCACAGAAAACTTTCCCCGGTTGCACTATTAGGAATACACCATCAGAGCCAATTCACTGTATTGTGTGGGCCAAGCATCTATTTAAGTAAGTTATATTTTTGTTTTATCAGACTAGCATGTTTTTAACCCTCTTACGCCGATTGGACATAATAAACGTCGAGATAAATTGTCCCCCGGGTGCCGATTGGACGTATTAAATGTCGACATAAAAAAGTTTTTTTAAAAATTCGCGGAAAAATACTTATAGGCCTACCAGCCGAAAACTTTTGAATCACGCGCCTTGGGAAATGCTGGGAGCTCACGGATCAAGGCGTTGTTTTGTTTACAATTGTTACGCAGGCGCGCAAGCACGAATTTCTTTCTTATCGCACTAAAAAGTATCAGTTACACATCTCAGAAATTATTTCGTCACTCTGACATAATTTTTGCACCATTTTAAATTAGCCGTTACATGGAGTATTATATATGAAGATGTGCGCAATTTCATGTAGAATACAACAAAAAAATACTCATGAATGTAGCTTTTATCAGTTTTGAAATATTTTCATACAAATAACGATGTGCCAAAATTTCAACCTTCGGTCAACTTTGACTCTACCGAAATGGTCGAAAAATGCAATTGTAAGTTAAAACTCATATATTCTAGTAATATTCAATCATTTACCTTCATTTTGCAACAGATTGGACGCCTCTAGCACAATATTTTGATTTATGGTTTATTTATGAAAAAACTTTTTCCTCACGTCCGCGCAGTAACTCTTCCGATAAATTTTTTTTTTGCATAAAGTTTTATATATGAAAATGTGCGTAATTTTATGCACAATACAACTAAAAACAACCCATGGTTGTAGCTTTTATCAGTTTTGAAATATTTTCATATAAATAACGATAAGTGCCAAAATTTCAACCTTCAGTCAACTTTGACTCTACAGAAATGGCCGAAAAACGCAATTGTAAGTTAAAACTCTTATATTCTAGTAATATTCAATCATTTACCTTCATTTTACAAGAAATTGGAAGTCTCTAGCACAATATTTTGTTTAATGGTGAATTTATAAAAAAAAAAAAAAAAAAAAAAAAAAAAATTCCTTACGTCCGCGCGGTAACTCTTCCGAAAAAAATCAGAAATTTTTTCGTGCAATTGTCGTAATGTTTACACCATTTTAAATTAGCTGTTACTTAAAGTTTTATATATGAAAATGTGCGGAATTTCATGTAGAATACAACTAAAAATAATTGAAGGTTGTAGCTTTTCTCATTTTTGAAATATTTGCATATAAATCACGATAAATAGAAAAAAAACCATGTTTGGTCACTTTTGACTCTACCGAAATAGTCGAAAAACGCAATTGTAAGCTAAAACTCTTACAGTCTAGTAATATTCAGTCATTTATCTTCATTTTGAAACAAATTTGAAGTCTCTAGCACAATATTTAGATTTATGGTGAATTAAAAAAAAAAAAACTCCTTCCCTCCGCGCGAGGATTCTCCGCCACAAATCTCCGAAATGCGTACGTCGCATTATCGTTATATTTGCTCCATTTCATATTAGGCGTTTCATAGAGTTTTATATATGAAAATGTGTGCAATTTTATGTAGAATACAACAAAAAAATAATTGAAGGTTGTAGATTTTCTTATTTTTGAAATATTTGCTTATAGAAAAATATATATAAAAAATTCTACATTCTGTCAATTTTAACTCGTCCGAAATGGTCGAAAACTGCAATTGTAAGCTAAAACTCTTACAGTATAGTAATATTCAATTAATTATCTTCAATTTGAAACAAATTGGAAGTCTCTAGAATAATATTTTGATTTATGGTGAATTTAAAAAAAAAAAAAATGTTTACGTCTGCACGTTATGAATTCATGCATCATTTTGTGATAATATTTTCTCTATGTTGCTTTGATTGTTTTACAATGTGTTATATACCAAAATGATTGCAATTTTGTGTACAATAGAATGAAAAAAAATTAACTCCTTTGCTTTAACTGTTTTGCTAACAGAGCGATTTGAATACAATTATATATGAAATTTTGTTTTTGCGCTATCATATATCGCATTATTTATATATGATAATGATATTTTTTTTCATTTCTGATGGTTGCATACTAAACTTCAGGCAATGACAAAAAAAAAGGGAGCCAAAAATGAACTCTTAATCTTGGAAACTGAGCGCGCTGTGATTTTTAAAATAAATATTCCCGCTTTGGCACTCACTCCGAGACCCCCTCGGCATACGGGAGACGATTTTTATTATACCCCTTCGGCGTTAAAGGGTTAATAACATAATTGGTTTGCGCTCAGTATTTAAATATGACAAAAGGAAGTGTTATTTTCCATGCTTGGTGTATATGAATACTTTCATGTATTTACGGATTGTCTTAACCCTTAAATGCCGATTGGACATATTAAACGTCGACGAAAATTGTCTGTTGGTTGCCGAATTGACGTATGAAGTGTCGATGCAAAAAAGCTTTTTTAAAAATTTGCGGAAAAATAGTTATAGGCCTACTTGGAGAAAACTTTTGTATCACGCACCTTGAGGGATGCTGGGAGTTCACGGATCAAGCTGTTGTTTTGTTTACAATTGTTACCCAGGTGCGTTCTAGCACTAAAACGCATCAGCGACACATCTCGGAAATTATTTCATCACTTTGACATAATTTTTGCACCATTTTATATTAGGCATTACATAGAGTTTTATGTATGAAAATGTGCGCAGTTTCATGTAGAATACAACAAAAAACAACCCATGGTTGTAGCTTTTATCAGTTTTGAAATATTTTCATATAAATAACGATAAGTGCCAAAATTTAAACCTTCGGTCAACTTTGACTCTACCGAAATGGTAAAAAATGCAATTATAAGCTAAAACTTATATTCTAGTAATATTCAATCATTTACTTTTATTTTACAGCAAATTGGAAGTCTCTAGCACAATATTTTGATTTATGGTGAATTTATGAAAAAAACTTTCCAATGTCTGCACGGTGACTGCCGAAAAAATCAGAAATTTTTTTCATCCGATTGTCGTAATGTTTGAATCATTTCAGATTAGCCGATACATAAAGTTTTATATATGAAAATGTGCGCAATTTAATGTAGAATACAACTAAAAACAACCTATGGTTTGTAGCTTTTATCAGTTTTTGAATATTTTCATATAAATAATGATAAGTGCCAAAATTTCAACCTTCGGTCAACTTTGACTCAACCGAAATGGTAAATAAACGCAATTGTAAGCTAAAACTCTTACATTCTAGTAATATTCAATCATTTACCTTTATTTTGCAACAAATTGGAAGTCTAGCACAATATTTTGATTTATGGTGAATTTATGAAAAAAAAAAAAAAATTTTCGTCCGATTGTCGTAATGTTTGCACTGTTTTATATTACCCGTTACATAAAGTTTTATACAGGCAGTCCCCGGGTTACGACGGGGGTTCCGTTCTTAAGATGTGTCGTAACCCGAAAATCGTCGTAAGCCGGAACGATGTTCTTGAAAACATGTCCACAGGGAAAATTTCACTAATTTGCAATTTTTCTTAGGGCCGTATCTCTAAAATTATCACTAATTTACTTTTTTCATGTGCAACACTGTGTATTCACAAATTACTGTATATTTTCATTAAATATAAAGAGAGAGAGAGAGAGAGAGAGAGAGAGAGAGATTGATTGCATAAAACCATTAAATTCGTTGACCATTGTATGGCATTGTTAAGCTCCGAGTGTCACTGGAGTTATGAGGTAGGGAAATTGATACAGAAAAAGAGGAAGGGAAGAATTTTCTTTTGAAATTAGTTATCGTATTATTACTACTTCTATTATTATTATTATTATTTGCAAATATAATAAACATGTGCATCTACCATAAAAATTCTCTCATCTCAGTAAGAAAGAGGAATTATCCTTACAAGTGAAATGGAAAGGTCATTTTCATCTCTTTAAAATACGACCATTATGAATTTTGTAATTAAAGTTTTATTATATTATTATTATTATTATTATTATTATTATTATTATTATTATTATTATTATTATATTAAATAACTGAAATTATCAATTAACATTTTACATACTAGTACCATAAAAATTCTTTCATCTCGGTAAAGAGAGAGAGAGAGAGAGAGAGAGCCTTACCTTACCTTACAGACCTTACATCTTGTTCGGGTTGCCCCAGTCCCTCATGTGAGGCACCTCTAATGTCTACCAGAGAGTTGCTAGTACTCTTCCGGTATATTTTTGCATCTTCCAATCTTGGATGGTCTGGGATGCAGTTTTAGATATTTGTCGAGCTTATTCTTAAACACATCTACGCTCACTCCTGATATATTCCTCAGATGAGCTGGCAACGCATTGAATAGACGCTGCATTATCGATGCTGGTGCGTAGTGGATTAATGTCCTGTGTGCTTTCCTTATTTTTCCTGGTATAGTTTTGGCACTATTATCTACCTCTGCTTGCTCTTTCTGATATTTTTAGTTCCATTGATATTTTCTGCTATTCCTTCTATCTGTTTTCCATGCTGAATTATCATGTATCGTTCTCTTCTCCTTTCTAGACTATATAATTTTAAGAATTGTAGTCTTTCCCAGTAGTCTAGGTCCTTAACTTCTCTATTCTAGCTGTAAAGGACCTTTGTACACTCTCTATTTGTGCAATATCCTTTTGATAGTGTGGGTACCCATATCATATTGCAATATTCAAGTGGACTACGAACATATGTTTTATAAAGCATAATCATGTGTTCAGCTTTTTCTTGTTTTGAAGTGCCGTAACAACATTCCCATTTTTGCTTTACATTTTGCCAACAGAGTTGCTATTTGATCATTGCATAACATGTTCCTATTCATCATCACACCAAGGTCTTTAACTGCTTCCTTATTTGTGATGGTCCTCATTATTAGGTCCCTTATATGCATATAGCTTTCTTTCTCTGCCCTCCATAATTTATTGATTCAAATTTATCAGAGTTAAATACCATCCTATTTACCTCTGCCCAATCATAACTTTGTTAAGGTCTCTTTGTAGAGCGTTCCTATCTTCATCACAAGTAATTTCTCTACTTATTCTTGTGTCATCTGCGAAACTACTCACTACCGAATCCTTCACATTATTGTCTATGTCTTCAATCATAATAACAAACAGTATTGCAGCTAACCACCGTACCTTGCGGCACACCGGATATTTCCTTGACTTCATAACGATTTCTCGTCGTTTGCAATAACTATCTGTTTTCTGTTGTGTAAAAATTCTTTTAACCATCTCCTACTTTTATCCACGATATTGTGTTTTCTAATTTTCTTCGCTAATATATTATGGTCTACTTTATCAAAAGCTTTTGCAAAGTCTAAATAAACCACAATCTGTTTCATTTCCGCTTTTCATATTTTTGAATATGTTCTCACGGTGGACTAACAGTTGGGTTTTGTGTACTTTTTCCGGGTACGAAACCATGTTGTCCTTTATTAAACAAATTATTTTTTATTAAATGTTTCATAATATTTTTCTTCATTAACCTTTCATACACTTTCATAATATGTGATGTTAGACTCACAGCCTAATAATTACTTGCCTCTAGTCTTGATCCACTTTTTTGAAAGTAGGGGTAATATAATGCTAATTTTGTGCTCATCATAAATCTTGCCTGTATCTACACTTTGTCTTAATAATATTGCAAGTGGCTTTGCGATAGAATGAACTACTTTCTTTAACAAAATAGCAGGAATTCCATCAGGCCCTGCAGCAGCTCCATTTTTAATTTCATTAATAGCCTGCACAATATCAGCTTCATTAATATCTATGTCAGCTAAATATTCACTATTTTCATCCCTTACTTCTATATCATTATCTTCATTATCTATTCTAGGGGTGAATTCTCTATATCGTTCTGCCAGTATGTTGCAATTTCCTTTTTTTTTCATTCGTTAATCTCCCTTCAATTCTCAGCCGGGCCTATTTCTATTCTTCTTTTATTCATCTTCTTCGCATATGATATAATAGTTTGGGGTTTTGCTTGATATTTAATAGGGTTTTTCTTCCAAGTCCCGTTTTTCATTTTCTTTTGATTGTATAACTCTTTTGTTCTGTCCTTTTCTATCTTACTTTTTAGTTCTATAACTTTCCATGCATTTTTTTCTTTTGCAAGACCTTTTTTCCACTTTCTGATTTTCTGGAACAAGATCCTTCTGTCTCTTGGTATGCATGAATGATGTTTACTTTTCTTCTTCGGATATATTTTTCCACTATTTTCTCCAATATTTTATATAATATCTCCGTATTTACCCTTATGTCATCACTTACGAAAATGTTTATCCCAATCTTTGTTTAATTCTTCATTAATTTCTGACCATTTTATATTTTTACTGTAGAAGTTGTATTTTCCATATCCTTCCCACTTTTTTCATTTCTTGCTTATCTCTATTTTCACTTGCTTTGGAATGACTGTTAATTCTATGACATTATGGTCTGAAATATTCGCATTATAAACTATTATTTCTTTAACATAATTCATCTCGTTCACAAATACTAGGTCTTAAAGTATTTTCCTTTCTTGTTGGCAGGTGATTTATTTGTTGAATGTTTGTATTCTAGTAGCATATCTAATAGCTTTTCAAATTGCCTCTTATCTTCTGCACTACTATTACTCTCTTTTTTTATATGTATAAGTACACAATCTCCTATTCGTTCTTCCATTCTACGAAAGGAAAGTTGAAGTCACCAGATAGGAGAATAGTCCAGTCCTTGTGATTTCTACATATATCATCCCAAATTTTTCAATTATTAAGTCAAACTCTTTAGTATTAGAGGTCTATATATTACTATGTTCATCAATTTTTCAGATTCAAATTCTACCGCTATTAGTTCACATTCTGAGTTACTATATTTCTCATATATTTTTCCTTGTTTTTTGTCTTTCCCATATATTGCGGTTCCCCCTTGATTCCTATTTTTTCTATCTGATCTATAAGTTTGGAACCCTTTTATTTGATCATCATTCCCAGTCTCTTGGGAATACCAGGTTTCACTTATATTCATTATATCTATTTTCTTTTCATTTTGGGTTAGTTCTTCTAAGTACAGGCAGTCCCCGGGTTACGACGGGGGTTCCGTTCTTGAGACGCGTCGTAAGCCGAAAATCGTCGTAAGCCGGAACGACGCTTGGAAATATGTCTTAAAACTAATAAAAAGTTATAAAAACCTTACTTGTAATCCTTGGTTACACTACTGTTGTTTCCTGTAGTTTTATGTACAACCTGGAGTTATTTTCATAAAAGAATGCTGGTTCTTGAAGGTAAAAACTATTGTAATCCTCTGGTGACACTACATTCTTGAAGTTTTATGTACAACCTGGAGTGATTTTGCAAAATCTTGAGGGCTACAAGAACAGCTGATTACTATTTACTTATCATATAGACTAATTAAAGTAAATGTATCTTTAAATAGGCTTATATATTAGTATCAACAAAACATTTCCTGCCATGAGTCAGAGGCCGTTTAATGAAACGAACACTTCTCTGTCCTATCTGTTCAGAAAATAAACGTTACGTCAATCCCCGAGACCATTGTTGCCAAAGCGTCTCTCTCTCTCTCTCTCTCTCTCTCTCTCTCTCTCTCTCTCTCCTCTCTCTCTCTCTCTCTCTCTCTCTCTGATCAATTACATTGGAAACTTGACATACGATTGCCCTAATATACGAATGTTTTGAGATATAACAGAAATTTGCGAAAATACAAGCTTTGATATACAAACGAAATATTTGAGATAGATTTTGCGATGAGTTGTTTAGTTTTTGTATAGGCGACCGATAAATGGCGTTCAGTCTGTTGTTTGTTGGTGCTGCATGTTAACACGTCGTTGTTTTAGTTCGTTGTATTTGCGCCTATTTTTTCGTGTTATTTTGTCTATTTTATTATTAACCATTGGGTCTCAAGCTAAAGACAAAGCAGGTGATAAGAAAAAAACCCAAAAGAAAATGATTTCGATGGAAGCAAAACATGAAATTATAGCAAAGCATGAACGTGGCGTTCGTATCGTCGATTTGTCAAACGAGTATGGTCGAAATCCTTCTACAATATCCACGATCATCAAGCAGAAGGAAGCTATAAAAACCCCCGAGACCATTGTTGCCAAAGCGCTCTCTCTCTCTCTCTCTCTCTCTCTCTCTCTCTCTCTCTCTCTCTCTCTCTCTCTCTCTCTCTCATCTCTCTCTCTCTCTCTCTCTCTCTCTGATCAAATTACGTACTGGATAATGTCTCTCTTTGGATACTTCGATTTTGCCAAATATTGAGGGCTACAAGAACAGTTGATTACTATTTACGTATCATATAGACTAATTAAAGTTAAACGTATCTTTAAATAGGCTTATATTATTAGTATCAACAAAACATTTACTGGCATGAGTCAGAGGCCGTTAAACGAAACGAACACTACTCTGTCCTTAACTCGGAGCGTCGGAAGAACGCCTCTCTCTCCTCTCTCTCTCTCTCTCTCTCTCTCTCTCTCTGATCAAATTACTGGATAATGTCTCTCTTGGATACTTGGAATTTGCGTTGTAATCAATAACCAGAAACTTCGTTTTGTTATTATACTGGAAACAAGCAATGATTTTTTCATTATTTGCGCTTTTGGACTGTTATATGTAAACTAGTATGTATTCATTCGCTCGGAAACTAGTTCCGCATATGAGGCGTCACTAAAAAACATAGAAAAATACAACATAAAAAGTGTCGAAAATCATCATAATCTCAAATTTTTGTTGTAATCTACCAGAAACTTATTTTTATTAATATACTGTGCTAAACTATAAAGGATTTTTATCATAGTATGCGTTTTTAAAAGCGTCGTTAACTCGGAGTGTCGGAAGCGTCAGCGTCGTAACCTCGGAACAAGCGTCGTAACCCAGGACGGATTTTTCCATTGAATATTTAAGAAAAAGCGTCGTAACCTCGGAACGTCGTAAGCCGGAACCGTCGTAACCCGGGGACCGCCTGTACTCTATTTTTCTTTTTGAGTTACTCGTAACTAAACCCTGCGCATTCATCACTATGATGGTTTGCGTGTTTTCTCCTTCATTTAATACTGGTAGTAATAAGGATTTTCCCATGTCTCTTTCCTGTTCTGGTATGTTGTTTCTTTTTTTCATTTCCAGAAATTCTGACATTAAAAAATCCAACTTTTCCATAATATTTGATCTTCCTTCATCATAATTATTCATTTTGTGTCTGAATCTGCAATTTTCTCCGTTTCTGCATATCCTCTTGCATAATAAATACAGTTATTTATCTCTTGAGTATAATTTCGGAGCTGATGCTTTGAAATTTTTTTGCTGACACCTCTGCATATCTCTTGGTGGTTTGCTTTTCTCTTTTACCTGATATTCTTGATTTCTCTCTTTATTTGTTTCTTTCTTATTTTGGATTTTATTACTTGGTTGGTTATTTATTTGATTATGATTCATGGCTACAGGGTGCTATATTTGCATTTTTTGTCGAACTTACATCCTTTTCCTTCTTTTAGGTTTTTACATATTTTTGGTTATGCAGATCTCTGCAATCATCCCATATCCATCTAAGTGGCACATTTACCATATATTTCATAGTTTTGACATATCTTAGGATGTTTGTAGTAACATCTTTCTCCAATCTGCAATTCCCTCTTTTCAAAAGGTTGCAGATTTTGTCTTTCTTGTCTATTTTTTCCTCTTTCCCGTCATTGTATAGATCTGGGTAGAGCCTCTTCGGATTTGCTTTTCTGTTGTCATATCGTAATTTATTTTCTTCGTAGGTATGCTGCTTTATTGCCTCATATGTAGTATCAATGAGTATCTCTGCATCCATACTTTTATCTTGTCTTTGTTTTCCTTATTTTTTCTGTCATTTCATTTTTGTTTACTTCTCTTCCGTTTTCCTCTTCTTCTTTTTCTTCTTCTTCTTCCTCTTCCTCTTCTTCTTCATCCTCAACTATTTGTACATTCAATCTTGATTTAATAACATTGTCTATCCATGATAGACATGTTGAACAAAAAATTCTTGTATCTTTTCTCAAATCTTGTATTACCTCAGCACACTGTGGATGGGTCGGAATGTTGCATGCAGCACATTTTCTGATTAGGTTTTGTGGATTGACTATGCTATACCAAACCTTACACAGTTTGCATGCTTTTGGCATTCTTTTTCCTAATGCATCAATTAGGATATTCACAAGATTCACCTTATTCATTTCTTTGTCGGAATATGTTGGTTTATGTATATTTTCTTTATGAGTCTCTTGACCACTTGGATTTTGATTTGGAACTTCTTCAATTATTTTCAAGATGTTTTTCATTAGATTTGTTCCAGTTTGAAGGATTATATCCTTCTAATATATCTATGAATGCTTTTGTATCTTTTGGTTAGGACTGTTGCTGATTTCATAGATGAGAAATGCCAGTTCCCTTCCTGCTACCTCATCGTATTGCGAATCTGCTAAACACGCCAAATTACGCCCCCCTCTTCCCGCAGTTGGAACTTACTGGCCATCTTTTCTGTTCTGATTTATCGTATTACCGCTTGGATAAACTAACTTAGAAGACGCTTTATCCTACTATTTTCACACTAATCTTATCACCGATAGTTCACGAACACTTCTAGATATTTCTCAAATTCTAGTCGTATGTTAAACTTGTGATATCTGTTGATTAATCTGACTTCAGTTCGCGGGTACGTCTCACCAAGCAAGAGAGAGGAGAGAGAGAGAGAGATAGCGAGAGAGAGAGAGAGAGAGAGAGAGAGAGAGAGAGAGAGCGAGAGAGAGAGAGATTAAACCTTAATTAAAAGTGACATGAATAGATTAGTACGTATTGTATTTCTTTAAAATACTATTACATATGAATTTTGTAATTACAGTTATTATTATTATTATTATTATTATTATTATTATTATTATTATTATTATTATTACGTATTATTATTTGAAAGTATTCAAACAAATAGTACAAGTACATAAAAAATCTCTAGTCTCAGTAAATGAGAGAGAGAGAGAGAGAGAGAGAGAGAGAGAGAGGAGACGAGAGAGAGAGAGAGAGAGGGGGGGGGGGGGAGGGGGGAAGGGGGGGGGAAGGGGAAAAAATTTCATGAACACTAGATTGCAACACTGCAGCTCTTCCCCCCCCTCCTGGCTGTCACAGAACTTGATATATCTGACAGTTTTAGTACCTGGATCTCGAGAAAAGGTTACTGAAAGAAGACTGGGATCACCTTCATTCTTCCATAATTTTTAAAATATAAGCTAAAATCTTACTAATTCACTATGGTATTTTCTTTAATGAATTGATATTATTGCTGTATAAATTAATATTAATATTTGAAAATAGTAAATCATTTGTTTATACAAAAAACATACATCTTTGTAGTAGAGAGAGAGAGAGAGAGAGAGAGAGAGAGAGAGAGAGAGAGAGAGAGAGAGAGAGAGAGAGAGAGAGAGAGAGAGAATTATTATTTTTTATTATGTGATATCATTTTCAACTTATTAACTTACTAATAGAGTATTAATCCAAAATTAATATTTGAAAATAGTAAATCATTTTTGTATTATAAGAAATGTATTTAGTCATGAAAATAAACATCAAAATACTCTAATTAGTGATTATTTGCGTCGGAAAATACAAAGAGAGAGAGAGAGAGAGAGAGAGAGAGAGAGAGAGAGAGAGAGAGAGAGAGAGAGAGAGAGAGAGAGAAACTGTGCTAAACTATAAAGGATTCTTATCATAGTTTGCGTTTTTAAAAGTGTCGTTAACTCGGAGCGTCGGAAGCGTCAGCGTCGTAACCTCGGAACAAGCGTCGTAACCCAGGGCGGATTTTTCAATGAATATTTAAGAAAAAGCGTCGTAACCTCGGAACGTCGTAAGCCGGACCCGTCGTAACCCGGGGACCGCCTGTATTTGAAAATGTGCGCAATTTCATGTAGAATACAACTAAAAACAACCCATGGTTGTAGCTTTATCAGTTTTGAAATATTTTCATATAAATAACGGTGTGCCAAAATTTCAACCTTCGGTCAACTTTGACTCGACCAAAATGGTAGAAAAACGCAATTGTAAGCTAAAACTATTACATTCTAGTAATATTCAATTACTATTTAACTTGGTTTTGCAACAAATTGGAAGTCTCTATCACAATATTTCGATATATGGCTAATTTATGAAAAAAAACTTTTTCCTTACGTCCGCGCAGTAACACTTCCGAAAAAATCAGGAATTTTTTCGTACAATTGTCGTAATGTTTGCACCATTTTATACTAGCCGTTACATAAAGTTTTATATATGAAAATGTGCGCAATTTTATGTAAAATACAACTAAAACAACCCATGGTTGTAGCTTTTATCAGTTTTGAAATATTTTCATATAAATAATGATAGAGAAATTCTACCTTCGGTCAACTTTAACTCGACTGAAATGGTAAAAAACTGCAATTGTAAGCTACAATACTTACATTTTTGTAATATTCAATTAATTATCTTTATTTTGCAACAAACTGGAAGTCTAGGACAATATTTCGATTTAAGGTGAAGTTTTGGAAACAATTTTTTACGTCTGCGCGTTACGAATACATGGATCATATTGTGCTAATATTTTCTCTGTGTTGCTTTGATTTGTTTTACAATTTGTTATATACCGAAATCATTACAATTTAGTGTACAATACAACAAAAAAATAATTAACTCATTTGCTTTAACTGTTTTGCTCACAGCACAATTTGTATATACAATTATATATGAAATTTTTTTTCACGCTGTCATATATTCCAATATTTATATATATTTTTTTCATTTCTGATGGTTCCATACTAAACTTCAGGCAATGACAAAAAAAAGAGCCAAAATTGAACTCTTAATCTTGAAAATTATGCGTGCGGTGATATATATATATATATATATATATATATATATATATATATATATATATATATATATATATAATATATATATTATATAAAAAAAAAAAAAACTTTCCGCTTCGGCGCTCACTCTCGAATGCCGCTGGCTTACGGGAGACACTTTCGGAAATACTGGCTCGGCGTTTAAGGGTTAATAGGTTTCTGCATCTAGAAATAATATCTTTTTGGGATGATCTGTGGTGACCATATTGTTTTATTCAGTGAAAAAATTATTCATCATTAAGGTCACTGGGTACCATTCATCCCTCAGTTGATTCTTAGGTTGAAGCTTCATGTGCACAAATTTTTTACATCTTATACTGTTGATTTATGATGTCCTCTAAATTTTAAGTCCTTATTTGGATTGAAATAGGCATTTATTGTCTCTATTATAATAATTTGCTATCAGACATTGAGAAAATTGCCATTATTTAAAAAACTTGATTGTAGACTTCATCCATATGAAGAAGTACTAGATTTCTGAATATTATGGATGAGAGGAGGTTTAAATGTTATTCTTCTTTTCAGCCAGCTATTTGGTGAAGCTGATCCAGATGAAGATGTATCTCCAGATGCGGCTGATCCTGAGCAAGTTGGTGATGCAGGACAGTCAGCCATGGAATCAGAAGCCAATGATAAAGGCAATGTTAGTAGAGTTTCAACTAGAGGCTGGGCTGAATCTCAAAAGTATGACCCAAAGGTGAGTATTATCACAGACTATTCTGTACAGGTCTTATTTAATAATTCTCTTGTATTCCTTAAGTCTTAGCACATATGATACACTCCATTTGAAAATAACAATAAGGTAGCTGATTGGCAGGGGAGGATGCAGGACCTGTTCATGCAGGGAAGACCCCTCACTGTTTGTATGTCTTAACCTTTGTGTCAGGAAGCCTTTTCTTTGACAATCATACCTGATTTTTAGCCATATTTCTTTCTTCGTTTTTCAAGAAATATTTTACTGTTTTTTTCATGTATGTATGTCTCAATTGTAAATTAATTTCATTAGTAGCAAGTGTTTTCAAAATTTTTTATCTGGTTCAGGCCCTTGTATTAACGGCAATCAGTGTTTCGCTAGAAAGTACTGCCTTGGCAATTCGGTTGTCATTGTTTGACAGTACTACGGACCTTGAGTTAATGTTGAGAATTTATTTGCTACATAAAAAGGCTTGGTATACAGTTGTGACAGAGTGAGTGTGTGTGACTGGCCTCCTCCCTCTCTTTTATTTTCCTCCTCTCCCCGTGGATAGAAGATTGGTTGGTGACTCAACATGCGCTGAAATGGGTGTAGATGCAGCCAAGTTAGATTTCCAAGCACCCTTTCTATTATCTAATATATTTTAGTATTGTAGTAGCGTATCGTACTATATACCAAGGGGAGGGAGGGAGTGTTTGAAAATAAACAAACCTGTTGGTTATCTTTAGCTTTATTGTCTTCGACATTAAAAGTTCATCCAGACCTTTTTCAAATTAGCGATGCTTTTCAAACCCATTAATTTGAAAGGCCCAGAAGTCTGGCAGTTGAACAATCATATGTTCATCAGATCAGAGGCATGGGACTCCTTTCTTTGCTCTACACGATTAGGAAGAGAGGCTCAGGTAAGGTGGACCACCAGTCAGTTTAGAAGCTTACTCAGTATCCTCCCACCAATAACTAAGTCATCCGTGTGTAAGGACCGAGGCTTTGTATTCATGTAGGAACAAATGGCAAATTTTATAGTAATTTGATTAAATTGTATTTTTCGTAAAATACAAAGCTAAGGTCTTTACATTTACTGCCCACCTCAAGCCACCCTTCATTCTGATATCTGGGAGAGAAGGTAAGTGAATGAATTGTTGGATGGAAGGGTGGGACCTTATGCAATTCTCAACCTTGTTGAGAATTGAATGGCCTGTTTGCAACTTTGCTGAGGGTATTTCCTTATTTTAAAATTTCAGGTTTGTATGTTAGGAAAAATACAAATTACTTAAAAAAATTTGCCATATTTTACCTATTCTTCACTGACTAACAGTATTTTAATAACTTTTTTGCCTAATACTTCTCCAGGTTTACAAGTTGGTAATGTTAGATACTCGTCTACAGTTGTTTGATTACCAGTATATGTTGGTTGGCAAGATGATAGGTAATGATTCATAAAATGACAGGTAATGACTCATAATGAAAGACCACACATTTCAAAATTACATAATTTTCAGTGCTTTACATCAGAAATAAGAAATAGAAATACCATAGCTGAATTGCCTAGGTTTTGGGCATGAATATGCAGTAATAAAAGAAAAAAGACTGCCATTTTTCCCATCCATATTAAGTGACGACCAGTTTTACTATCATTTTCTACCAGTCAGAGGTTCTTGTGTGCAATTGTTCCTTTATTATATATACTTATGTATATTTGTAGCTATTTGTATGCCATCTTGTTCAACTTTATAATTTATTATTTTCATTGTTATTTTGCCAGCCTTCTATAAGGCTTGTCTTTTGATATTATTGCTGTCTTTCTGGTAAACCTTTGCATACAGTAACTCAAAATGTAACAAGCAGTTATTATTGATGATGTTACAGCTGCCTTTCCCTTCTTACAAGGGAAGTCATAACTTTTCTCATCATCCAAATGTATCTTACACACCTTTGTATGGTATTTAGTTGCTTGGGTCATCAAATAATCCTGGAAAGGACACCAAGGGGCTAATCTGTTGAGAACATTTTTTGGTATTTATTTTAAAAAATTTTCTCATTTTGAATATTTTTTTTATTGCAGAAATTATTTGGAAAACTTTTTAATGATGACATACAATACCTCCTGTCAATGGACAAGTTGTGGGAGAAAAGAAGGAAGCCAACACCTTTGCAGTGGGATAAAATACCTGATTCAGGTAAGGTTCTATTTGTTGTGGAGATATTAGAAGTTATGAAGTTATCATCATCATTAACATTTTTATGTCAGTATCTTCCTTCATTGGATTAGATGTCCAATGAATTTTATTTACTCCTTACTGCATATACCTTCATCTGATCTAGTTCTTCATCTTTACTTCTTTATTGTGATTTCATATGCTTTGCTTTCTTTTTGTGGGCTATTTTCATTTTCCAGTAGTCTAGCACACCATTTTTTATCATCCAGGTTGCAAATGCAGTTGTTTATAGTGACATTTCAAATCCTGCTGCAAGAGAGGACTTCTCCATTCCATCTTTTCTCCATGTAGTATTCACTCTAGGTATATTTCGTAATGTCACATTTGGTACATTTTATGAAGTTCAGTTCACCCCACAACATCCACATAGTCACTTTCTATGGTTTCCCTATGTTTCCCTATGCCCTTTTCAAAGACTGGTAATAGTCATGTTGAGGAAACCTGCCAGTCTTCTTTTGCCCGGTGTGTTTCTTCGGTTTTCTGTGATAGACCTAGAGTTTTCCTTTTTTTTTATGGGTTCAGCAGATAATTGCTTGAAGTCTATGCGAGTCACAGATGTTACAGGCATCACAGGAACAGTCAGCAGTGCCACTGACTTTTCTTTTCCCCTTTTTGGACGTTAGCCATCACTAACGTAAGTTTTCTTTTTTTATCATGGGCGAATTTGAATTAATTTTTTTTTCTCTCAGAACAGTTTGTGTGGATTTTTAATATCTCAGTTCGTGACTTGGAATCATTGTTTGGGAATGTGTTTATAATTTCAGCCATTTGATGTTGCAGAGAGATTTAAGGGAGAATTTTTGCATTTTTTGAATGTGTACATAATGGCACTTTATATATATTTTGTTCTGGATATTTGTGTTCTGGAAATTGTTGGCCTCTTGCACAATACCCTTGTTGTGTTTGTGGCAAATTTACCAGAGATAGGAAACTTAATTAAGTTTCTGGTGGCCTGTGCCGAGGTGAATATGGGGAAGTCTTTGCTTAGACACTTCGGATTTGTGGTTTTATTGTAATGAGTTATGGCACACTGATTTTTTCTTGAATTTCCTGGGGAATTTTATTTGCCAAGTTTTTGCCTTTTTCAGCAGTTGTGCTAAACCGAGTTTTTATTATTTTTGACTATAACATTGAGCTCCTTAGAGAGGCTTTTCGAGGTTATTTTACTGGAGAATTGGAGATATAATGTTTTGGCCATTTGATATTTTATTTTGTTGGAGATGCTCCAGACTTTAGGCCTATGGTTGCAAGAGCTATGTTTAGTTCAGTTATTTTTGCAGCCATTTTTGGTGCAAATGGAAACCTTTGTGAGGGAAGATATGTGGCAATATTTTCGAGTGTATCAGCTAGATGCTTTGAGTGCATTTTTTGGGACCGAGTTTTTTTTTTTTTTTTTTTTATTACCCTGCTTGGAGATATAACGATTTTGTTGGATACTTTTTATTCTACGTGGTTATTGGTGAAATAGAAGGGAATATGGTGATATGTGGTTATTAGTGAAATGGAGGGGAATATTTTTATTGCCTGGGTGGTATTATTATTAATATGGTGATAGGTGGGTGGCATTAATCTTTGGTGGTGAATTTTTTTGGTGGTTATAATCTTTGGTGGTGATATTGGGTTTTTACAAGCCAAAAAAGGGGTTATTGATGTGCCTGCTCAATTCATATTAGTTAATATTCTTGTTTCAATGTAATTGTGTAATAGTGTGCTATATAAGTGTTCTGGTGTTCAGTAGTGCATTTTCGTATTTATGTTAATGGCCATTTTATATTGGTTGGATACACTCATCTTCTATTCCTTAAATGAATGATGAATATGAGTATCTTAGAGTACTGTACAAAAATTTAATTTTTCAAATGCAAAAAGAACACTTATTAACTAAATCATCATTATAATCATAAAAAGATAATTTTGATTGCATAGTCGTCATAACTGAAAGGTCAGTTTACTAAAACATCCTATCTGAAAGAGTCATCTTCATTGTAATCAAGCATCAAGTCGTATTTGTGATTTAGATATTTATTTTTTCATTCTCAGGGGTTTTATGTGCCTTCCTAAGGGTTTATGTCCAGCTGCTTATTCTTACTGACTTATTCTTTGTCTCCTCGTTAAATGGTCAAACCATCTTGATCTTTGAGAGTTTGATGTGTTTTCGAGACTGGACACTGCAAGACCCCTTAATCTAGTCAATTGTAATAACCTCTCAATACATCTTACCCACATGAATCTTGGCATAACATTTTGTTGTCATACCTTTTTCCAAAATTATGTAGGCCTCTTACACTTGTAAATTTTTAAAATGTACCTTTTTATTGTGTAGTGTTGACTACCATGCCAGAGATATGCTATGTTTCAGGAAGTCATCAGTGTATTAGGGCAACTTTTATATGTCGTCTCTTGGTGTTGATTACCCCAGGTTACCAAGGGAGGCAGGGTTTCTGTTTTTTTTCAGGACTGGACACTAGCAGCCTACAGATAAAAAGTTCTGTCACAATCCCACAAGCTGCAGATGACTGCATGGGATGGTCTGTGGCTCTGGTGAGCTCAAGGTGGGCTCTCACAGTAGTGCCATTTTCAATGCTGAAAGAGAAGCTACTAATTGATTCTGCTGACACCAGTGGTCAAGGTAAAAGTCCCACATTAAGGGGGTTTCCCAACTCTGATACCTCTATAAATGACATGGTTAGGATTCTGTTGTTTTTGAAGCATGATAAAACGTCTTGGTAGTAGCTTTAAGGCTTTAGGGACATGTTGGCTTCATCTATTAGGCTTGTCTTTGGATAAAAACACCTACAGTAGATGTGTTTCGAGGTGTTAAAGTGGAGTTCCCCAGGTCCATGGTTCGTACTTTATTTTGGAATCTGTATGCGTTACTTTAGTTCATTGTGTTGTTACTCTTTG
The DNA here is from genome assembly GCF_015104395.2 of Macrobrachium nipponense. NCBI lineage: Eukaryota > Metazoa > Arthropoda > Malacostraca > Decapoda > Palaemonidae > Macrobrachium > Macrobrachium nipponense. Next base: position 113,021,561 of record NC_061108.1, read on the forward strand.
AATTATTTAGAGCAAGCTCCTTGTAAAACAGGTTTCTATGGAAACTATACAGTAGCTAAAGAGTGAGAGCGCTGCAAGCTTTGTCGGTTAAGGTAGGCTTGGCTAAAGACAAGGCAATTATTTTTGCCTTGTTTGGGGCTACGTATGGTTTTCGGCTAGGCACTTACCTACACCAGTGTCTTTACCTAGCTTAGAGTCACTTCAGCATGAGGAACTTGACATCTTGGGGTCAAGCAATTTTAAGAATTGTTTGAATTGGACAAAAGGATATAACCTGATGTAAAGTTTCTGTGTATAGTGATTCAGAAGCCAGAGTTTCTGAAGAGTAGGAATGTAATGTCCTTGTCATTAGGTCTTTGGTTAAGGACTCTCTTGTTAATTTCTATCCTTAATGGGAGGTAAACCACTTGACATGTGAGCAGTGGCTACAATTTTTAAATTTGGAAAGAACTTATCCTTGGATAAGTTATTGAAGTCACTTGGTGGCATGATAATCTTGTATTTGTTAAGGTCTATATTCATGGTGTGGAAATTAAATAACAATTATTGCAGAGTGTTAACCCTCCCTGTTATGTGCAGTGGATGGTTGTGGTTTTTGGAAAGCTTGGAGGTACTCATTGTTTAATATTGAAAGTACCTTTTTTATTTTGGTACCTGTTCATTATCCATCGTTGACTCTGCAAGGTTTTGGCACAGTAACCTTATCCCTCCTTTTGCTGTAGGGGGTCACCCTCCAAAGAGACCTCTGGTATTTTTGTGATAAGGATCTCGTACCTGAGTGATAGCGCTCCTAAGGCATCAGTAATTGTCGATGGATTGAATTCACAGGGTAAAGAAACACTTGTTTTGTACTAAATATTTTATTGCTAATTAGCCTTTAAAGGTTGGCTGGTTTCCACCTCCCAACTTTTTTCAATTGTAGGAATTGGCTATGTATTGGAGAGGTAAAGTTTATTTTGAAAACATGAATATTTAATTTAAGATTTTTTTTTTTTTTTTAAACACCAATCCATTTTATAAGTTGCCCTCTGTACCTCCCCACTGTACCTCCCCACTGTACCTCCCCACATTCAAAGTGGACAGAAGTAGACTGACTGGTTACAAGAGTTTGTACCTATCGGTCCCCTGGTGGGGTATGGGGAAGTAGATGGATGGAAGGATGGTATTCGTAGAAAACCGAGTATGTACTATATTCTTTCTCTTCCCCACTCCTCCCCCTCCCCCGCCCCCCCCGTTTTTTTTTTTTTTTTTTTTTTTCAAACTGTCGAACTGCCACTGGTGCAGAAGTAAAAGCTATATAATGGAGGGGTGTTTATTTTAAAAATAAATCTCAAGTATTTAGATTTTTTTTATGTTTACTACAGTAAATTTGTCTTCATCGAGTGTACAGTTGCTTAGAAATTAAAGTAATCAAACCCACATATAAAATGGGAAAATTATGTTTGTGATATCAAGCCTTCAAACTTGGGACTGTATGTGCTAGTTCCAGTTATTGCGCCACTGCATGACATACTTGGAGGTGGCTATATTGAACGCTATGTGCTTAAGAAATTGATAGAGGAGAATGAAGTTTTGTTTTTTGAGCGACTAAAGCATCTGGGACATTTCATGATCACTAAATGGGCCAAGTATAAATAGTTGGCTTGTATTTTTGTAATTTTTTTGTTTTTGTTTTTTTTGTTTATTCACCTACTCGCATTGCTTCACTGTCACAAGTGTCCTTATTAGCAATAGAAGTGTTTTACCCCTGTTAAGGTGAATAAACCCTTTTCATTCACAACTTTGCAAGTCCTACCTGTTCAGAGAAGAGCATTGATAAGTTATATATCACTTTGTTCATTTTGAACTTGTGCACTAACCTGTGGTATTTATTGGCATGTCATTTTGAAGCAGCAAACTTTGCTTTGCTACGGTATACACTTTATAAATAAAGTGAAAGGTCAGACTGATCAATTGAAAATGGCTAAAACTGACAGGTTGGACTCTTAATGATTCATTAGTGTAATGATACTATTAGTTAACTTTATTCATATTACTGATATTAGACCTTAAATGTATCTTTTATAGATATTATAGTTGATGGTGAGGGATTGATCCAAGACCAGCGACCATGGACAATTTCTCAGTGTCGTGACATTTTTGCAAAAGCTGTTGAGAATCTTCATAAACGAAAGCAGGTGAGACATGAATGGATATTCCCTCTTCAGCAGAACTTTTTAAAAGCAAGAGACACAAGTTCCATATGTTTAAAAATCTTGTAATTCATTACCATTTAATGTTGGTCATAGCAACTTTTAACCTAAACCCCTGTTATAGCTGAAGAATATTGGTCTCTTTGACAGAGTCAACCAGAAGGTGAAGATTTAGTTTGGGACAAAGATGACAAGGACAGCATGGACTTTGTAACTGCTTGTGCTAATGTACGAGCTAATATTTTTGGCATTCCTGAAAAAACTCGATTTGATGTCAAGTGTAAGTATTGATCTTAATTTTTTTTCCGTTTCACACAGTACTTTTGTTAGTAGTTGTGGCCGAAACTTAACTTTTTCCATTTTTTTTACATGGAATATGAGAAACATCAAAATGCTTCATGCTAAGGAAATTTACTAATACTTTTAAATGGGTTTATTTTAATGAATATGTTAAACTTAAACTCACTACTCCCAAAGAGAACTGTGACAGTGTTTTCCCACCAATGTCAAGTTGTATATGAGCTGCTTACATTTTCTTCCCTCTCTTATTAACCCTTAAACGCCGACTGGACGTATTATACATCGACTAAAATTGTCTGTTGGGTGCTAAGTGGACGTACGGTATGTCGACTACAAAAAGTTTTTCTAAATATTCGCGGAAAAACAGTTATACGCCTAGTTTGCAAAAAATTTTAAATCACACGCCTTGAGGGATGCTGGGAGTTCACAGATCACGCTGTTGTTTTGTTTACAAGCATTACCCAGGCGCGCATGCGCGAATTGCTTTCTTCTTGCACTAGAAAGCATCAGCGACGCATCTCAGAAATTCATTCATCACTTTGTTGTAATTTATGCACCGTTTTATATTGGCCGTTACATAGAGTTTTATATATGAAAATGTGAGCAATTTTATGTAAAATACAACAAAAAATAATCCATGGTTGTAGCTTTTGTAAGTTTTGAAATATTTTCATATAAATCACGATAAGTGCCAAAATTTCAACCTTCGGTCAAATTTTACTCGATCGAAATGATCGAAAAACGCAATTGTAAGCTAAACTTCTTGCATTCTAGTAATATTTAATCATTTACCTTCGTTTTGCAACAAATTGGAAGTCTAGCACAATATTTCGATTTATGGTGAATTTTTGAAAAAAACTTTCCTTACATCTGCGCGGTAACTCGGCCGAAAATCTCAGAAATTCTTTTGTCACTGTCGTAATTTTTGCACCGTGTTATATTAGCTGGTACATAAAGTTTTATATATGAAAATGTGTGCAATTTCATGTAAAATACAACAAAAACAACCCAAGGTTGTAGCTTTTATCAGTTTTGAAATATTTTCATATAAATAACAATAAGTGCCAAAATTTCAACCTTTGGTCAACTTTGACTCGACCAAAATGGTAGAAAAATGCAATTGTAAGCTAAAACTCTTACATTCTAGTAATATTCAATCATTTACCTTCATTTGCAACAAATTGGAAGTCTCTAGTGCAATATTTTGATTTATGGTGAATTTTTGAAAAACACTTTTTCCTTACGTCTGCGTGCGGTAAATCTGCAAAAATCTCGGAAATTCTTTAGTCACTTTGTCGTAATGTTTGCACCGTTTTATGTAAGCCGTTACATAAAGTTGTATATATGAAAATGTGTGCAATTTTATGTAGAATGCATCAAAAAATAACTCACGGTTATAGCTTTTATCAGTTTTGAAATATTTTCATATAAATCATGATTTACCAAAATTTCAACTTTCGGTCAACCTTGACTTGACCGAAATGGTAAAAAAAACACAATTGTAAGCTAAAACTCTTAAATTCTAGTAACATTAAATCATTTACCTTCATTTTGCAACAAACGGGAAGTCTCTAGCACAATATTTCAATTTATGGCGAATTTTGGAAAAAAAAAAAAAAAAATTCCTTACGTCTACGCTCAGTAACTGCTAAAAATCTCAGAATTTCTTTAGTCACCTTGTTGTAATTTTCACAACGTTTTCTATTAGGCATTACTTACAGTGTTATGCATGAAAATGTGCGCAATTTCATGTAGAATACAAAAAAAACAAAAAAACTCATGGTTGTAGCTCTTATCAGTTTTGAAATATTTTCATATAAATCATGATGTGCCAAAATTTAAACATACGGTCAACATTGACTTGACCGAAATGGTAAAAAAACACAATTGTAAGCCAAAACTCTTACATTCTAGTAACATTAAATCATTTACCTTCATTTTGCAACAAACGGAAAGTGTCTAGCACAATATTTCAATTTCTGGTGAATTTTTGAAAAAAAAACTTTTTCCTTACCTCCGCGTGGTAACACAGCTGAAAATCTCAGAATTTCTTAGTCACCTTGTTGTAATTTTCGCACCGTTTTCTATAAGGCACTACATAAAGTGTTTTACAGGAAAATGTGCGCAATTTTATGTAGAATACAACAAAAAATAACTCATGGTTGTAGCTTTTATGTTTTGAAATATTTTCATATAAATCACGATAAATAGAAAAAAATTCGACCTTTGGTCAACTTTAACTCTATCAAAATGGTTGAAAACTGCTATTGCAAGCTAAAAAACTTAGTCTAGTAATATTCAATCAATTACCTTCATTTGCAACAAACGGGTAGTATCTAGCACAATATTTTGATTTATGGTGAATTTTTGAAAAAAATTTGTTTTATGTCTGCGTGTTACGAATTCATGCATCATTTTGTGATAATATTTTCTCTGTGTTGCTTTGATCGTTTTACAATTTGTTATATATCAAAATCATCGCAATTTAGTGTACAGTACAACGGAAAAAAATTAACTCATTAGCTTTAACCGTTTTGCTCACAGCACAATTTGTATACAATTATATAATATGATATTTTTTTTTCATTTCTGATGGTTGCATACTAAACTCCAGGCAATGACAAAAAAAAGAGCCAAAAATGATATCTTATCTTAAAAACTTAGCGTGCTGTGATTTTTTGAAAAAAAAAAATTGCGCTTCGTCGCTAACTCCCAAACGCCGCTTGCATACGACAGACACTTTGGTAAATAGAGGCTCGGCGTTTAAGGGTTAGAGGACGACAGAAAATTGTGATGTTTTCGTATGGAAGATAAGTCTATTTTCTATAGTGCAGTGAATGGTCTGCAAGTTATTGTTAGGGTTATTTTAGTATTGTTTTCAACTGTGTAAATGTGTAGCTGAACTCATGCAGGGTTGGTATAATCTGGACACACACTTGAAAACCTGAGCCTTTAGTGGGTCTTGAAAACACATGTAATCATTAAGTTTTGTATTAAATGTTTAGTTTTACATCCTATATATAGATCAAGTCTAGATACATAAATAGTAATAATGAAACCCAATACATATTCTTAAAACCACCTTTACTCTTACATGGGTTTTCTTTTAGTGTTTAGTAGTACAGTAGTTCTTGATCACCCACAGACATCTCTTGCATGCTAACACAAAGAAACCCATTGAATTTATTAGTTTAAAAATTTTAATTCTTGAATTAAAGACAAAATGTGAGACCTTTTCTTTATTCTTGCCAAACCAATCAAGTGTACATTGGGCTGCCAAACTGTTACAAGGAATACATAAATGAGATTACTAATTTTCTTCTCACAAACCAGTTGAAGCATACATTGGACAGGTCACACAATGTAGCTCTTTTGTAGAATCAAGTTCCATTATGTGGTGGTTTATATTATAGAAAAACTTTGTCAATATGACTGTAGAGTTTTGTATGAATTTTTTTGTGGCTAGTTCATTGTCACTAAGAATTGTAATGGATTTCTGCTTAGTATTGTATATGTTGAGTAATGCCCTTTTTTAACAGTCATTACTGATAGAAAATTATCTCTTCCACAGCTATGGCAGGCAATATCATTCCTGCCATTGCCACCACAAATGCTATTATTGCTGGGTTAATTGTACTGGAATCTATGAAAATCTTACAAGGACGTCTAAATGAATGCAAAACGGTAAGTAAATAACGTACATTGTGCTGGGGTATTTTCGGTTTTCAATCTCTTGTCTTGTAGCTTTCTCAGATTTGTTCATTCTCAAGATATTACTGTTATACATTAAATATTTGTCTCATAGGAGTGTACCCCATTGTATATTGTGTATTCATGGTTATTAAAACTTTTTAGGGTTATCACATAGTGTGCTCCAGGCAGATTATTTTAGGTGGTTCTAAATGTTCTTTGCAATGCCCCTTAAGCCCTAGCTATTAAATTTTCTTGCTTCTATTTTTTTATGTTTATTTTTGTCTTCTTACCATGCTGTTCACTAAACTTCAATTTCTTTTTTTTTATTTTTATTTTTTTCCAAGAGTAAATTATGTAGTTAAGTCATACAAGACAAAAAATGTAATGAGTTTTCTCCATAAAGTAATATATAATAATATTACTCAGACCTGTTACTTTGGTATTTAGAAGACAGGCAGAGGCTAGAAGAATTTATGCAGGCAACATTCTTGCCTCAAGAAAGGTTTAAATAGCCCATTATTACTCAGCCATTCACAGCATTATGGTTTAGTCAGTAACTGAAAATAATGTAATTGTGGATTATTTTACTGTATTTTACAGTACCTCAAACCTACTTCATGTTTAGTGTACTAACATTAACTCAAGAAAAGCAGATACATGAACCTTGTCAATAGGTTTCCAGTACTGTATTTTGGAGAAAAGTGGAGCTGTCATGTTTTATTAACATAATGGATGAAGAATATTGAACCAAAAATGAGAAACATCCTAATGCTACCACTCAAAGTGTGAAATTATAAGGCTCTAATCTTGATGCTCTGGAACTGAAAAGTATACATTGCATGTATAAGTGAAACCTAAACCTCATCATTAATAAAGACAAATCCTCTAAATAAACTCAGTGGTCTGGTTAAACTACTTGTTAGTACAGTAGAGACCTGGACCTCGATCATATTAGAACTTGAAAAATCTGATTTCAGTGGAAAATTTTGAGTAAATGTTGCATCTGAGCTTAACCAAAAATCCGGAAACCGACCCAAGGAATCATTTGATTTTTGTAAACAAAAGTGGTTCGGTTAGTCGCAACTAACAGGCGTTGTTCCCATGCTCATTGGGAAAACAGTGAGAACCACAATTGAACTTGAGATTATTGAAAATTATAATGTAAAATGCATTCTGTGACAACCTTAAAATGCTGTGAGATTTTTAATATAGGCTAACCCTTGAAGTGTTGATAGTTGTATCAATAGTTGGCTACAGTCACAACTGTCGACAAACTATTGACACTGTAAACAAAACACATGTTACCTAATAGTAATGGTAAAATCCCTTAGATTATTCAAGTTAATCACTAGTGATACAACTTTTGATACTGTAAACAAGACAACTAATTACAGCAATTACTGTGGATAATTACCATAATTAGACATTGGATGAGCAAGTTCTCACTTTGTTACAAGAGTAGGATTTCAGACAGTGCTTTTCCCTGCCAAAACTTTTTACAGTCTGCTCATGATTCGTAATTCCCAGATGTGCTTGGCTTACGAAATTACGATGCTCAAAATTCATAGTTCCCAGTCGTGCAGGACTTCAAGCCTTGTTTACTAAGGGGCAATATTTTCTTGGTAGTATTTTATAATAAAATTACGTGAAGGCTTTTGTGATATCGGTAGCTCCCCAGTTATCCTCAATATCGGGATTCTTTCCAATTTAAAAGAATACATTTATAAGGATCTACTTCCAATAGGTATTAGTCCGCCGATAATGGTGTTAAATTATAAAGCACAAAGCGCCTATGAAAAGTGCTCCTAATTTACAAGTATATTATATGAGAAAAAAATGTAGTATCATAACACGTACTGAAAGATATTTTAAAGTTATTTTGTATACAGTATTCCAGTACACTGTCTGATTTTGTTTATGGCTGCTGACGGCCACTAGCTAGCGACTTAACTAAGGGAATTTTTCTGAAGTTCATGATAACAGACATAATTTGGCTTATTTTTCATATTTTATTAATTTCCTGTAAGAATTAGACTTGATTTTCAATGTTTTCTTATTGGCAACAATAATTATGCCTACCCCTTACAGTATGTACATCCTTCGTACCTAGCCTAGCTATGGCGCTCAGTCAGCCATCGTATTATGGCCGAATTGGGAGTACGTAGGGCAGTTGTTTTACTACAGTATATATTTAAAAATGAAAAAAGAGCATTGAATGTTATGTTATTCAACGCTGAACTTATTTAATTGTAATTTATGGGTAATGTTTTGTATAAAAAGGCAAGGTTAGGATAATAACTGGTGGTCAAGAACTGATTAATCCATTTTCAGTTATTTCTTATGGGAAAAATTCATTCAGATCTTGACAAAATTGCATCTCGTCGCTTCTTCTGGAATGAATTAACATCAAAGTCTGGGGCTCTACTGTAATTTATTATTATTAATATGATGTAAAAAAATGCCTTGTTTAGATATGGATTTTTCAGAAAATCATTAATTTGCAGAATGTAGAGTTCAGTCTCCATTACCTCAGAAAAAAAAAAATAACCCTACCAAAATCTACTCTTGCAAATATAAAAAAAAGATTGACGCGTCACAGATTCATAAAATGCCTTACTTCTGTATGTTATGACTCAGCCATTGAAACTTATCCTGAACATGAAGGAAAAGAGCACTGCATATACTTGGACCTCTTGCAAGAGGCTCTTCTGTGCAATTGGCAATGTTGTCATTGTCTGTGTTGCTCTCCCAGCATTTAACATTTGGATTTATTGTTCTTTGTACCATAAATGTCTTGTTTTAATTCATCATTTGTTTATTAAAGAGCAATATATTGGTTTGTAGTGAATTTTGTTTTACATCATATTTCTCAGATTTTATCAGGGAGAACTGGTGGCATCATTTATTGCTGATATGTACCGTATGCCCTTCCATCATTTTATTTTATTTAAGGTCAAAGTTAGGTATGGATTGTGCTTTCTGGAGGTGTGGGTTGCACCCGCACTGTACTCCATCTGGGAAGCAACTTGGGTACTAATAATTGAAGCTGGTTGTTTTATACAGTATTATATGGTGTACAGAAAAGTGGCATGTGCAGAAGAAACCAGCACATTTGTACTTGTTTACTTATGTCATTGAATTTTTTAGTAAGTTCCCTGAATTTCAGTGAAGTCAAGGATTTTTATGTTTTGTTTTCATTGTGCTGAGTTTTGTCACTAGTATATCAAATTCATGTAAATGTAATTTAGGATTTTCTGTTGCTGAGTGAATAGGCCTATTAGTGTAACTTGTAACCATTGCCTCATTGTTATTGGGGTTGAATCTTGGCTGTTCGCTCGGTTCTGGCCAAGCTAGTTGTGTTGTATTCATAATTTAGTTTGGCATTAATTATGTTCATCATTTTGTCCCAGCATACTTGTGTGGGCAAGGATGGCAAGTCCTTTAGTATTCTTTTTGTTTTGGATAAGATATCCCGGGCCGGCAATGTTTGCTTGATCTAACTTGCAAGGCATATAAGGCCTCTTCTGGTTTTCAATGAAGTAGTTATTGCATCCACTAATTTCTGCCTTTCTCAAAGGTCTCCCTTCTCTCTGCTGTATGTTCCTTTCCTGTCACATGGTGCACTTGCTGCATCTTTTTGTCGTCATTCAAACCTCTCCTTTCTCCCTTCCCCAGCTTCCTGCCTAGGCTCAGCATTATCCTTGTTGCCAGTTCACTTTCCTGGTGATGATTTTTTAGTCAAGACCATGAAAAAGGTGCACCTGTGTTCGGGACTAGTTCTTCGCATTTAACTAAACTGTACAGGAGTAAGTTGTTGCTTCACATGTTGATACAGGTGGCTGGTTCTATAGAATCCTGGACTGCTCTTCACAGGCTTTCTATAACAACTATCACCAGGAAGCCCCTGTCTCCTTGGACCTTTCTTTGCAAGATGTACAGCCTTGGAAATGGACAGAGCACTTCTGTAAGGATAGCCTCACCCTCATGAACTGGCGGGATTGGCTACTCTGTTTTCTGTTGTCAACCAACTCCCCTTGTGCTGATAAGTGCCAAGGCTCAACTGGTCTTCTCCAATCCTTGCTGCCTTGTTGATTGCATGTTTTGTCATGACATGGTCTCATGCAACTTCTCTGGTCTTTTGTGTACTACGAGCTTTGCTTGGTTTGTCATGGATCTTGTGGCTCCTGATCTTTTAGGAGGCTGTGGTGCATATATTCAGGGAGGAGAAAAACTTCCAACTTTCCAAGCAGCCAACAGTAACCCTCTTGCGCACAGGCCGAAAATATAGGGGTGTAAGATACAAGTAATTTCTCTCTCTCTCTCTCTCTCCCCAGGCCAAAAAGAACGCACATGGAAAAGTTTTTTTTGTAAAATCCGGTACGTCCAAACTATAACTGATATACACTTCTGGTTAGTGTTATTATGTCGGCTAATGATTGAATTATTTCCTAAAGCAATCAAAACATCTTTACAAGGCTTAGGAATAATAAAAACGATGTGATGAATGTGAAATTTTTAAGAAAAATCAGATATTTTTTGGTAATAATCATGAAAAATATAATAATTAGGTTTAGGGAGTTTGTTTTATATCTAAATTGTGTAGAAATGTTTGATCTTTCACGTGGAAGCAGTGATTTTGCTATAAATGTGTTTGCTAATGAGCTGTAATTGATTAAAAAATGCTAATTGTTTTATGGAGTGCAATTTTCAGATTTTCCAACCTACTTACGTTGACGTTTTGTATCATAGCAAAGTAAGCCAGCGGCGTCGGGTTTGCGTTTTTTTCATGATTTTACATCTGTCGACCCAGTGGGGTTAATTACGTTTTCTATGATTGACGCACTTTTTTTTGTGAATTTTTCCCAAAAATAACTTACATATGACATGAACAGCGTGTCATCTGTGCACTTACGAAAAAAATGTATTGTTAGTGATCTTCATAAATCTTGTACCAAAGGTCTACAATTGCTGACAACTGAGTTTTTGTTACCCAGAGGTCACAACCTAATTCTCCTTGTCAGTCTTGTAGCTTCAGATCACTTCTTTGTCCTGAAAACTGTTGGAAGTCCAACTTCAAGTAGTCCCCCATGCCCTCTCCCTTTGCTTATATTTGGGTCGGATGCCATTCTGATTCTTTGTCTGCAAACCTTGTTGTTGCAATATTTTCAAGTGTCTCCGATTAAGGTTTGGCTAATGCTATGTCTTCCCTACTGCTACTTGCTCCTTGGGCAAGAGGCATAAATCTTTAGACTAACATTCCTCAGGTGTTCATTCCTGAGGAGCCGAGGAGGATTTCCTTTGTCTCTCTCCCCTTTAGACTTCATCCTTCCCACTAGACTTAAGATGATAAGTACTTGATGGTATTTCTTTTGAATATAAATCAGCCAGTAAGCTATAATAATTATAAGTGTCCATAAAGTGATGACAACTTTTTTTTTCATAATTTTTTTCCCTGTAGTTTAAATACTAATGGCTTCTTTATTTTAGCCAAGTGTATTTTGAATAATTTTTTGTCTTTGTCTACTACTAACAGGTGTACTTGAACAGACGTCCAAATCCAAGAAAACGCCTTTTGGTTCCCTGTGTCCTAGATAAGCCAAATAAAAAATGTTATGTATGCTCAGAGAAGCCAGAAGTTTGTGTTAGATTGAATGTTGAAAAGACAACAGTGAAGACACTGGAAGAGAGAATACTTAAAGCAGCATTAAATATGGTTGCTCCAGATGTTGAGATATCCGATGGCAAAGGCACCATATTAATTTCTTCAGAAGAAGGCGAGACAGAAGAGAATAATGATAAGCTTTTGAAGGTAATTTGGTACCTGTTTAAAGTGTGAAACCACAGTTATATTATTTCTTAACCCCGTATTGATGGGTAACATAAATATATGTTTACATATAGCTTTGTGGTGAAGTCTGAGTAGGATATATATTCTTTCAAGATTTGGTGCCTTGCAGTTTGAACAAATTTTGCATGAAAAATGTTCCTAGTTCCATTTATCATCATTGGCAACTCTATAGATCGCTGTATTCGAGTCAGAGTTAGCTGAGAGAGATTCAGTCGTGCTTAAGGTGGCAATGGGGAATGTTTTTACAACTTCCACCCAAGGATGCATCATAAATATTTTACAATAATGAATTATGTGTATACTTGGAATTTTTTTCCTGATTTTAGTTCTTATATGTTATGATATTGTCTGAGCTATAATTATAATTTTACAAAATAAAATTTAAAATATGAGAAAGAGAGAAAGAACACTTACAACTTTATAAAATTAGCATATTTTATGACTGTCTTAGAGAAAAAAGTGGCCTGCAAGGTACAAAAATTAAAAAAAAAAAAAAAAAAAAAAAAAAAATTCTCTTATATACCTTGAGCACACAACTTCCTCTTACCATTAATTTTTTTTCTTTAATTTACCATCTTTAAATTTAGCATGACCATGGATGGTATGCATTAGTGTACGTAATATTAGCCTGGACTGTCTATAAATAAAACATGAACTGTGGTAAATGAATATAAGGAGTAGTTTATAGTCAAGAGCTCAAAAACTGTTAAAAGTTCTTAGGCTCCATTCACACGGGCGAGTTTTGCTCGACGAACTTTGCTCAATGTGACGTCAGAAGCACAGATACATTGGGAAAAGTCCTGACTTTCCCTGCTTCTGACGTAACATTGAACACAGTTCGTTGAGCAAAGCTTGACCATGTGAATGGGGCTTTATCCAAATGTAATTAAATCTTCAGATTTAGGTGTCACTTGTTTTCAGGACTTTGGTATAATGGATGGAACTCGCTTGAATTGTGATGACTTTTTGCAAAATTATACTCTTACAATCAACATTGTTCATAGGTAAGTAACACAAGTGCTTCATATGCATGTACAGTGTAGTGGTATTTTCACTCTGCATTTACTGGACTAATTTTTAGTATTAAAATAAGATGTACAATAGTTGTACAATACATATATTACTACTTTATGGTAAATTTTTTCCCACTAAGTACTAATAACTGCTGAAGCTTTTCAATTTGGTAAGATTGTAATTCTTACCCCCCCCCCATCTCTCTCTCTCTCTCTCAAAATTTGATATGAAATTACAATTTCTTAAAAAGAAATGATAAAAATTCAAAACATGAAATGACAGTTTCTTGAAAGTTTTACATCGAACGATATTCTCTCTCTCTCTCAAACACATCTGCTTCTCTGTTAATTAATTTTACTTGTCATTTTCATCAGAACCTATTTCAACAATAGAAAAAATTAAATGATGAAATCTGCATGATGCAGATGATCAAAATACACTTTGCAGACCTGAATAATACATATGGCGATGATCATTCATACACACTGCGCTATGACGTCACAAATGCGTGAGGCAGAGCCGCCTTCTTAGCTAATGGCTGAGCAGGAAATCCCTCTTGCATTCCCCCTTGGAGGAATAATAGTTTTTTTCCTCCAAACATTCCCCCCCATCCCTTCTCTCAGATACCAGCCAAACCCCCCCCCCCCCCCACACACACACACACACACACACCACACACACACACACACACACACCCACACCCACACACCCACACACCCACCCACCCCTAAAATACTTGAAAAGACGATAGATTTGATACTTTTTGCAGCGGTGACTCGCAGAATTTGAGCGGCTTAGGAGATACAGAAAATCTATTTTTGAGAATAGTGACCGCATATATTAGTCTAGCCTTGTAGTGTATGATGTCATCCTTCAGCTGAAGAAATGCTCAGGTCTTTGTGGACAATGCTAAAAGTTTGACACTAAACAACAGATACTTTTTTAAATAATGTCACAGTCTCAAGCAATTGCTTAATTTTTAACTAGTCTTCAATTTCACCTTGCATAGCCATTCATAATTGGGCAAAAGCACTGAATCCAATGTTTGGCTTTATATCCTAACTTTGCAAAGGCCACATCATGCATGCAACTACATATTGGTAAATATAAGATTTCACTCCCAAAAAAACTTAGTGACTGAAGGCAATCAAGTGTGCAGATTTCAGTTGACTCACACCAGCGTACTTAACAAGTACTCATCTCCCAAATTCCTTCGTCGACGCACACCAGCGTACTTAACAAGTACTCATCTCCCAAATTCCTTCGTCAGCATACTACACTACATCAAGTAACTGGCCAAGGAGAGAGATTATTAAAAAAGAATTCTTGCTCCCATTCCAGAGCATGCAGTGGTTGAACTAGTGTGTAATCTTAGCACATTATATACTGTTTTCTGTGTGGCTATTGTGGCTGTTGAATATGTGTGACCTTTCACATATACATAAGTACTGAGAGTAGTGTGGACCAGTAGAGCTTAGGAGGATTACTGCAATCCTGCAGATTTTAACTTGTACCCTGTGAAGCAAATATTTAGGTTCATATAAACAAATGGTTTTCATGTACAAGATTTCAAGGTTAGGTAGTCAAATGTATTCAAAGCACAGCTAATAGGTACTAATTTTTTTTTTTTTTTTTTTTTTTTTGTACGAAAGTGAAAAATTAGAAGAAGGAGCAGAGTTTGAAGTGCTTGGCAACCCAGATGAACTGAAGAAGGCACAAGAGGAACAAGCAAAGAAAGATGCAGAAGAAGCAGCTAAAATTTCAAATGATGCAGGTATGGGCATCATTGTATTAAGTCAGAGTTCATATTTAGTAATGACAAATTATAGCTGTCTACAGTTTTGATTTGTTTAATAATTATTTTAGTCAGGCCATGTTTTACTAGAAATTTGTTTTTGGTGCAAGAAGAGAATTTGTTTTATTAGCCCCCCCCCAAAAAAAAAAAAAATAAATAAATAAATAAAAATAAATAAATAAATAAAAGTCCTTTGTGAGGTTCAGCTAAAAATAAAATGTGGGCATTCATGAAATTTAATAATTTGTTTTGATGCATAAATATCCAGTTTATTAATAAAGCAATATAGAGTTTTACAATCCAATTTGTGTGTAAGTTACTATTTACCATGCCTGCTCTTTTAGTATGTTATTCCTGATTAATAACTTCTCAATGTTCAGCCACTGTCTAAAATAAAATTATTTTGTCTGTGCACATTTAACAATATGTAATTCACTTGAAGTGAGGTATTATTTTCTTAAATTTTAGTTTTGGTCGTGTGTCTCACTGACAAACTCAGTGCCATGGTCGGTACGGTCTTGGCCTGCCACCTCTGTGGCAGTGAGTTTGATTCTTGGGCATTCCATTGAGGAATTAGAGATGTGTACTTCTGGTGTTATTAATTCATTCTCGACGTGGTTTGGAAGTCACGTTAGCCTATTGGTCCTGTTGCTGAATAACCACTGGTACCATGCAACGTAAAAACACCATACAAACAAACAAACCTGACAGTCAACCCTGTATGTCATAAAGATGCCAGTATTGGAATATAAAATGGTTATTGAAATACAAAATGGTTAATCGGTAGATAGAACCTCCATCCCAAAGAATAAGCATGAATACTGTCATATAGTTTTCATATATCAAATTGTCTTAATACTGTTAAATAATAAAATAAAATACTGAAGTTAATGGGAACTTAAGTTTTTTTAATTTTTACACATTTTTTCTTAATGGGAACTGGTTTTTTTTTCTTAACATTTGTAAATCATTGGATTAAATAAGAGCAAATTTAAAATCCTTGCCTACATTATTCATGAAAAATTGCAAATCTTTTAGGAGCTGGAGCCTCTACGATGGTCATGGACGATGAAAATGATTTGGTATGTCTTGATGATGATGAACCCAAGAAAAGAAGAGCAGATGATGAAGGAACACAACCTATCAAGAAAATGCGAGTGGATCCAACGGATGATGTTGTAGTGCTTTAAAAATAGAACTGTTTGGTGTTGTGGACACTTAATTTCTCTGTAGTGTACCGTTACGTGCACTGCATTGCATTACTTCCCTTGTGTATCCCTACAGTACAAAGAAATTTCTGAGGTTTTATTTATGTTACTACTGAGTTCTCTTAGTAACCTATTGTGTCAAGGAAAAAGTGCATTGTAAGTTTAGTGCTGAAACAAGGCTGCAACTTTTCTCTTTTATAAAGTTAAGAATCCAGTATGGTCTTATTTTTGTATAGCATTAAAATTAAATATTTTTAAGACTTTAATTTCATGCTTGCAAAATTTCTAATAGAAACCATTTTCTAATATGTAGAATACATTCTATGTTAATATTTATGAATTTTTTCAAAATTCTAGGGTGGTTGAAAAGTAACGATTTTAAATTCTTGTAAAAATTAAGAAATCTTAAAATTATAAGAAATAAATATGGAAAAAAGCATATAACAAATTAAAATTTAATATGGGCACCAGCATTCATCAGTTTTTGCCATTTAAGTTCTAATAACTCCTTATTTTAAATTCTTATAATTTCAAGATTTCTTTACTTGATTTTTACAAGAAATTAATGTGGGAAAAAGCATGGAGTTTAATTTAAAATGGGCACCAGGATTCATCAGTTTTTGCCATTGAAGTACTAATAAAGTCGAAATTTGGTACAGTAGAATTGATCCTTTAACCAACCACAAAGAAAGTCGCAGGGAGGAGCAGCACCATCTTGCATGAAAATCAAATCTTCAATATTCTCCTCTAGTAGCTGATTACTGGCCAGATTTCATCTTGGAGCATGGCAAGGTATCTTCCAGCATCGCGAAGGATTAAGGGGGACACAGTAGTCTGAATTCATTCCACACAGCAATATCTTGGGCCAAGTCTGCACTTTTTTCAGAGGTAGTAGTACAAGGATTTTCTCCCATGCAGTAGCGGCAATTGTGACGGTTCACAAACCCACCTTTCCAGAGGCTATTTCTAGAGAGATCGGATCAGTCTTCATACCAAGCCAACATCATCTCCCTAACCTCAATACAAATGTTGCTTGACAGTAGCGCAGCTTCCAAGCGTGCCATTCAAGCTCCTTTTGGAGGACAGTTCATACACAGCGAAAGGAGCGCCCACTTTCCATTGCTGTTTGTCAAAATTGATATTTTGGGCTATGAGTAAACATTTCTTGAACAACTTGTACTAGCTCTGGGTCACTGCATCAACTTAAGCAGGTCTTTAGTTGGTCCTCCACCATCTTTGCACTTTAACAACAGCTCTCCAAACTTTGCAACATGCCACTAACTGGGCACGCTCTTGCGGGGTAAGACATCCATGTTTGTAGGGCTTCCAAATTTTAAACAAAATAAATAAAAAAAATTCCTATAAAGGTAGGAACACAAATTTGAGACAAAAATCCTATGACAATAAGTATTATATGTAAATAAATTACGTAGGCAGTCCTGGGTTATCAGTGGATTGTGTTAACCCTTTCGCTGCGAAGAACGACTATAGTCGCCATAGATGCCTGCATCTTCGCTCTGGAGAACGACTTTACTCCGCGTCACGTGATCAATTTTTTGCTAAGCGCCTCTTTCAGACAACATATTTAGCTTCTAGATGCTGCCATCTGTTGCCGAATTTACGAACTATTCACTGGCTCGGACGCTCTTCAATCTTCTCTCAAGTAGTCTCTGAATTTGGTAAGTTTTTATTATTTTTACGCTATGTTATCATGAAATCATGATATATACCCATATTTTACGATAGCAGCATATGTATTTTGCTATATAAATCAATATTATTCATGGATTTATCGTCATATAATGCTAGCCAAAGTTCCCTTACCGAAAGCGAAAGTTTTACATTAGGATCTTAATGGTTACCATGACAATTATATATATTTCATTGTGAATGAAGTAAAAAATGTGACAGATAATGGTGTTTCCAGTTACTGATATACATATTTACTTAAGTAAATGAATAATATTCAAAAGACAAGCACATTTAGAATAAAGAAGCTTTGTTTTCGTAAACCAGAGGTTTTGTTTACATATGTCAGCTGTCTTGTAGGCTAGCTGCTTTGGGTGTAGCCTAATTATTTTTTCCTTCTTGTAAGTTATCTTTGGAAGAAATGATGACATCTTATTTGGCTCTGATTCAGAATTTGGGTCAGATATAGACAATCCTACACCAAATGATCATACTACTGATGATGATGATACCACTGATGAAGATATGGATGAAGAAGTTTCAGCAACATGCTCATCAACCACAAATTCATTGCATTGGAATAAAATTTATAATAACCCCATTCAATTATGTAATGTTTTTGATTACACAGCTTCCCAAAAGGTAATTGGTTTTGAAATCTTAAATCCTTATCTGTGTTTCACAAGATTTTTTCCAGATAGTTTCTTTTGCAATATGTTCATAAATTTTAAGTATTTTAAATCCATGATAGCTACAAAACATCCTTTGCCAAGATCAAGATACCACCAATGGTCAGATGTAACTTCTGAGGATATAAAAGCTGTTGTTGCTATTGAAATAGCAATGGGTATGTACTACTACATAACCCCACAATTGAAAGTTACTTTGGTGAAAGTAGCTTTTTATTTGATACTCCTGGCTTCAGAGAAGTTTTTTCAAGGGATAAGTATCAGTTGATTAGATCAGCTATTCATTTTAATGATAATGATAAGAAAGATGGGAGTGATAGACTATCTAAGATCAGGCCAATATTAGAAATGGTAAGAAATCAGTATTGATGAAAGAATGATAAAATTTAAAGGTAGGCTATTTTTCAAACAATATTTACCATCAAAGCCTTCAACTAAATGGGGAATAAAAGTATGGTCAATGACAGATGCACATACAGGTTACCTGCTTAAATTTAATGTATATACTGGGAAGGATTCTGCATGTCACCATCAGAAGGGTTGGGTACTCATGTTGTTTTATCTTTGTTAGAGGGTTATGAAAACAAAGGTCATATTATTTACATGGACAGTTTTTTATAACAGTGTGGATCTTTATGACAAAGTACTTGAGAAAAAACTTTCAGAGAAATTGATAAGCCCTGCATTCATGTAGAATATAAGTATATGGGGGGAGTTGATAAGTTTGATCAACTTTGTTCAACGTACCATTAAAATAGAAAGAGCCAGAAATGGTACCAACCCATCTGGCACTTTATAGTCGAGGCAGCATTAGTAAACTCAAATATAAGTTAAAATATTCAGAATCCCACTGCCAAGCTTGATAAAAAAAAATTTAGGGAAAAAATTATTAACACTGTTAGAAGAGTATAAGGGTAGCAAAACTCAAAGAAGGGGTAGGTATTCAAATCCTATGGAATCTAGACTAACTGAAAGGCATTTTCCAGCAAATTATGTTGACAAAAACCACAATCCCCAATGTATTGTATGCTCTATCTTGCCAAAGAATTGCTTGGAGAATGTAAGAAAAAGCAAACAACCTATTTTTGTGATCAGTGTGTAGAAAAACCACCTCTTTGTATCATTCCATGTTTTGAGACATATCGTACCTTAAAAGTGTACAAAAAACGTTGCCAATGTGGAAAATAAAAGTGTGAGACATTGATGAATTTGCTAGAGGATTATTGGTGAAATTAATAAAGTCATCTAATTTTTACCCTTTTATCAAATAATTTAAGTCAGAAAATGATAAATCCAAGGAAAAATATCGTGAAATACTGAAAATACAATGGTTCTAGAACACAAAAATTGGTTTCAGTAAATTTTATGCATTCTCAATTTTTCATTGTGCACAAAGCTGTGAAACGTACGTATTTTTAATCCGCAGCGAAAGGGTTAATGGCGATTGTCAAGCTCCATAAAATTGGCGATTTATGGCACCAAAAAAGGCCAAGTTTCGATTATTGGTGCCATAACATACCTAACATAGGTGCCATTAACCCAAACTTTGCACCACAAGTGCCATACATCACCGAGTTTAGGTTAAAGGTAGTTTTTGTTTATCAGCACCTTGCCGAGAATGAAATCCTCGCCAACAATCGGGAACTTCCACTACATTTAAGTATTTATAAATCACCCTGTACCTTAACTTTGAGAAATGGGCAAAAAAATATTCAAAACAGGAAAACCATCATCAAACTTCAGTGGGTCTGTCAGTTGCCCTGGGTCCTTCAGACTTTTCTCCATTAAATTAGACTGGATAGGTATTAAAGTCAAGATAGTGTCTAGATGCCTAAGGAATGCAAGTAGCAGTCTTCAGTGAATTAATGAAGTCAAGGTAATGAAAAAATTAAGAGAATTATGTGATGCTTGAATAATCTCCACATGCAAAAATACCCAAGGCATTTTTGAAGTAGGAAAAGCTTGACTGGGTTGCTGACCAATAATGAGTAGCAGGGGCCTGAACTTGTGCTCTTCAATTTATAGGTTTTCCAAGTTAATGAATTATTGTGCAACAAGATTTATATTGAGAGATGCTAGTACATCCATGATACCATGGATGTACCTTTCAAGATATGGCAAAAGAAAATTTTTTTAAGACTTTGTATTTTTCATAGCTACAAACCCTCACTCTTGACAATAGGATCATTTCTAGCGCCTAGCTGGATCCGGTTAAAAAGCAGATGAAAGCAAGGAATCTTGTGATATCTGGCAACGCATGCATAGATTGGGGGAAGAGTAGTCAAATGTCGATCATCTACGACAGTTTTCTTAACCGCCTGGACAAGAGTTGGGTTTTTTCCTCTCTTGGTCTTTTCCCGGTTCTTTGCCCGTTTCGTTTCCTTTAATGTGTGTGTTTTTACCTGGTATTATGGCTGCTTCTGCTCCTTCTCGACATCAGCGTATGTGCCCCAGAGTTCCTGGGTTCCCATGTTCTCGTTTTTTGGCTTCGTCAGAGACAGATCCTCACATTACATGCAGTAGGTGTCGTTCAAATTTTTGTACGATTACGAATCCGTATGGAATGCTGGGCATGGCCTATGGAGCAGTGGATGAAGTTTTATGGTAAGAGGGAACATCGGAGAGTCTCCACTCTTCCTACTTGGGGGGGCTTTGCTCCTATTCTCGATGTTTTGTCTTCCGCAGTAGTCAACCCCTTAGTAGCGTTGTCCCTGCATCTCCTTCCTTTTCTTCCATTGATTCGTCGATGGAAGTATTGGGAGGTCCGCCAGGGTACTTTTTATAATGGAGCCCCCTCTTCCTCGGGAGCTATTTTGGTTCCCAAGAAGGGTGAGGTTTTTTCATCATTCTCTTCTCTTCCAGAGTCGGAGGCATCCAATATGGTTTGGTGGCGATTTGGAAGACGCTTGAGCTAGGGGGTACCACGTCCTTGTGTGTGTGTGTGGGGGGGGGTTGCTAGCGCATTTTGTGGAGGCTCGAACCCCCCCCCCCCCTTCCCAGTCCAGCCAGGCCATCCCCACTCCCCCCGGCCTCGTCTCTGTGGGTGGGAGTAGTCGGCTATCTTGTATTACTACGCCGGTGTCTGCCGTCGCTTTGTATCGGAGTGGCGCTGCGGCGTCAGCCCCGTTGATGACGTCACGGGGTCCATCTTTGTGTATTCCTCCGCCAGTGGCATCTCTTTCCCCCCTCGCACAGAAAGGGAGTCGTGACGTCACTCTCATCGATGACGTATCTCCCAGTCGCCTCCTCCGATCCACCTCACTTAGCTGCAACGTCATCACCGCCGCCCAGTTCGCAACATCTCCCTTCCTTGTCTTCGCAGCCTTCTCTGGCACATCAGTCCGAGGTTATATGCCAGGCAGTGCTTCAGAGGCTGGACTCTGCATTGGATGTGAAGTTGGCTGCCTTATCGGTTGGGAGGACTGGTAGGAAACGCGTTGCTTCGTCCTCGCCTTCCGAGAAGAGTGCGCATAAGAAGCAGGTGCTGTCTTCCTCTCCCTCTTCCCCCGCTACGCCTCGTCGGCATATTAAGCGTTGGAAGGCTAAGGAATTTGCCCTTCCTTCGCCGTCGAGGGAGGAACAGCCCGGACGTGTTCCCGAGAGTGCTGTGGTTTCGGGCAGTGTTATTGATTTGTGTTCTGCAGGGGTTGCTTCGCCACCGAATCTTGTACATGCAACCACCCCACCCCCCTTCGGTCCTTGCATATCGCGAGCGCGTTGCAACCTCCCCTGTCCGTGCACGTGATGGTAGTGATCCTTCTTCTCCAAGGCCTATTCATCGCCGTAAAGTTCTGAAGGTGCCTGTCAAGAGGTCGAAGGTAGTGAGCACGGAGATGGTGCAGCCGAAGTGTTTGCCTGCCTCTCTAACTGGTGCTTCCAAGACTTCCACTATAAGGGATTCTCCGTAAATCTCGAGTGCTCGAGTTTCCTCCCCATCTCACGTATGTACAGCCGCCACGCCCGTGTCTGTTCATAGACGTCTGGAGTCACCTGTTGAGGCAAGTGATGTGCCTAGTGTTACAGTGGGTCTGTCTCGGAGGCTGACGCTTGGACCCAGCCCAGATAGGTTAGTAGGGGTTTCAGACTGTTTGGCTCCTAACCCTTCTGTAGAAGAGCCTACACATCCTTCTCGTCATCAGTCGCCGGTGCCAGAGCAGGAGGAGGGGGACACGCAGGAGTTTCCGTCTTCCTTTTCGGAAGTTGTTGATCTCATTCGTGGGTTCAACAATTTGGAAAGTAGGACTCAGGCTCGGTCGTCTTACACTCCTTCTAGCTTGGAAGCCTTGGTGGGAGCTACTCACGACCCCAAATCATCTCTTCAGCTGCTGTTGTCAGGGCACGTTCAGTCGGTCTTGCTGAAGGTTAACGCCTCTGTTTCTGACCAGGATGGTTCACTTCGCTCTAGAGGCTCTACCAAACTACTACCCCCACCTCTCACAAGACATAGGAAGTACTATGCTACGAGGTATGGGTTTTTGTTGTCACGCCACCTTAACCCAGATGTCATTCGCCTGAAGCTGGGTTTGACTTTGGAACAGGTGAGGTCAGTGGCTACGTCCTTGTCTCTGCAAGACGCCTTAGCTTTGAAATCTACAGCAGCCTCCATGTTGTAGACGGTTTCTTGGCTGGACCTCTGGTCTGTGGTGATTGCCAAAATAGCTTCTGACAGGTCCCCTGAAGGGTTGGTGAGTGCCGCCTTGCTTGCCAGTCTTTTGCAGTCCGGGGGCAAGGCGTTTTCTTATTTGGCTCGCCTCGGTGCCAATTTATGGGCTAATCTTCTGGTTAGGAGGGACACGGCTTTGTCTAGGATGGAGAGGTCGCTCGACACCGAGTCTTTGCTGGCCTTGAGGAACGGTGATGTTGGAGTCGCAATTCTTGTTTCCACAGACAACCCAAAAATGCGATAGACCGACGCCGGGCTGACACCAAGTACCGACTGGTGCACCAAGCCGTGTCTAAATCAGAGTTCCGCCCTCGAAGACGTCCGGCCCCTCTTCCTCCCCGGTCCAGCAGCAGCCGAAGAGATCGTCGCCTGGTAGGCCATCGAGAACCTCAAGTTTGGCAGGGCCTTCCTGTCAGACACAGCCCAAGTCTCAGGATCAATGCCCCTTTCGCTCTCATTCCTTTAAACCAAGAAGAGGCCCCAGGGCAGAGGTCAAGGGGTCCGACGGTAGGTTGGGCGCCTCTCCCTCTCCTGCGTCACGGCTGGGGAGGTACCTGGCTGGCCATTGGGCCAATTGGCAGTGTTACAAGGCGGAGAAGTGGGTGGTAGATTTGGGATACCTGTTGCCATTCGACTTCTCTCCTCCTCTGTCGGACAAGCCGCAGCTCAGGAAGACGTATCCCCCAGATTCTCTGAAGTTCTTGGCTCTTCGGGAGAAAGTGCAGAAAATGCTGGACAAGGATGCGATAGCGGAAGTAGTGTCCCCATCCCCGGGGTTTTACAGTCACATCTTGGTGCCCAAGGCGTCAGGAGGATGGAGGCCTGTGATCAAATTATCCACCTTGAATCAGGGAGACACGGTTCAAGATGGAGACCCCACGCTCTGTGTTGGCAGCCGTGAGGGAAGGCGACTTTATGCTGTTAATAGACTTGAAGGACGCATACTTCCAAATCCCTGTTCATCCCACGTCCAGGAAGTTTCTTCGCTTCTCTCTGGCGGACAAGATCTTCGAGTTCAAAGTCTTGTGCTTCGGGTTGACCACAGCCCCTCAAGTGTTCACAAGGGTCTTCTCTCTCGTGTCAAGTTGGGGCCATGCTCAGGGGATCCATTTACTGAGGTACCTCTACGATTGGTTGGTCTTGGCAGTTTCCAGGGAGAAGCTGCTGCAAGACGAATCATCATCTTCGGTTCTGTCTGGACCTGGCCATATTAGTCAACCAGGAAAAGTCGAACCTCTTACCCACTCAAAGGATTCTCTACCTGGATGGATGGATGTATGAGTTTTAGGGCAAAAGCCAAGGCACTGGGGCCAAAGAAGCCATTCAGCACCATAATGGAAAGTAAATAAATTACATTATAAATGAGTTAATAAGTGTATGAAGAAAATGGTTTATATAAATTACCATATGAGAAATGGATGGATGGCATGAGTTTTAGGGCAAAAGCCCAGGCACTGAGGCCAAAGAAGCCATTCAGCACCGTAATGGAAAGTAAATATAAATTACATTATAAATGAGTTAATAAGTGTATGAAGAAAATGGTTCATATATAAATTACCATATGAGAAATGAATGAATTAATGAAGAAATGAATGAAGAAAATGCTTAATAAATAAATATATATATCTATGATGTGATAGATAAAGAATAATTAAATGTTATTAAAAATGTTTAGAGACTTTAAAAAGGAGATGAGAGCAGAAATATCTGCTTCATCTCCCAAAATATCACAAAGGGATTTACCCCTAAGATATATCTCTGGTTAAAATATCTGGGGCAAGATTCTCTACCTGGGCATGGTCATCTATACAACATTGGCAATAGTTTTTCCCGTCAGATCAGAGATTGGAGAAGTAGCAGGCTGTGGCGCACAACTTCCTATCAGTCGCATCAGTCAGCTCATCACTGGCAGGTTCTTCTGGGAGTGCTATTTTCCCTGGAGAAGCTGGTCCCTCATGGGCGTCTTCATCTTCGGTCTCTACAATGGAGACTGGGGGAATTCTGGTCTCCGGTGGGGGACTCTCCCGTTTATGGTTCCACTGTCTTTGGAAGTGAGAGAAGACCTTCGTTGGTGGTTGGACAACCAGAATCTATTGAAGGGCGCCCCTCTGCATTCTTTCCCTCCGGACTTCCTTCTGTTCTCGGACGCCTCCCTCGCAGGTTGGGGCGCGCACTTAGGTGGCCTCATCGCTTCAGGCGTTTGGGGTTTGGAGGACAAGCAGCAGCATATCAACGTCTTGGAGTTGAAGACGGCTTTCCTGGGTCTGAAGGAGTTTTGGGGGACGGTAGAGGGTCACTCTGTCGTTCTCATGTCGAACAACACCTCGGTAGTAGCCTACGTGAACAAACAGGGAGGCCTGGTTTCTCAGCAACTTCATGCCTTGACCGTCGAGCTTCACCAGTGGGCAATCAGCAATTCGGTAGAGCTTTCAGCCAGGTATATCCCAGGGAAACGGAACATGGTCGCAGACAAACTCAGTCGCCGGGATTAGATCCTAGGTACAGAGTGGTCCCTTCAACAAGTGGTGGCAACATGCTTTTTCCAGATTTGGGGGAGACCCAGGCTGGACCTTTTCGCAACACGCTACAACAGGAAGCTGGAGGTGTTCAGTTCAGTGGTCCTAAATCCCTTAGCATTGGCAGAAGACGCATTCCAACATCCCTGGGACAACCTGGAGGTGTATGCCTTCCCTCCGTTTTGTTTGATCCGTCAGGTTCTGAACAGGTTGATGGGTTCACAGGGTCTCGGAATGACTTTGGTAACCCCTCTGTGGCCTCATGCAGAATGGTTTCCAGATCTGCTGTCATTGTTGTCGGAGAGTCCGAAGGAGATTCCCCCTTGGCGGCATCTCCTGTGTCAGCCCCATGCAGAAAGGTTCCACCAGTCAGTAGAATCCCTCTCTTCATGGTTGGAGGCTATCACCTATCTCCTCCAAGAGAGGGGCTTTTCCAGGTACTTATCTGCTAATTGCGCGTGAAATTCAACTTTTGTCTATTGTCCCATATGTTTAAAGCAAGTTGGAGGCCTCCTGGAGGAGCCCAAAAGAAATTCTTTGACCAGGTAACATTTTTAGTAAACAGCATTAGTCTACATAACATTCAGGAGAGAACTTTGTCAACCACCTGTAGAGATGTCTGGCTTCAAACAGTTTTGCAAGTAATGGTTATATACCAGACAAAAGAATTGGAAAAATGACAAATTTTCTAAGATAATTTGTATTTTTCATAGCTACAAGCCTTCGGTCTTAACAATAGAATAATTTTCTAGCGCCTAGCTGGATCTGGTTATACTTCGGAGATGAAAAAGCAAGGAATCTTGTCAGATCTGGCAAACGTGTGCATTATCAAATGAAAACTGGTCAAAGACTGTGCACCCATGCAGTAGCAGATGTCCTTTGGGTAGGGTATCTACTAACCGTTCGACTTCCCCTCCCCGCCCTCGGACAGACCTCTGCTCAGGCAAGTGTATCCCCCCAGATTCTCTGATGTTCTCAGCTCTCTGGCAGAAGCTCAGAAAATGCTGGACAAAGGTGCTGTAAAGGAAGTGGTGTGTGTGTCTCCGGGGTTTTACAGTCACATCATCTTGGTGCCCAAGGCGTTGGGGGGATGGAGACCTGTGATCGACCTATCCACCTTGAATCATTTTGTCAGGAAGACGAGGTTCAAGATGGAGACCCCGCGACCAGTGTTGGCAGCTGCGAGGGAAAACGACTTCATGCTATCAATAGATCTAAAGGACACGTACTTCCAGATCCCTATTCATCCGTCATCCAGGAAGTTCCTTCGCTTCCCTCTCAACGACAGTCTTAAGAGTTCAAAGTCCTGTGCTTCGGGTTGACCATGGTCCCTCAGATGTTCACAAGTCTTCTCTCTCGTCAACTAGGGCTCATGCTCAAATGACCCGTTTGCTGCGGTACCTCGACGACTGTTTGGTCTTAGTAGGTACCAGAGAGAAGCTGCTGCAGGACAGAGATCGCCTGCTTCGGTTTTGTCTGGCACTCGGCATCTTGGTGAACCTAGAGAAGCCAAATCTCGTACCAAGTCAAAGGATTCACTATCTAGGCATGGTCATCGATACAGCAGTCTCGAGGGTTTTCCCATCAGATCATATGTTGGAGAAGGTACGAGTAGTGGGCGCAAGTCTTCCTGTCGCAACCGGATCAGTCAGCTCATCAGTGGCAGATTCATCTGGGGATTTTGTCTTCTCTGGAGAAGCTGGTCCCTCACGGGAGACTTCATGTTCGGTCTTTGCAATGGAGACCGAGGGACTTCTGGTCTCCAGTGGGGGATTCACCCCTGTTAAGGGTACCTCTGTCTTTATTGGTGGTTGGATGATCAGAATCTCTTGGTGTTCCTCTGCATTCTCTTCTGCCGTACTTCCTTGTTTTCAGATGCCTCCCTTGCAGGTTGCGGCGCTCATTTTGGCAGCCTCATTACTTAGGGTGTTTGGAGGTCAGACAGCAGCATATCAATGTCAAAGAGTTAAAGGCAGCCTTTCTGGGTCTGAAGGAATTTCGGAAGAAAGTAGATGGTAGCTGGACATTGTTGTTCTCATGGCGGATAACACCATGGCATTTGCTTATGTCAACAAGCAGGGTGGGGACTGGTTTCACAACTTCACGCATTGACAGTTGAGGTTCACCAGTGGGTGGTCAGCAATTCGGTGGACCTCTCAGCTACGTATATCCCTGGCAAAAGGAATGTGGTCGTGGACAAGCTCAGTCGTCGGGATCAGATCCTAGGCACAGGACCGTCTCCAGCCCGTGGTAGACAGGCTCTTCTAGGTTTGGGGGAGATCTATGCAAGACCTCTTTGCGACCCAGTTCATCAGGAAACTAGAGGTATTATGTTCGGGGTTTCTGGACCCTCTGGCATTAGCAGAGGACGCGGTAGTTGCTTCCTAGTCTACATACTAATACAGATATAGGGGCACAGAAAGGATGAAAGAACCTCCAAAGGTATATTATATATCCCTTAAGGTAAGAGTTAACTTATTTGAGAGAAATTGACACCTCCAGAACAGCTAAGTCAATTCTAATAATTTAAAAAACATTTACAAATACCACACCTTGCAGTAACAATTCAGGTTAAAACACCCTGAGGAAATCAACGTAGGAATTTGTTTACTTCCACTTGATTGGATGAAGCAAAATTAATTGTGTGAGCTAACATGCAAGCCCTAGCAAACAAAGTCGTGTGTTTTGTGTGTAACATAAAGAGGATTGTAGCACAAACATCCTGTACATCTGGGCATAATAAAGCCTATATACACTGACTAGAGGGAGTGTGATAGCTACCCAATCTCTTGGGAAAAACATCGGCTAATAAAAACACCACTTGCCAGTGGCAGAAGCCACTATATTGTGTAAATGACTATCTTGCATGAGGAGCAATCTCTCGGCACTTGATTACTGCAAAGGTCTGTTGTACGCACTAACAACAGGTGGCAGCATTAGCTCAACTACAACTGCCAAGAAAAACAACTACACCTGCCATGAAAAACAAGGGATATAGTCAAGGCACATGCAATAGGTTCGTCACTAAACTCTCCCTACACTTTAGAATTGGTAAAATGTGTCAACATCCTTAGACCTTCACCTAATCCATAGTAGCAGGGTGTTCTTCCAAGCAAAGTGTGTTCACACGAGTTTCCCACTTTCTCGCTTGTTCCTCATCTCATGCTGAATCAGATGTACCTCTCATTTGGAAAGGTGTAAGGGATCCAGCAGTTTTGCAGTCTTAATAGAGTTCAGACTTTGAAACTGCTACCATCTGCTCTTATACTTGCACTGAAGGTGAAAGAGATCAAAGTACTAGTGCTCCCTGAGCGCGTGCTGATTGTAACCACTCTAGAAAGCTGCTTGTTAAGTGAGGTGGTGTTGGTTACCTTCTATGTCCCACCCTCCAGAAGGAAAGCATGGCAAATAACCTGTAATGTTGCTTGATTGTGCATTGTCTGGAGACCATGCATACACAACATGAATTAATTGTGCAAGTCCACCCTGTTGCAATGTATGAGAGATGCAAGGATGAGTCTACCTGGAGCTTATTGCACACACCTGGTTGACAGACTCTGTAAGGGAAGAGCAAGGATGCACAGATTCATTCTAGAGTTCAAAGGCACACCAGGGGATGAGTAGGGAGCAGTCTTTTTAAGTGGACATGCATGAAAACAAAACAACTTCCACTCACTTGCAACAAGTAGAGAAGCCCCTCAGCGGCGTGGTTGGTATGGTATTAGCGTCCCACCTCGGTGGTCACGGGTTCGATTCTAGGCCATTCCACAGAGGAGTGAGAGTGTATTTCTTGTGATAGAAGTTCACTCTCGACGTGGTTCGGAAGTCACGTAAAGCCATTGGTCCCGTTGCTGAATAACCACTGGTTCCATGCAACGTAAAAGCACCATACAAACAAACAAGCAACAAAGTAGAGTGGAAGAGAGAACTTGGAAACTTCTTTATACAGAGGGTCTAGACTTCCCCTTGCCTCCTCTTTTCTCTGGGCAAAAGTAATGAATTAGAGAGTGAGGATAACAAAGACAATCTTACAGATGACAACAATGACAAAGGTGGTGGTGAAGATGAAGGTTTCTACCTTTCTCTTGGACACCATGTTTGTCTTCCACACTGAAGTAATAGTAGTTTGGCACAAGCAATGTGGAAACATCTGCCAGAAGTTCAGTTACTGGAAGAGCTACTGCAACAGAATTACTTTCCCCAAGGCTAAGGCCCCAACGAATCCGTCACGTGTGTCCAACACTGCCAAAGCAGCCTCGTCTGTCTATAAGCGTGTCCGTCTTCAGCACGTGTGGCCCAACCAGACAAACGAGTGGTGGTTACAAGACGGACAGTTTAAACTTCAGCAGCACTTCTTATCATGAAGGGAGCGCGTGAGGATTTGCTCTATGACTTTTTGCCGTCAACCAAATTAGAGGCGCTGAACAGGAGGAATACCTGGACTTACAACATAACTTTAGAACGAGGAAATAGTGGAGAATATGCAACACACTTTCATAAGTTATGACAGCATCCAGACAAGTTTTAATATTGTTGGATGTCACTGAAAACCTTTTGAATTAATTCAAAAGGGCATTATATCTCTAATATAAAAATTTGATACCAATAACAGAAGATCAATATCAACGGGAGACAGACTTTTAGTAACGCTGAGGGAAAGATTACCAAACTCAAAATTTGTAAAGTTGCACTTTATTTTATTCAATAAAAACATTCAGATGCATAGGTTGTGTGTGAACTGAACACTAGATGCAGTAACTTCTGAAACAAAGGTATTTACATAAATTTATCCATTAGAACGATAAAAAAACTAATCCTTTCTTTAATCCTTTATCATGACCACAAATCATCACATTTGATTATAACTCAAAGTTGGGCAGGTGGTTCAAATGCAGGTTGTTGTAGGTCTATCACAAATTCTTCCTTCATGCGTACCTCAGCTCGGAGACATACATCCAACTGCAGCTACAAACAAAACGTTTGGTTCCTTGCACCTCCAGTCCGGTAATGCACATGACACCACCCACGCTCATGCGCCGTGTGGGGCCACTCGTATTTGAATTATGGTAGTTGATAGAGAAGCACGAAATAGTTAGTAGTGTTGGACGCATGCGACAGATTTGGTGGGGCCTTGAGGCCTGTCCACACGATCGGGCCTGATCGGCGGACTTCACCTCTAACGGGCACACTTGACGGGCAAACCATCAAATTGCCCGATGGGTCTTGTAGCAAAATCACCATGGTGGTGCCCGATGGCTTGAGCTATGTCCCTGGCAGACGTACGTTAACCATATAAATTTCTTTTACCGAGCCATTCTTTGCACCATATTCTCTTCTTTTTCACCATACACAAAGCAATTATCATGCTACACTATCTTCTTCTTTGCGGTAGGCACCATGTTTATCGTACCGCACTCAACACACTACTGGCATCGTCGGGCACGCCCACCTCTCCATCGCCTCACCCGTGTGGACAACATTCACGGATAAGTCCGCCAGAATTTGCCCGTCAACCCCAGAGCATGCCGATCAGGCCCGGTCGTGTGGACAGGCCTTTAGCCTTAGGCAGGCTAACGGGACAAGAGCCAGGGGTCATTTATTTTTGGGAAATGACCTAGTGTTTGAGTTGTATCTCTTGAAAGCTTATACTTTGGACTATTAGAGAAGACAACTCTCAAGCTAATCGCACGGTGGGCAAGGTCAAAGGTCAAATACTAGAAAGTTTTTTACCTCAATTATTGTACACAAATGAATAATGAACATGTAACATCCCTCTTACCTTTATGGAAGGCTGAGAGAAGGGGATACAACATCTTGTTGGGATGATAATTCTCCACAAAATCTTTTAAATCAGTCCACATTGCAAACATGTCCATGACCACTGAAGTACACACATTATGTATGCTCATTCTCTTTCTGAATATTGCAAACTAGCCTCTGCTGCCCTTAAATCACTAACAGCAGCAGCACTTTAAGGCATTTTCTTACTGTGATCAGCATGAAACACCCTCCACCACTTTGCTAAGAGTTCTTTCTTGAATTCTGTCTCTCTTGCCATTTTTACAGAAGGGCTGGCACTTTGAACTTTCTTTGGCACCCAAAAAAGGCACAAAAAACAACGAACACAAAAGCAAAATGGGTCATGAGAGACCACAAGATGCTTTGTTTGGGTGCTCAGTACGGGACTAGTCAAGTGGTGTGCCCTGAAAGGAGCGTTTCAGAGTGTGTAAAACCCTAAACAAAACTTTGGAAAAAGTCTATGAAAACCAGGGCGTACAGAAAGAGGTTCCACTGTACTTAAATCAAAATTACTCTTGAGGTACCAGCAGTCTTCTGCTTACGACATTCCGAGGTTACGACGTTTTTCAATTATATTTATAAGAAATTATTTCCAGGTTTAAGACTCATGTTCCAGGGTTACAACGCTTAAAGACACCGATCTGGTGGAAGAAATAGGACTCCAAATATGCAAAATATCCCAATATTTGGTTTTTTGATGAAAAATGCAATAAAAACTACAGTTTACAGAGTTTATAATACATCTAAAGCATCAAAAGTAAGTTTTCTTAGGATTTTTTACGATTTTCCGGCTTACGATGCTGATCTCTGTAAGGAAATGCTAACAAAAGCTGCTGTTAAAGAATTTGAAGCCAGCAGACGTTGCTTTGAAAAAATTAAAAAGGCGAACGGGCTAACAATGTACCTACTTCAGTGACTAAGGACATGTTTGCAAAGTGGAGTGATGTAAAAAAATTTGTGGAGAATTATCATCCCAACAAAGATGATGTAATCTGTCTCAAACATGTTTCATAGCAATACCTAGTTTCACTTTAAGCAAAGTTTTAGAGATGCCAGCAACAAAGGTCTCTGGACAGTTCTGTTGTGCGACAGGGTCCAGTGACACTCAAGCTGGTCCTAGTGCCAGTAAAAAACCTAAGATGGGCAGTAACCACAGATAGTGCCAGTAAAAAACAAAGTGAAGTAACCTCGCCCTAGATAGGTCCACGATACCTGTCCTTCCAAAGAGATTCCCCTTCCAAACAATAACCTCTCCTCCCTCTCTTCCATACACTAAAGTCCTATAAAGGTAAGTGTGGTGTTGAATATTTACTTATCCGTTATTTCATTAGTCATTTAGATTTATTTCTTTTTCTGTAGGTAAAACTATTTTTTATAAAAATTATTTTTTCTTGTTAATATTACGTATAGTGTTTGAAGTGCATTAATTGGATTTACATTATTCCTTATGGAAATTGTTTTCAGATTTCTCATGTTTCGGACTTCGTGAGACTTTCTGGAATGGATTATGTACAAAAGCAGAGGTTCTCCTGTTTTTGCCAACTGAAATTATAATTATTCTTACTAATTACTCCTTAAACGCCGACTGGACGTATTGTACGTCGACTAAAATTGTCTGTCGGGTGCCAAGTGGACATACGGTACGTCTACTACAAAAAGTTTTCAAATATTCGTGGAAAAATAGTTAAAGGCCTAGTTTGCGAAAGATTTTAAATCATGCGCCTTGAGGGATGCTGGGAGTTCACGGATTACGCTGTTTTTTTTTTGTTTACAAGCATTACCCAGCCATGCATGCGCGAATTTCTTTCTTCTCGCACTACAAAGCATCAGTGACACATCATTGGAGAGCGATTTCTCGACGCATTTGTGTTTTGCAGAACTTCTGCGAGTGACTCTGCTGAAACCCTTACATTCTAGTAACATTCAATCATTTACCTTCATTTTGCAACAAATGGGAAGTCTCAAGCACATTATTTTGATTTATGGTGAATTTAAAAAAAAAAAAAAACTTTTTCCTTCCCTCCGAGCACTGTAACTGCTGAAAACCTCAGGATTTCTTTAGTCACCTTGTCGTAATATTTGCAGAGTTTATATTAGGCCTTACAGTGTTATACATGAAAATGTGTGCAATATCATGTAGAATACAAAAAAAATAACTCATGGCTATAGCTTTTATCAATTTTGAAATATTTTCACATAAATCACAATAGAAAAAATTTGACCTGTCAACTTTGACTCAACCGAAATGGTAGAAAAATTTAATTGTAAGCTAAAACACTTATAGTCTAGTAATATTCAAACAATTACCTTCATTTTGCAACAAACAGGAAGTCTCTAGCACAATATTTCAATTTATGGTGAATTTTTGAATTTTTTTTTTTTTTTTATGTCTGCACGTTACAAATTCATGCATCATTTTGTGATAATATTTTCTGTGTTGCTTTGATAGTTTTACAATTTGTTATATATAACAAAGTCATCGCAATTTAGTGTACAATACAACGAAAAAAAAAAAAAAAAAAAAAAAAAAAAAAACTCATTAGCTTTAACCATTTTGCTAACAGCGTGATTTGTATACAATTATATATAAAAAAATTTTCCACACTGTCATATATTCTAATACCATATTTATATATATGATGATATTTTTTCATTTCTGATGGTTGCATACTAATCTTCAGGCAATGACAAAAAAATGAGCCAAAAATGAACTCAATCTTGAAAACTAAGCATGCTGTGATTTTTGAAAAAACATTTTTTCCACTTTGGCGCTAACTCCCAAATGCCGCCGTCATACGACAAGACACTTTTGTAAATAGAGGCTCGGCGTTTAAGGGTTAATTACTGTAATTTGTGACTAGGAAACCTAAGTATTCTTTTCAGATGTGCTGAGTGTTTAGTTAAGTGTTTTTTTGCAAGTTTTGTTGAACAAGAGGATAATACACTAAAATTTTAAGTCTTCAAAGTTAAACTCCACAATCTTATATAAAACCAAACTCTCAGTTTGTCCAGACTAAGAACGTGATCTAAAACAATACGTCAAATTGGCAAGAATATGCTGCAAGATATTAGTTTACAGTTGCCAACTTGCACTGTCAAGCCTTGGAGGGCCCTATGAAGTTCATCGCTACCACCATCCTCCAAGTATCCCAAGGCATGAGCAATCCTGGCCTTCCAGTATTTCCTACCACTTGTCATTTCCATAACTTCTGAATGGAATTATTTTTAACAGCATCAGTAATTCAAAATCTTAAACAAAAAACCTTAGAAGTAGAGGGCCAAATTTAAAAACTGGTATAAAATGGTTCCAACAGCTTAAGAATGAAGGTCATTACAGTATACATCAATAGTTACTAAGGCCTCCCTGTCAGTGGTGCATTTACCCAACACAAGATCTCTACTTTATGATGCCATAGCCACTTTTTTTAGCTTCTTCAGTGTACATGTTTGCATTTGTATCCAATGCAGTCGACACATCCCAAGCCTAATGAGAGAGCTATCAGACATGTAAAAATATGTTCCAACTAAACACAGGAGCTGTGAAACACTGAACATTATTACAGTTTATTGAGACTATAAAAATATTTTCAAAACTTTTTAAAAGTGCATTTTCAAACTAAAAAGAACCATAAGGCTTCAGAACATTTAAATTAAAATATTTAAAAATGTTAAAACTTTCTCTAGATAAAAAAAATATGACAGCACAATAGAACTTCAAATACCAGTGAAGTGTTATAGCTAAAACAACTGTTCCTTTACATTTTGGAAGATAAAGAGACTCATGAAATACACCAGATTCCTAAAATCCCACATCACTGATTTTAGGTGAATATCTTTGCAGTATTATGCACTTTCTTCCTTAGAGTTTGAGTTAGGAGAATTTTTCTTATCTTTTACCCGAGAAGATGGTTTCTCTTTCTGAGAAGGCGGTTTCTCTTTCTGAGGTGGTGGTTTCTCTTTCTGAGAAGGTGGTTTCTCTTTCTTACTTGTGTTTTTTTTTGTACCTGGTTGTTTTTCTTTATCTGTAGTTTTTTTTGCCTTTGATGAACCTTCACCTTTAGATTCACCTAGCCCTTTAGTTTTATTTTTTTCTCCCTTGGCACTCACTTTAATTTTTTCTCCCTTGGCAACTTTTCCTTTCTCACTTTTGGTTTTTTTCACTTTTCCTACAAGTTCTGTAGTCTTCTTTTGTCCTGTAGAGACTTTACTTCCTGTAGCTTTACCTTCAGTTTTGGCTTTACTAGGTGGTGGCTTGGCCTCAAAATCTTTATTTAACTATGGGGAGAAAGTGTCAGGGTTAAAATTTAGATTAAAGCCCACAAATATATAAACAATCTCTTCTCACATTTAAATCTATAAACTAAAATAGCCAAACCCAAAGCAGTACTTAAATCATATAAATTTAAAAGAAAACTTACTCATAAAACTCACAACACAAAGATGAAAGTGAAAAAGTTTTCCAACCTTAAAACAACTTCCAGCAAATAGTTATTAAAAAATCTATGCTTACAGCTTTTCTCTTAACTGTAAATGGACCAAATACCAAAGGTAGTAAGTATTAAATCTCACTTATATGCTACAAAAAAAATTTTTCCTGTACAATACAGTTTCTTCATAATGCTCAGTAAGTTTTCTACATTCATGGCAAAACATACTATCAACACACAGCTCACATTTTATCAACAATAATACTACAACTAAAAAAAATTAAGTACATTAGGAAGCAGTATGTATACCAGTATGTATTCTTAAAAACAAACTTCTGGATATTTTGATGTAGCTTTTGACAGATCTATAGCCCCATTCTATATCAATTGCACATTTTAAGGGCCACTTGCAAGTTCTTGCTACTTTTAATGAAAGAAATAGTTTTGAATGAGTGAAAGAAAGGACTGTAACAAGAGGCCCTGTGTTCCATGGCATTGGTAGCAATGGCAAAGATTTTATCATACACTTTGCTATAGTAATTTTATGTTAATTTGATGGGTATAGCAATTGTTAGTTGTAATATACAAAGGCGATAATACTTGTACTGAAAAATTTATAAATGCAGGCATGGTGAAAGAATACAGTTGACTTGTAGTTGAAAGCACAAGTTGTGGTTGCAAATGGCAGAGAAAGCTTAATCCATAAAAGGCTTTTAACCCATTACAAAGTCCTAATTCCAGATCTCCTTGCATGAACATATGCTTTTAACATGCCTAACTACTGCTGCATATTCTGACACTCCAGCATTATTTCCTATTGTAGGGAACTCCTCAGCTCTGATGGCGAACAATGTCACCCCAAAATTAAATTGTTTATAGGTACAGTCTAGCATGTAGCATGTTTCACATATTGCGTATGTTTTGTACAGGGGCCACCGACGATCAAGTTTCCAAGAAATTTGGTGTTCTTAAAAAAAAAAAAAGCCAACAGGAAATACAGAAAGAAGAGAGCAGTTATTAGGAAGAAAATAAATTTGAAAAGATGAAATAAATTGATAAAAATGTGAGTAAATTACTAAATACAAAGAATTACTCTGGGGTAATAAATAATGCATTGCAACTTTGCTTTAACATTTGAGGTTCCAATTGCACATCATCCTCAGGTTGACTTGTTCCACAGTCCAACAGTGTAAGGAATCAAGGACACCTGAATTTGTTAAGGCAGTGAGGCACATTTACTGTATATTCTGTATATTGGTGCAGCTGTTCAGCAAGTATGGCTGCTCCTAGCAGGAATAAAGGATCAGGGATCACTAGTGAATGTTAAAAATACAACTTGTGAAAATTTGACAGATAAGAGATCATCCGTAAATGGTCCAAGTCGTGACTGCTAATGTTAAGAAATTGACACGTATCAGGGCAAACCATATGGTCTAAATTAGAGAGAAATCTCTGACAGAGGCTGACATCTACACTGGAGAACAATATTCGAGTCAGTGTGCCATTTGCAAAAAAACATTACAAAAGGTTTTTGTGTGTAGAGTAATTCATATAATTTAGGGGCAGCTTTTCATTTAGTAAATTACATACGTATAAGGCACTTTATACACCTGTAATATATAAAGCTCAAAATTGGAGTGTGGATAGGTTTTAGGATTGCTTCAAGATTTTCTTACAGGAAGGCAGAAGTGAGGTGCTGTTGATAATGGTATCTTGAGTGAACCAAGACTGTGTCTGGAGTTCCACAGGGTGGTATTCTTGGTCCACTGCTATTATAAGTGTAAACAAGTTGTTGGCCTGGAAAACTAGCTTGTTCAGTATGCCAATGATGCAACACTTGTGGGTGTAGTCAAGTCTCCACTTATGAGAAACAACGCTACCCTTAGTCTCAATTGTGAGTGGATTAGTGAATGGTGTAGTCATTGGGGGTATGAGGCTAAATTACAGTAAAATGAAAATATGAATTAGAAAATATGGGTTAGATCATCCCATACTGATTTTCCACTCCATCTTCCCATTCAAGTGGATGGGACTCTGCTAAATGCTTCTGAATCTCTTAACTATATTTGGTTAAAGTTTTTACTCTCATCTTACTTTTGAGAAAAGTTAAATACAAGCAGTTCCTGGTTTACAACATGGGTTCCATTCTTGAGACACATTGTAAACAGAGACATCATCGCAAAATGTCAAAAACCCTAAGAAAAACTTTTTAATGCTTTGGGTGAATTGAATCAAAAGTATGCTAACTGCATTTTTATACTGTTTCGCATAAAAAACCCTTCAAATATTGATTATGTTGCCTTTTTGTAGTCACATTTCTTCCGTCGGATTGCCGTCGTAACCCTAGAACGAGTCTTAAACATGGAAATAATTTCTGACGAATATAACTGACAAGTGTCGTAACCTCGGAACGCTGTAAGCCAAAACAGTCTTAAACCGGGGACTGCCTGTAAAAGTTTCAGCAAATGCCACTGGGAAGTTAAGGTATTGTACATATGTTCTTGTATATACTAATCAGTGCACATGGCTTAGGTAATTTTTCCTTTACTGACTAGAATACTGTCTACCTCTGTCAGAGATTTCTCTCAAATTTAGACAGTGTGGTTCGCGGTGATAGGTGCCAGTTTCTTAACATTAGCAGTCATGATTTCAACCATTTGCGGACAATCTCTTATCTGTCAAATTTTCACAAGTTGTATTTTTAACATTCACAAGTGATCCCTGACCTTTCTTCCCTGCCAAGAGCAGCCATACTTGCTGAACAGCTGAACCAATATACAGTAAATGTGCCTCACTGTCAAACTTCTCAGTTCCAAAAGTCATTGATTCCTTACACCATTGGACTGTGGAACAAGTCAACCTGAGGATGATGTGCAATTGGAACTTCATATGTTCAGGCAGGGTTGCAATGCATTATTACCCCAAAAGCAATTCTTTGTATTTTGTAATTTATTTATTTTATCAATTTAATTTACTATATATTTTAAAATTTAATTCTTTTTCTAACAAATCTCTTCTTTCTGTATTTCCTGTTAGCTGCTTTTACTTCAAATGAACACCAAATTCCTTGAAAACTAGGTTCAACGTTGGCCCCTGTGGGCTTGTTCTATATGAGCAGTACAAAAAAAAAACCTAATACGTGAAACATGCTAGACTGTACCTATAAACAATTTAATTTTGAGGGGATCTTAGTGACACTGTTCACCATCAGATCTGAGGAATTCCCTACAATAGGAAATAATGCTAGAGGGTCAGAATATCCAGCAGTAATCAGACATGTCTAAAACAAATGCTTATGCAAGATATGGAATTAGGACTTTGTAATGGCTTAAAAGCCTTTTACGAAATATTAAGCCTTCTCTGTCATTCGCAACCGCAACTTGCGCTTTCAACTACAGTTACTATTGATTTTATTCCAAGATTAGTTTTATTTCTAGTTTATTGATTTTATTCCAAGATTAATTTTATTTCTAGTTTATTGATTTTATATCAAGAATATTGATAACATTTCAAGAATATCGAATTTATTTCAAGATTATTGGTTTTATTTTAAGGTTTTTGTCTTTTTGTTTCAAAAATCATCATAAAAATGCTAAAAACAAAATTACACTGGAAAAAGCTTTAAAAAGTTGGACCTGCCCACATTTCTAAACCCACTTCCTACTATATATCAAAGTTTCTTTAAAATTTATTAATTCCTGACTTTGTAGATGACAGCCCCATGTGCAAGTCTTAAAATGTTAAGAGGTAATTCATACATACCAGTAGTATATCTTTCCATACCCTTT
Source organism: Macrobrachium nipponense (assembly GCF_015104395.2). Lineage (NCBI taxonomy): Eukaryota > Metazoa > Arthropoda > Malacostraca > Decapoda > Palaemonidae > Macrobrachium > Macrobrachium nipponense. The sequence goes on from NC_061108.1 coordinate 113,061,182, forward strand.
GGGAATTAATTATATCAACTGCATGTCTCTTTTCTCCTGTGGACTATATTGACATCTTCATGTTCAGATTATATTTATATCAGTTGCATGATGAAAAGAAAAGGATACGGAAAATAGAAGACCCTATATAATCCAATCGCTAATGAAACAAATGCTTTCAGTAACACTGGCTTATAGAGGAACTCCAGGGTTCCAAACTGTTGTCAATCTCAGTGGTATATGTAAAAAGTTTGGAAAGTTATTTCAAGGTTAGCCAGATAACACCAAAAATTCAGTTTTATTTCAAGGTTAACCCTGATAACACGACAAATTTAGTTTTATTTCAGGGTTATGCCTGATAACACCAAAACAGTTTTTAATCTTGGTTAAGTCTGATAACACCAAAAGTGTAGTTTTTAAAACTTAAAACAAACATGTTAATGCCTTAATTAACCTTGATATTATTCAAGAATATTACTGCTGCAATGCTGTGCATCTCCTTGAAAGTCTACCAAGATTTTTATTTGTTCAGTGCTCCCTCTTTCAATCAAGGCTGATGAACTACTTTATTAAGTGCGAACAGACTAGCACTAAAATATCCAGTGGTAGGCTTACCTTGTTTGTCGAACGTTCTCATGTTGAACTTTACGTTTATAGCACAAAATCTGAGAACATTTTGTCGAACAAATGCTCGTACTTCGAATTGATCGATTGTCTTGTTTATGTGTATACTTTTATTTAACAGCCTACTGGGTCCTACAAGTAAAAACTGTACTAACAGGTTTTTTTCATATACAACATGTATATAGTTTAAAGATACCCATAAAGCATTTCAATATAAAATTTAGCATAAAAGATGTACAAAATTGCATGTCATATGCACAGCTGACTTGGGACTGAATAGGGAGCGTAGATATGTTGAGGAGAGAAGAGTTAAAATATTACTTTATGTATGCAAAAGCAATAACAATTCACATAGGGAATTGAAAAGTCTTAATTGCGCCGGTGTTTAGTGCACCAAACACCAAGTAACGCAGTATAGTTTAATATTAAAAATATAAATAACTGAAAGCTTTTCACAAAATTTAACATGGACAATTAACAAAATTAATCATTACTGTGATGCACATCTAACTTGAGATAGAGGGAGCTGTGTTTATATTTTTGAGGAGAAGAAGAGAGAGCAAAAATTTTACTATAATAGTATACATGATTCCCTTTATTTCTCATGGGAATATTTATTTAATATTTCAAAAAAATATTTTAAACAACCTTCTGGAATGGATTAAGTTTGAAGTCTGAGGTACTACTATACTCATCAGAACCCACAAACTATTTCTATCAATTTCATACTAAAAGCTATTTGGTCATCTAGTTTTAGCCTCATGCAGTACACTTGCAACTTCTTATGTCATGCAGCAATGATTACAGAGTAGCCACCACAAGCAGACTTTTTTTTCTCCAGTACCATAGCATACACTTACACTTGTATCCCTAACACCTACTCTGTTTTGATGTATCCACCTAATCAGTCTTCCACTTGAACCTACAACTTTATAACTATATACTACAATGTTTATCTCCCCATTTCCTTTTGCAACTTATCCCAAATTTGTACTACTGTTTATCTCCCAATTTCCTTTTGTCTGCCCTAACTCTTTCCTTGGTTTCCCTGTGTGTGTACATAACTGTTCAGAGTTTCTAAGCTCCATTTCCTTATCTTTAATTCTTCCATTACTATGATGAAAGTCTACAACTCTTTTACTAAAATGCAGCCTGCATATTTCATCATCTGTTCTACTGAAGATTACCAATACAGTTGATACTTTTTCCTTCCCAAGCTAATAAGGGTTATGTACTTTTAGATTACATAATCTGAAGGTTGGAACACAAAGCATTTACTGATCACAACCATTATGACAATTACTTAAGGCTAATAAGAAAAAATACAATTTCTTACATAAAGGACCCCAATGTCTACACAGCACTGAGTTAACATTTGGAAAAAATCCATTGAAACTTACTTTGAATCTTCCAGCAAGTCCAACAGCTCCTTCACTTTGTTTGGGTCTCAAAATCACACCCAACAGCAACCCCTTTTCAAGCGCTTTTCTAATAAAAGGCTTACATCTTGTCCATTCTTTTTCTGGGTAATTCTCTGCAAATAAAATAATTTCTTTCAAGCAAGCTCATTATTGCTTCTCACTAAGTAAACAAAGAAAAAATGTATGGCATTCTGCCATCCCAGTAGTTAGATTTGAATGTTTTCTATAGTTTAGGATAATTTTGTTCATAAAAATTATCTGAGACTGTCAAACCATTGAAAAAACTACCAGGATGGCAGAAATCCTTCCATGTCTCCGAACGACATCCAAAACCAACTACATAACAGGAAGGTAAATACCTTAACTCTTTTCCTGTTTTTATACAGTAGTATGAAAAATTATTAGTGACAACTACACCATATCCAGAGCATTTTATTTAATGACGTTTCACTACATGTATCAGATGTCATTAGATCCCGAAATGGACAAAAGTGCTAAACATCTTCAGGCAATGGGAAAAACTGGAAAAGTTTAGAAAAACTGCAACAATGTCACCCATAAAATCCTGTTTTAAACTGTACAACTAGTACATGTAATTCTATAAAGAAAAGCAACAGGAATTACCATGGAAAGAAATAACTGCAAAAGAAGAATCAAATATAACAAGCTGAACATGTTTAGACTTTGGACTGTCTGTTGAGAATGTTTCATTTTTACATTTCATTATCTACTGCATTTTTTTGAGAAACCCAAAAGGAGAGAGAGTAATGGACTTTGCTGTGTCATTCAACATGACAATAGTAAACACATTCTTTAAGAAAAGGGAACACCTAATAACATATAGGAGTGGGGGAAGATGCTCCCAGATAGACTACTTCTTGTATATAAGGATAAAGCTGGTGGAGGTCAAGAACTGCAGTTATTCCAGGCGACCATGTAGCCCCCCAACACAGACTGCTATATATGGATTTCAAGTTAAAAAGGGAAAGAAAAACCAAAGCTAAAGGGATAAGGAAAATTAAATGGTACAAATTAGAGAAGGAAGGGGATCAGGAGAGTGAGTTCAAGAGGATGGTTTTGGAGGATATTGATATAGGGATTGAAGATGTTCAAGAATGGTGGGCATGAAATGCAGCAGTAATAAGAGGGCATGGAAAGGAACTGCTAGGAGAGACATCTGGTATCATATGGGAAGAAAAGGACAGTTGGTGGTGGGATGAAGACATTGCCTACTCCTTATCTTTTACTATTTTCTCAAAGAAAAGATGGTAAGAGTCACAGTCAGTGGAAGACAGAGATAGGTTCAGAGAGAAAAACAAGGTGGTGAAAAAGGTGGTAGCCCAAGCTAAAGCAAAGTCGTATGATGATGTGTATAATGAGCTGGGAACAAAAGAAGGATTAAAGATGATCAAGCTATCAAGGGCTAGATATAAGAGCACCAAAGATATTACACATATCAAACAAATAAAAGATCAAGATGGTGTTGTACTTAGAAAGGAGGAAGACATTGTGAAGAGATGGAAAGAATAGTTCGAACAGTTGTTAAATGAAGAAAATAATAGACTAATAAGAGAATATGGGCAAGTGAACATTGGCATGGTACTGAGGTTTTCTAGGCAAGAGGTACTAAATGCACTGAAGATGATGAAGAATGGGAAGGCAACCAGATCAGACATGATCCCTGTGGAGGCATGGAAAGCATTAGATGGAGTGGATATACTGTACGATCTTATGATAAAGATCCTTGAAAAGGAAGATACCAAATGATTGGTGCGGAAGTATACTGATCCCAATTTTTAAAGGGAAAGGCGATGTCCAAGAGTGTGGTAATTATAGGGGCATTAAATTAATGTCCCACACTTCGAAGATACTGGAAAGGATGATAGATGCTAGACTGAGAGAGGAAGTACAAATTAGGTAAATAGCAGATGGGATTTATGAAGGGAAGGGGAACAACAGATGGTATATTTTGTCTGAGGCAACTAATGGAGAAATTCGGGGAAAGGCAAAGGGACCTACATATGGTATTCATTGACCTTGAAAAGGCTTATGACAGTCCCGAGACAAGAGGTATGGAGGAGTCTGAGGGAGAAGATGGTGCCAGAGAAGTACATGCGATTGATACAAGAGATGTACCGGAATGTATTTACTAGAGTGAGGAGCAGTGTTGGGGAGACAAGAGGGTTTTGAGGTAAGAGTAGGGTTACATCAGGGGTACCCCTGGCCCTGAGCCCATTTATCTTTAACATAAGTGATGGATGTTATAATAGAGGAAGTAAGGGAGGCAGTACCATGGAAAATATTGTATGCTGATGATATTGTTCTGTGTGCAGAAAGCAGGGAAGATCTGGAAATGAAATTGGAAAGATGGAGAAAAGTACTGGAGGACAGAGGAAAGAGAACAAGTAGATCTAAGACAGAATATATGTGTACCACCACTGAGGGGGATGATAAGAGAAAGTATTCAGCTTGGTGGAGAACAAATAAAGAAAGTTGATAAGTTTAAGTATTTGGCATCTTTTGTTAACGCTGGAGGAAGTATGGAAGAAGTAAAACATCAGGTACAGGCAGGCTGGAACAACTGGAGAGCGGCCTCTGGAGTTTTTTGTGACAAAAGAGTAGTACCGCTTTGGTTAAAAGGAAAATTTCATAAGATGGTGGTAAGAACTGCAATGCTGTATGGTACGGAAACAGCAAGCATGAGAAAAACAGAGCAGAAGATGATGGATGTGGCAGAAATGAGAATGCTTAGGTGGATGTCTGGGGTGACGAGCAAGGATAGGATCAGAAATGACTACATAAGGGGGTCGACTAAGGTGGTGGAAGTATCAAAGAAAGTGCTGGAGGGGAGGTCGAGATGGTATGGACACCTGTTGAGGAGAGATGAGGACCATGCTGGGAGACATACTATGGGGATGGAGGTTCAAAGAAGAGGGAGACCAAGAATGAGATGGAAGGACTCTATGAGAGGAGACTTACATGAGAAGGGAATTGATGAGATGGAAGCACAGGATTGAAATAGATGGAAACTGCTCATCTGAAACGGTGACCCCATATAAAATGGGAACCAGCTGGGAAGAAGAAGAATTATCTACTGCATTTTTGGGATAGGATTATCTACAACTTTGTCAAGGATGTGAAATTAACAGGCAAATAAACTTTTCAGACTAGAAGACTCCTACCATGTACCATCTAGACCCAGATATGGTAAACTTTGTTTGACGGCTCATAGAGAGGAGTCATTTGGGACTATGGCTTGGAACACAACTAGTAACTTTATTAACGAAAGCCTTTTCAGGGATGCCACTACATTTACTCATGTCATTTCAATATCCTCTACTACTAACAATGCTAAGTAATGATAAAATAAACAGGTTTTCTGGGCTCAGCTCGTGTCGGCCTATGAAAGGATCCTTAATATCATTCTTTCTAGGTAAAATTTATCTAAAATTACCAGAGAAAAACAAAATTAAGAAAATGTCAGTAAAACTGACTCGCTCACTCTTAAAAAGAAGTGTCGGTATGGCAATAGGGGCGAGTGGGAACACTACCACGAGACGTTCACCAATTTGTACCTTCCAATCAGAATCCCCACAAGAGAGAGCTGATACCAACGGGCGATGCGGCCCGCTACTACTACTACTAGAGGACGCCACGGACAGCAGCGCCCCTAGCGGTCATCCTTAATTATTAGCGCCAGCGTTCGTACGCATTTTCTTGCTTTTGCTCTTTTCTCGGGATTTATCTCATCTTCCGTCATGGAACGTGCTGCCATCGCAACGGCTAAGTTAAGTGCCTCATAAGTAGTGTTTTACTGTATTTTAGTCTTCCAGGAACCAGTATTTTCCTTCTAATAGGTCATATACGGTTTCCCGGTTGACTCGTGGCGGCGCCATGCTGCCTCGTTAAGAATTCCCGGTCTTCCATACTGGGACTTCTTATACTTATGGGCTTACTATATCACGTTCATCGTTTTTTACATAGAGTTTTAGCTAGGTTAGCCCTTTTACCATTTCTCTTAGTTTGGTATTTAGGGCTATTCTGTGTTCCAGCCCAGCATCCCGGCTCTTGCTCTTCATCGGCTATCGCTGGCTCCGAGTAGGCTTCTGTTCCTCGGAAACAGTTTGCCTCCTCCTGGGCTTCTTTTTCTTACTACTAAAGTGTCTTTTCCATCTTTACGATGTAAATTTAGTTCTATTTAGGGTGTTAGGCTAGCCTAGGTGCATGTCCCATGTATTGGTACAGCCTGGTTCACGTGGCCCTTCCACGGTTGTGTTGCTATCGCGGCTTAGGCCACTTGCGATCACGTGTTCCATCGCACCTTCACCCTTCCGCCCTTCCCCTCCTCCCTTACCAGGTATAGGGAGGCGTCTGGGGGACCCCTTGGTTGCCATGACAACCTCAGTTGCCTTCCTCCCTCCCTCTCTGAGGAGGCCAGGGGTTCTCCCCAGCGGGGGGTATAGGGCGACCACTCATAGGGTACCGGGTCACCGAGCGGGTAGTTGTTGGGACGGGGAGGAGTAGGCCCCCCCCCCTCTCTCTCTCTCCCGCCGTGTTACGCCGAGACCCTCCCCCCCTTCCCCAGTTGCTCAGCCACCTTCCCTCTCTGTAACGAACGGAGCCTTCCGCCGCAGCCGGGCACCTTTGGTTATAGATTACTGGCTCCGCCGCCAGCGGGCGGGGTGGTCACTACTAGTGGTCGGTTGCTTGCCTACTATATCCTTGCATCTCTCCCCCCGCTACCCGGAAGGGAGCTTGCTTCTTACCCGGGCACTCTTCTAGTAGACGGGTGGGGAAAGGTTTGGTAATTATTGTTATTTTTAAGGATATACCCTAGTTTTACGATGATTTCTATAATTTTATTATTTTATATGTATACCATCTCGCCGTTATCCGTCGTTTGGTTTTCATTTCACCACCACACCTGGTTGGATTCTATCTCTTGTCTCCGGCGTAGCCTAGGACAACCAACCATATTACTACCACACGTATTATGGCGGGGCTCTGGTTTAATCTAACTTTCTCGCTCCGGCACCAGCGGAGCAACTGTTAGGCTGTAAGTGTTCTCCTGATACTTATGTATCTTTCCACTTACAGGCTACCAACTGTCAGGTCCTTGGATGCAACGCGACGTTGTACGACCCCTGCGCCCGATGAGTGCAGGTCTCACGCTCCGTGTCCATACAACGTATGACTCTCCACCCGGAAGCCTGCATCTGTTAAGACCTGGCCAGTCACAGGTGGAGGGGGAAGTCGTTAGACTTTTTTATCGTTTTACTAACAACTCTTAGACATAAGTTTGTTAACCCCGTCCCGCCATTAGAAGCTCATTTCGCCTTTTCTTTCAGGCTGCTGGTGTGAGGGAGGTCGCTCTTGCAACCCTGAAAGCGTGGGTGGGCGGCTTCGGGAAGAACGCCGCCAAAGGCCAGCCTTACATTTTAGACAAGAAGCTGGCCGTTCAGATCTTCCCCGGGGGCAAGTCAACAGGGTATGTTGACCCCATATCCGCAGCCCCTCTCATAGCCTCCATCCAGCAGGAGATGCAGCAGTCTTTCGGGGTCGTGGCCACACAAGAGTCGGTCCCGGACGTCGCTACCTTGGACCTTAACATTGAGCCTATGGCGGTAGGTGCTGAGGATTTGTTGGTTGAGGTAGGTGTGTCGGGTGCCCAAGGTCTTTCCTTGGGCGCTCCTGGATCTTCTCCTGTTCCTTCTTCAAGTGCTTCTTTCCAAGGCTTTGTGGGATCTGAGATCCCTACCCGCTCTCCCGCTCTCTCTGTACCCCCAAAGGTGAAGGGACAGAGAGAACCGAAGACCCTAGTTAAGACGACTTCTAAAAAGTCGTCTTCGTCTTCTTCAGCTAAGAAGTCTTCGACTTCCTATGCTGACGCGGTGAAGGCCAAGCCGAGCTCTTCATACTCAAAGAGCTCTAGAAGCAAGTCTTCTAAGGAGAAGGCTCGCGCTCCCGCCGAGCCAATGCCTTCTCCGGCCTCCACCGCATCCACTCCGGTAACGCCGGTTGGAGTAGCGGGACCCAGCACCTTTGATCCCACTGCTTTCTCAGCAGTGGTGATGCAACAGGTGGGCGAGATGGTTGGCTCTCAAGTCTCCGCCCTAGGAACAAAGTTCGAGCAGATGTTCGCACAACTGTCGAGCACTCTGTCTCAGTCGGGCCAGTCCATCCAAGATCTCTCTAACAGAGTTAGAGAGAATGAGGACCGAGTAGCTGGGCTCACTCTCAGGTCCCTCTTCCAGTCTCCCCAGTAACAAGTGCTGGTATTTTCCAGCTTCCACCATATGAGTCACTACCAGCTTTCTCCATGGAGAACCCATGGAGAGTGGCCGCTTACGCTCCGTTTAAGGATGGTATGATCTCTATCCCGGAGTGTGGAACTCGAAGGATTGAGGACTTCGAGTTTTATCCTCCGGAATTGACGCAGCCTTTCATTGGCTATGCTAGGCTGACCGTAGCGGCGCTTACTAGGGAGGACAAGATCTCCAGGGAGAACGTTCTCTACAGTAGAGATCATGCTCAACGCGAATGGGTTCACTGCCTTGAGGACTGGGAGTGTACAAACACCAAGCTCCAGGCTTACAAGAGTCCTTTCACTATTTTTGCGACGGAGGAGGAGGCTTCTCTTCCGTTCGCTACAAAAATAGTAGAAACGACTCTTCAGGCAGTCCTCAAGGATGAGCCCATGCCACAGCTAAGGGAGGCAGAGTCTACTTCTCCGCTCTTCCCAGCTTTTGGAGAATTGTGGGAGAACTTGCCAGCCACGTTCACGCTTGGTAAGCTCAAACCGGACTGCGCCATGGACCAGTTCGGCGAAAAGCTCCCAAGGCTGCCTGATTCCTTGATTCAGGCGGAGTTCGACGCTCGAACTAGGTTTGGCAGGTCCCTCAATTCGCTGATATTAACAGAGATGGCTGCTCTCTCGTATGGCACGGAACCTTTGTTTTAAAATTTTGGCCAAGTCCCAGCTTCAGACGGTTCAGACGGATGCTTCGACTTCTTCCAAGACTAGGAGGAATTGCCGAAAGCACGTTCTGCAGGAGTGCACTATTAGGCACGAGCCTAATAGACTCCTGGCTTCTAGCATGTGGGGAGCGGATCTCTTCCCAGAGTCCGCTGTAAATGAGGTACACCACGAGGCTGCTAGGCTCAACCAGAGCCTTAGAGCTAGGTGGGGTATTTCATCTAAGAGGAAGCAAGAATCCGTCCCCACTGCTGGTAAGAAACCAAAGAAGTCTGGTAAAAGGTTCCAGCCTTACCAGAAACACCAGCAACAGCAGCAATTCGTTCAGGCCGTCCCGGTTACCCAACAGGGACAACCTTCTACATCAAAGCAGAACCAGCCCATCCTCCTGCTGTCTCCTCAGTCACAACCTTCGACCTCCTACGCACTCTCGCCGGCCTTCAACCCTATGTATGAAGGTCAGGCCTACCCTCCCTTTAATAGACAATCGAGAGGTAGGGCGAGAGGCTACTTTCGCCAGCGTGGCGCAGGGAGGGCGACAAGGAGTAAGCAGTTCAGAGGAGGGCGTGGTGGTCAACCCGCCCATCAACAATGAGGCTCCCCAGGTAGGAGGGAGGCTGTTCCTCTTCCGTCACAGGTGGGGGTTCAGCTATTGGGCACAGAGCATAGTGTCCAAAGGATTGGGTTGGAGTTGGATCAAAGATCCCCCTCCAATCAAATCATTCCGCCAAATACCATCAAAGGAATTGACAGATTATGCGGAGGAACTCCTTCAGAAAGGAGCTATTGCGAGAGTCAAGCATCTAAAATTTCAAGGTCGCTTATTCAGCGTGCCAAAGAAAGGCTCAACAAAAAGAAGGGTAATCTTAGACTTGTCAAAGCTAAACTCTTTCATTCGTTGCGACAAGTTCAAGATGCTTACCCTCTCGCAAGTAAGGACCTTACTTCCTCGTGGAGCCGTCACATGCCTCCATCGATCTTACAGACGCATACTATCATATCCCTATAGCCAGACACTTCCGCCCATTCCTAGGATTCAGGCTAGGAAATCAGACATTCTCATTCAAAGTGATGCCCTTCGGTCTGAATGTAGCCCCCAGGGTATTCACGAAAATAGCAGAAGTGGTTGTGCAGCAATTGAGAGCTCAGGAATAATGATAGCAGCATACCTCGACGATTGGTTGATCTGGGCACCAACAGTCGAGGAATGCCTCAAAGCCACCAAAAAGGTAGTTCACTTTCTGGAACATCTGGGTTCCAGTATAAACAAAACGAAATCCAGACTTACCCCGGAGTCTCGTTTTCAGTGGCTAGGAATCCAATGGGATTTGTCTTCCCACAATCTGTCAATTCCAGTGGCCAAACGGAAGGAAATAGCAAAATCTGTCAGACATTTTCTCAAATGCAAGCAAACATCAAGGAGAAGCCAGGAAAGAATCCTAGGGTCCCTTCAGTTTGCTTCAGTGACAGATATCCTCCTGAAAGCAAGGCTAAAAGATATAAATCGAGTTTGGCGATCGAGAAGCAAAACGCCAAATCTCGAGACAAGTTGTCAGTAATTCCACAGATCCTTCGCAATCAACTCCGTCCATGGTCAAAAGTAAAGAACTTAGCCAAGCGGGTACCCCTTCAATATCCCCTTCCAGTGTTAACCATTCACACGGATGCCTCCCTGTCCGGGTGGGGGGGATATTCTCAGTTCAAACAGGTTCCAGGGACTTGGTCAGTTCAATTACGCCAGCTCCACAAACGTTCTGGAAGCAATGGCAGTATTTCTTACCTTGAAGAGACTGCTTCCCCCGAAAAACGTCTCATCTAAGACTAGTTTTGGACAGTGCAGTGGTAGTTCATTGCATCAACAGAGGGGGGGGGTCCAAATCCAAGCATGTGAACCATGTCATGATAGCCATCTTTGCTCTAGCAAACAAACACAAATGGCATCTGTCCGCCACTCACCTGGCGGGGGTAAGAAATGTGATAGCAGACGCTTTGTCCCGGTCAGTCCCTCTGGAATCAGAATGGTCCCTAGACGACGGGTCATTCCGGTGGATATGCCGGAGAGTCCCAGGTCTCCAAGTAGATCTCTTCGCCTCACAAGCGAACCACAAGCTCCCTTGCTATGTGGCCCCCAACCTGGACCCTCTGGCTTATGCCACGGACGCCCTGTCGTTAGATTGGGATCAGTGGAGAAAAATTTATGCTTTTCCTCCAGTGAATCTCCTCTTGAAAGTCTTGAGCAAGCTGAGGACTTTCAAGGGAATAGTAGCTCTGATTGCACCGGACTGGCCCAAGAGCAACTGGTATCCTCTACTTCTGGAATTGGGTCTCCGACCTCAACGGATTCCCAATCCCAAGCTGTCACAATCAGTACAAATGAGGACTGTGTTCGCTTCCTCAGGAATTCTTCAGACCCTAACTTTATGGACTTCATGAAGTTTGCGGCTAATAAAGATGCTAATCTCAAGTTGAATCCACATTGTTTTTTACAAAACAAAATATCCTCTTTCCTAGAATCAGATAAGAGAGAGTCAACTATTAGACAATATGACTCAGCTGTTAAAAAATTAGCATCCTTCCTGAAAGAATCAAACACTACAACCATGACAGTTAATTTAGCTATATCCTTTTTCAGATCCTTGTTTGAAAAAGGTTTAGCAGCTAGCACTATTACTACTCATAAATCGGCTTTGAAGAAGATCTTTCAGTTAGGTTTCCAGATAGATCTGACTGAATCTTATTTCACGTCTATTCCTAAAGCCTGTGCTAGACTTAGACCTTCTCAAAGGCCTACTGCAGTTTCATGGTTCTTAAATGATGTCCTCAAACTAGCTTCAGATACTGACAACTCGTCTTGTACATTCATAATGCTTCTTAGAAAGACATTATTCTTATTAAGCCTAGCTTCAGGAGCTAGAATTTCAGAACTGTCGGCTCTATCCAGAGATGCGGGTCATGTGGAATTCCTCCCCTCAGGAGAAGTTCTGCTTGCTCCGGATCGTAGTTTTTTGGCTAAAAATGAGGATCCTCTTGCAATGGTGGGCCCCCTTGGAAAGTTCCATCCCACTTCCGCAAGACCCTTCTCTCTGCCCAGTATCAACTTTAAGAGCCTTTCTATCTCGTACATCCTCAAGATCCTCAGGTTCTCTCTTCATGAGAGAAAAAGGTGGTACTTTGTCAGTAAAAGGTATTAGACAACAAATCCTTTACTTCATTAAACAAGCCAATCCTGATTCATTCCCAAAAGCACATGACATCAGGGGAGTAGCCACCTCAAATTAATTACCTTTCAACATATGAACTTTGATTGATTTCTTAAAAAAGTATACTGGATGGAAATCTCCGACAGTCTTTAAAAGTCATTATCTAAAGTCCTTGGAATCTTTAAAATTTTCAGCAGTAGCAGCGGGAAACATTGTTTCTCCTGATACTGTATAGTAGTCATAGTACAGATCCAGGTCTCCTTTCTACCTACCTCATCCAACATGCCTCACCCTATCGCCATGCTACTCGGATATCCTAGCCTTAGCCGCTGAGATCATATTAGTGGATTGTCCCTTATTTTTTTGCTAGGGACATCCACACTATGTACTGATAATGTACTTCAGTGTACCTACCCTTATTTTTATGCTAGGGTAGGACACAATGTGTTTGTATATTTTGTAAATAAGTTATCTAAGTAAATCTATTTTGTTAAAATTACACTGCATTATTGTAATTTACTATGTTTACTGTAATTTTAAGTACTTTACATTACTAACTTTCTTTTATGTCACTGTTTAGAATAAGTTAGCCTTAAGTACTTAGTTTATATGCTGTAATAATTGATTTACTTATATTATATCCCTCATTTTACAACTGATTTTCATTTGTCCTTTTTTCCCATCTTGTCTGTTTCTCTGGTACTCTTTCATAGGCCGACACGAGCTGAGCCCAGAAAAGGGATTTTGACGAAGGAAAAATCTATTTCTGGGTGATTGGCTCGTGTCGCCCTATGAAACCCACCCTGTATTGTTTGCCCCCCCTGCAGGACAAGATGTTTTTAGATTAAGGATGACCGCTATGGGCGCTGCTGTCCGTGGCGTCCTCTAGTAGTAGTAGTAGCGGCCGCATCGCCCGTTGGTATCAGCTCTCTCTTGTGGGGATTCTGATTGGAAGGTCTAATTGGTGAATGTCTCGTGGTAGTGTTCCCACTCGCCCCTATTGCCATACCGACACTTCTTTTTAAGAGTGAGCGAGTCAGTTTTACTGACATTTTCTTAATTTTGTTTTTCTCTGGTAATTTTAGATTAATTTTAATTAGAAAGAATGATATTAAGGATCCTTTCATAGGGCGACACGAGCCAATCACCCAGAAATAGATTTTTCCTTCGTCAAAATCCCTTTTTGAAGAAACTTAAATATGGGAATTTTATCACTGAAAAGGAATTACATAAAAATTTTTTTTATATTACTGGACCTCAACCTGGTATTTTATATGGACTCCTATAACCTATTTCACCCTATTTAGTATTCCATCAATACATAATCCTAATACCAAAATTTCTTATACCTGAAATTGACCACTATCTTGAAACTAGTGGACACTGGAAAATTCTTAAAAATTTTATTAAACCATCAAAAAGTTACATCTGCCAAGTGCTGCTGTTAAGACTAGATTTGATATAGAATCACTGTATACTAACATAGCAATAAAAGAAACTGTTGGAATTGAGAATAAAATAGCCATAAAAGAAACTGTTGAAATTATGAATAAAATCTGACAAATTTTAGGAAATATCAAGATCTATTTTTTTAAATCAATCATTAAATTTAACGGATGATAATTTTATTTTCAACAAACAGTTTTATAAACAAATAAAAGGACATGGGAAATCCTATAGTGCTACCAGCTACTTTTGCAAACATTTTTATGGCAGAAAATAAGAGTTGGCTGGAAAAATTCCCTTCAAATTTTAAACCTTTAATACAGTGGGGCTTCAGTAATTGCAGGGGATGAGGCCACAACCACCCTGTTAAGCAGATATCTGCGTTATCACACCCTTCAAAACACCCTAGGCTACACCCACCTTAACTGCCTACTGCAATATTTAAAACACCAAAGATGTCCAACCTATTAAAATTCTTATAGGCTAACTGCCTATTTTAATACTAACTCAAAACACCTAATACAGGCAGCCGCCGGTTACAGCCAGTATCGGTCAGCAGCATTTTGGATTTACAGCGCTAGTTAACCCTTAAACGCCGAGCTGGTATTTCCAAAAGTGTCTCCCGTATGCCGGCGGCGTTCGGAGTGAGCGCTGAAGCAGAAAAAGGGTTTTTTTTTTTTTTCAAAAAATCACAGCACGCTTAGTTTTGAAGATTAAGAGTTCATTTTTGGCTCCTTTTTTGGTCATTGCCTTTAGTTTATTTAGTATGCAACCATCAAAAATGGAAAACAATATTATTATATATAAATATTGGAATATATGACAGTGCAAAAGAAAATTTCATAAATAATTTTATATAAATTGCACTGTGAGCAAAACGAAGCTAAAGAGTTAATTTTTTTCGTTGTATTGTACACTAAATTGCGATGATTTTGGTATATAACAAATTGTAAAATTATCAAAGCAACACAGAAAATATTATCACAATACGATGCATGAATTCGTAACACGCGGATGTGTATATAAAAAAATAAAATAAAATAAAAAAAATAAATAAAAAAATAAAAAAAAGTTTTTAAAAATTCACAAATCGAAATATTGTGCTAGACTCTTCCCGTTTGTTGCAAAATGAAGGTAATTGATTGAATACTACTAGAGTAAGTGTTGTAGCTTACAATTGCAGTTTTTGACCATTTCGGTCGAGTTAAAGTTGACCAAAGATCAAATTTTTTCTATCGTTATTTATATGAAAATATTTCAAAAATAAAAGCTACAACCATGAGTTATTTTTTTTTTTGTATTCTACATGAAATAGTACACATTTTCATATATAAAACTTTATGTAACGGCTAATATAAAACGGTGCAAACATTACGACAATCTGACGAAAGTATTTCTTATTTTTTCGGTAGAGTTACAGACAGGATGTAAGGAAAGTTTTTTTCAAAATTTCACCATAAATTGAAAAATTGTGCTAGAGACTTCCAATTTGTTGCAAAATGAAAGTAAATGATTGAATATTACTAGAATGTAAGAGTTTTAGCTTGCAATTGCATTTCTCAACCATTTCGATCGAGTCAAAAGTTGTCCGAAGGTTGAAA
Organism: Macrobrachium nipponense; assembly: GCF_015104395.2. Classification (NCBI taxonomy): domain Eukaryota; kingdom Metazoa; phylum Arthropoda; class Malacostraca; order Decapoda; family Palaemonidae; genus Macrobrachium; species Macrobrachium nipponense. Next base: position 113,076,429 of record NC_061108.1, read on the forward strand.
TTTTGGCACCTATCGTGATTTATACGAAAATATTTCAAAACTGATACAGTTACAAAAAAGGTTTTTTTATTTTACATGAAATTGCACACATTATCATATATAAAATGATATTGTTATTGTACAATAAAGTTTTGTACATACTTACCTGGCAGATATATACTTAGCTATAGACCCCGTCGTCCCCGACAGAAATTCGAATTTCGCGGCACACGCTACAGGTAGGTCAGGTGATCTACCGCCCTGCCGCTGGGTGGCAGGAATAGGAACCATTCCCGTTTTCTAATCAGATTTTCTCTTCCACCTGTCTCCTGAGGGGAGGCTGGGTGGGCCATTTAATTGTATATATCTGCCAGGTAAGTATGTACAAAACTTTATTGTACAATAACTATCATTTTTGTACATTCAACTTTCCTGTCTTATATATAATTAGCTGATTGGCACCTTTGGCGGAGGGTAAGAGACAGCAAAATTACTGAATAGACAGGTGAACAACATACAGTGTAGGTAATATATAAAAAACCTTGGTTCCTACCTGTTTAGGCGGAAGACTTCATAGCTACTGCTTAGGAGTCTGCTTCGCCTCAAGAGCCTCAGCGAGGATGTGACCTATGGCTAAGAGTTCTTGTGGGTCTGTCGATAGGGTCTTATCCACTTACTCAACAGAGCCTGATGGCCTTTGTCAATGGGGTCTTATCCACTTACATGACAATACACCTATGCCTAATGGCATAATCAAGGAGTACAACACCGATCCCTATCACCCGATCCTAACACGTGGATTAGTAATAAGATTGAAAGGAGTTATCCCCAACCACCTTTCAAACAACCCTAAAACTAACACCAAATTTTCTCAGCATGGTATCCGCTGATACATACATAAGGACCCAGAGAGAAGCATTTCTCGTATGTCACTCTCATCTTTTAAGTAATGGGAGGCAAACTCCGAGTTGCATCTCCAGTACGTCACTGCTAAGATATTCTTCATAGACATATTTTTGTTGAAAGATTGCGATGTTGCAACTGCACGTACCTCATGCGCTTTCACCCTTAGCGTTGCAAAGGATTCACCTTGGCATTTCATGTGTGCTTCAGTAATCACATTCCTGACAAAAAACGCTAGTGCGTTTTTTGACATAGGTCTCTTAGGGTCCTTCACCGCACACCAGAGACTTTGATTGCAACCCTGCAGTTGTTTCTTCTTCTGAAGATAAAATTTTAAAGTTCTAACCGAACAGAGAGACCTTTCCAGTTCCCTCCCCACAAGCTGAGAAAGTCCTTTAACCTCAAAACTTCTGGGCCAAGGTCTAGAAGGGTTCTCGTTTTTGGCTAAAAATAGAGGTCGGAAAGAGACAACTGCAGAGTCTCCTTTAAAACCCACACGTGAGTCTAATGCTTGTAGCTCACCGACTCTCTTGGCAGTTGCAAGAGCCAAGAGAAAGATGCATTTTCTCGTGATGTCCCTGAACGATGCTTGATGAGGAGGCTCGAACTTCTCAGATGAGAGGAATTTCAAAACCACTTCTAGATTCCAGCTAGGAGGAAGAGAAGATTTGGTCTTGGAGGTCTCAAAAGACCGTATAAGGTCATGAAGATCTTTGTTTTCCTCTATGTTCAGGCCCCTATTCCTGAATACAGCAGATAGCATGCTTCTGTATCCCTTTATTGTGGAAACTGCCAATTGAGATTCTTCTCTCAGGTATAGAAGAAAATCGGCAATGTCGGTCACAGAGGTATTGGAGGAGGACAGTTTCTTCGCCTTACACCATCTACGGAAGACCTCCCACTTCGATTGGTAGATCCGCATGGTAGAGGACCTGCGGGCTCTGGCAATTGCTCTTGCAGCTTTCCGAGAAAAGCCTCTCGCTCTGACCAGTCTTTCGATAGTCAAAAGGCAGTCAGGGAGAGAGCGGGGAGGTTTTGTGAAACCTCTCGAAGTGGGGTTGTAGGAGTAGATCTGTCCTTTCGGGAAGAGATCTGGGGAAGTCCACCGTCCATTCCGGTACCTCTGTGAACCAGTCTCGAGCGGGCCAAAAGGGAGCGACGAGTGTCATCCTCGTCCCTTCCGAGGACACAAACTTTCTTAACACCTCCCCCAGCAGCTTGAATGGGTGAAAGGTGTAAGCATCTGTGCCCGACCAATCCATGAGAAGGGCATCGATTGCTATGGCTCTGGGATCCTCCCCTAACGAGCAGAAGTTCTCCATCCTTCTGGAGAGGAACGTGGCAAACAGGTCTATCTGAGGTTTCCCCCAGAGAGACCAAAGTTTCTGGCAGACTTCGGAGTGGAGAGTCCATTCTGTAGGAAGGACCTGGTTCTTGTTGCTTAGCCGGTCTGCTCTTATATTCTTTCCTCCTTGCACAAATCTTGTTAGGAGTATTATGCCTCGTTCCTCTGCCCAGATCAACAGAGCTCTTGCTATCTCGTAAAGGGAGAAAGAGTGAGTCCCCCCCTGTTTTCTGATGTATGCCAGAGCCATGGTATTGACCTGGATTACCACGCCTCTGACGTTTGCTTCGAAGTGCTTCAACGCTAAATGAATAGCTAGAAGCTCCTTCGCATTTATGTGCCAGGACACCTGTTCTCTCGTCCAGGTGCCTGAAACTTCCTTCGTTCCTAGTGTTGCTCCCCAGTCTGTCTCCGAGGCGTTGGAAAACAACACTAGGAGGGGGTTCCGAAGAGACAAGGACACTCCTTCATTTCTCCTTAAGAGGGTTTAACCACCACTGCAAGTGGAACTTGATCTCCTGTTGTAGAGGAAAAGAATCCGCAAGTTCTCCTGCCTCGGTTCCACATTTTCTTCAGGTAGAACTGCAGCAGTCTCATGTGCAGCCTCCCCAGAGAAACAAACTGCTCCAGCGATGAAAGGGTGCCCAGGAGACCGAGCCATTCCCTCGCTGAGCTTCGCTCTTTCTCTAGGAAGGCTGAGACTTTTTCCAAGCCTCGAGCAATTCTTTCTTGTGATGGAAACGCTCGAAAACCCCGAGAATCCATCTGAATCCCCAGATAAATACAATGTTCTGGCTGGGGATCATCTGAGACTTCTCGAGGTTCACGAGCAATCCGAGGGATCTTACAAGATCCAGAGTCATTTCCAAGTCCTCCAAACACTGTTGTTTCGATCTTGCTCTTATGAGCCAATCGTCTAGGTAGAGTGATATGTTCACCCCCTTCAGATGTAGCCATTGTGCTACGTTCCTCATCAATGCCGTAAACACTTGAGGAGCCGTCGAGAGGCCGAAGCACAAAGTCCTGAACTGGAAAATCCTGCCCTGTACCATAAATCGAAGGTATTTCCTCGACGCAGGATGCAGGGGAACGTGAAAATAAGCGTCCTGCAGGTCGAGGGAGACCATCCGATCTCCTGGACGCAGAGCCGCAAGTACCGAGTTGGAAGTTTCCATAGAGAACTTTGTCTTCTCTACGAAACGGTTCAATGCGCTCACTTCCAGCACAGGCCTCCACACCCCCCCGAGGCTTTCGGAACGAGAAACAGTAGATTGTAAAAGCCCTGGGAGTGCGGATCCTGCACTGGTTCGATGGCCTCCTTTTCCAACATTTGCTGTACAATATGTAACAGGGATTCCCTCTTGACAGGATCTTTGTACTTCGCAGACAGCTCTCTCGGTGTTGATGTCAAGGGAGGTCTGTCTCTGAAGGGGATGCGATATCCTTTCTTTACTATTGAAAGAGACCAAGAGTCTGCTTGTCTCATGGCCCATGCCTCTGAAAACTTCAGAAGTCTGGCCCCTACTGGTGTTTGGGGGACTGGTATCTCATTTTGTCTTCTTGACTGGTCTAAAGGCAGAAGACCTTCCTCTTTTCTCTGCTCCTCTCTTTCTAGTGGATCGACCCGATGAACTCCCTCGAAAGGGCGGCTGAGGGTTCCATGACTCCTTCTTCACAGCAGGAATGGCTGGTCTCGTCTTCTTTGCTGATTGAACTAGCAGATCTTGCGTCGCCTTCTCAGTAAGCGAGTGAGAAATATCTCTCACCAACTGAGAAGGGAAAAGCTGTTTCGACAGAGGTGCGTATAGAAGGGACGACCTCTGAACGGGCGAGACCGCTTTCGTCGAGGAGCAGCTGAATACAGCCCTCTTCTTAAGGATTCCTGCTCCGAAGAGGGATGCCACTTCCCCCGATCCATCTTGGACCGCCTTATCCATGCAGGCCAATACACTGTGTAGGACTTCGGGATCTAAGAAATCAGGGTCCTGCGTCTTCTTGGCCAAAGCCCCAAGGGACCAGTCTAGGAAGTTAAAAACTTCCAAGACATGGAATAATCCATTGAGGAGATTGTCCATTTCTGACATTGCCCAAGTAGTCCTAGCAGATGGAAGTGCATGTCTTCTTGAAGAGTCCACCAGTGTGGAGAAGTCTGTGTCCGCCGAAGCAGGGAGGGCAAGTCCCATTGCTTCTCCTGTATTATACCAAATCCCTCTCCTCCCAGAAAGCCTGGAAGGGGGCAGGTAAAAACAGTTTTCCCCGCTTCCTCTTTGGATCTGAGCCAATTTCCGAACGATTGCAACGCTCTCTTCATGGAAATGGTTGGCTGCATTTTCAAGGAGGATGATTTTGATGTCCTCGTACTAGTAAACAATGAACGAGGAGGAGGGGCGGCAGGACTCAGAGACTCGCCGAATTCTCGCAATAAAAGGCCTGCTAAGGTCTTGTAATCTGAGAGACCTGCCCCCTTACTGGCTTCCGAGTCCGATATATCTTCCATCTCTTGTCCAGTTACATTGGGAGAAGAATGAGAAACCGGAGGAGAACGCCTCTTTTCGCAAGGTGAAGGGCTTTTAGCAGTACCAGCTCTAACCTGACAAGGGCTACGGCCGCCTGTGCGACATCTTGAGCCCCTGCCAGGGGAAAGCTGATCCTGCAAAATCCTCCTATCCACATCAGAACCATCCTGACAAGGACGATGGCCGCCTGTGCGACAAATAGCGTCCCTATCAGGAGAAGGTTGTGCTTGCGAAAAACTTCGCACAGTCTCAGCAACATCCTGAAGGGCGATGGCCGCCTGTGCGACATCTTGCGTCCCTGTCAGGAGAAAGCTGATCCTATGAAAAATCCGAAAGAGGAGACTCCTGGTTAATTTCTATCTCCATATCCGATGAAGCTGGAGATCCTGGTGCCTGACTGGCGCCTTGCTTGTGGCTGGCTCCTCGTGTCTGGCAGGCGCCTCGTGCCTTCTTCGCGCCTAGAAGCGCCTTGCGGATCCTCAATCCTTGTTGGAGCCCTGCTGGCGCCTGGAAGAAGCTGTTCGTATCGGTCCATATTCCTCCGAGCTCTCTGAATCTGGAGCTTTCTGTACATCCGCTGAACGGGATCTTTTGATTGGAAGGAAACAATCCTTTCTCCGAGGAGGGTCCTTCTCTAGTACTCCTACTAATGACGAGATTTGTTGCTGCATTTCCATAAGAATCTTCGTCGCTGCATCTTCTTCCTCCTTATCCGATCGAGGGGGAGGAGGTTTTGATGAAGGAGGAGCTTTTCTGGCTCTCTTTTTCTCCGAAGGAGAGTCCTCCGGAAAACTTTCCGTGCTCGAATCTAAAGCAGGAGACTTCCAAGATCTTTTGGTAGGCCTCGAAAGTTTGTCCGAACTCCACCCTCGTTTAGATGACGAATCGGAAGAAGAGAAACACTGTTTTAAGACGCTTCCAATGGCTATCCTTGGCAGTCTGGGACGTTACTACAGATCCTGCCGAGGGTTGGTTGGTTTTATAAATTTTAGGTGTTACACCAAGCACTGGGGCAGCAAAGGCCATTCAGCGCTTACTGTATAACTATGATACTATAAGACGTGTTATATCATATAAAGTAGGTTTATTTCTTTGAGGTAATTTACTATGTTTTGAAGCGGGGCATTTTCTCCATCCTGCCGAGGGGATGCCTGACCGGTGGGGATTCTCCGTAACCTCCGTACGGCTTTCGACATTCCTTCTCCTCTGGGCTTGGGAGCTTGGAAGAGGTCTAGGCCTGGGAGCGAGAGAGCCGATCAGACGCACCCTCCACTGCACTGGGAGCACTTTCCACTGCACTTTGCTTACCTTCTAAATCCTTAATTTTACGTTCCATCCTCATGAGGGAAGCCTTCAAATTTGCAATCTCCGATACAGAATTTGCAGAATCTGATAAGGGAGAAGGCGATAATGCTGTATGGGAGGAAGCAACAATTGATTGAGAGACAGGTGCTAAACTACTAACTGGCTCGTTAGAGAAAGACCTACTCAAACTTTTGGAAGAGGCTTTTCTAGCCTTATCCCTCTCTAATTTCCTTAAATAGGAATTAAGAATCTTCCATTCCTCCTCATTCAAATTAACGCATTCATCACAAGTGTTAGATACAGAACATTCATTCTCTCTACACTGCTTACATACGGTGTGAGGATCTACCGAAGCTTTCGGTAGCCTCACACTACAACTCTCATTCACACACACACTGAATGTATAACTAGTCAGACATTTCAAGAAAATTCCAAACCAAAATCCAAATAAGTCCACAAAAGCGTATGCCAAGCCAGAGATCCAATACGTCACCAAATAATCAGTCCAGAAGATCAACGGCGATGAAAAACTAAAGTCAAAGTCAGGAGGAACTAGCAACGATGTTACTAGAACCGGCGACAGAGAAAACCTGATTAGAAAACGGGAATGGTTCCTATTCCTGCCACCCAGCGGCAGGGCGGTAGATCACCTAACCTACCTGTAGAGTGTGCCGCGAAATTCGAATTTCTGTCGGGGACGACGGGGTCTATAGCTAAGTATGTATCTGACATGGAAGTTGAATGTACAAAAACTTTGTGTAACGGCTAATATAAAATGATGCAAATATTACGACAACCTGACAAAATTTCAGATTTTTTCGGTAGTTACCGCGCGGACGTAAGAAAAAATGTTTAAAAAATTCACCATAAATCGAAATGTTGTGCTAGAGACTTCCAATTTGTTGCAAAATGAAGATAAATGATTAAATATTACGCGAATGTAAGAGTTTTAGCTTACAATTGCGTTTTTCGACCATTTTGGTCGAGTCAGAGTTGACCAAAGGTTGAAATTTTGGCACTTCATTTTTTATATGAAAATATTTCAAAACTGATAAAAGCTACAACCATGGGTTGTTTTTTGTTGTATTCTACACGAAATTGCAAAATTTTCATATATAAAACTTCATGTAACGGCTAATAGAAAACGGTGCAAACATTACGACAATCTGACAAAAAAAATGATTTTTTCTGAAGAGTTACCGCACGGATGTAAGGAAAAAGACTTTCAAAAATTCACCATAAATCGAAATATTGTGCTAGAGACTTCCAATTTGTTGCAAAATGAAGGTAAATGATTGAATATTACTAGAATGTAAGTGTTTTAGCTTACAATTACGTTTTTCGACCATTTATGTCTAGTCAAAATTGTCCAAAGGTTGAAATTTTGGCACTTGTCGTTTTTATATAAAATTATTTCAAAACTGATATAAGTTACAACCATGGGTTGTCTTTTTGTTGTATTCTACATGAAATTGAGCACATTTCCATATATAAAACTATGTAACTGCAAATATAAAAGTGTCAAAATTACGAGAATGTGACTAAATTTCAAGAGATGTGTCGCTGATGCTTTTTAGTGCGAGAAGAAAGAAATTTGCGCATGCGTGCCCAAGTAATGCTTGTAAACAAAACAACAGCTTGATCCGTGAACTCCCAGCATCCCTCAAGGCGCGTGATTCAAAATTTTTTGCCAAGTAGGCCTATAACCATATTTCTGCGAATATACGTCTATGGGGGTTTAGGGCGAAAAATGCAGTCATAATAAAATTCAAGGGCCATCATATGGCATGGAGAATGTGTACATGAAATATTTCGTCAAAATTCCACTTACTTTCATAGTTACAGGGTAAATAGTACTGTCATAGTTACAGGGTAATTAGTAAACTCAATAAGCCAAAAACATTGATCTGTACAAGCAAATGCCATATTTCTTGTTATTATTAAATTTTGATAGTCTAACAAATTGTGGGCAATGGCATCTGTAGAGATTCCAAGAGATGCAGGAGGGAAGGTTCTCAGATGAGTCAACTTACCACCCTTCAGTGCAAGCAGAAACATGATAGAAGGTTTACGTTCAAGTTTCACCTCTGACATTCACTTGGTTTTACGTCTGTTTATCTTTGTTTTGGCAAGAATTTCATCATGCCAAAGAGGAAAAGACAAGCAAAACATCTCGCTAACATACAGAAGAGAAAATTCGCTCTAATACGAGTTCAGAATATCATAATATGCGCGATATTAGCGTAGTTAGTAAAAAGGGAGAGGAAGGGGTGCCCCAGGCTATGGTCTTTGAGCAAAGGGATCTTCATTTATGGTAACAGTTTTGGTTTATTAACACCCAAAAAGGAATATGAAATTCATAATAATCATGATTTATTAACATGGTCTTTGTAAAAAGAGTACACATTTGAGTTTCACCTCTTGACATTCTCTTGCTTTTATGTTTATCTTTGTTTCGGCAAGAATTTCATCATAAAGAGGAAAAAGACAAGGAAAACATCTCTTACAGTAGAAAATACGCTCAAAATAAGCCAAGTTAGCAAGTTAGTGAGAGAGAGAGAGAGAGAGAGAGAGAGAGAGAGAGAGAGAGAGAGAGAGAGAGAGTTGCGTAGGAAGGAGTGCACCGTCTTGCCTGACGCAGTACCCCAGGCTATGATCTATGAGAGATGGGACCTTTATCTATAATTAAATAAATTATGATAAATGACAGTTTTGGTTTATTAATACCAAAACAGAAATATAAAATTCATAAAAATCATGATTTATTAACATTGTCTTTGTAAAAAAAAGAAAAACTTGGCATCTCAAAATGATATTGTTAAGATACAATAAAGTTTTATACATACTTACCTGGCAGATATATACTTAGCTATAGACTCCGTCGTCCCGACAGAATTCAAACTCGCGGCACACGCTACCGGTAGGTCAGGTGATCTACCATTTCCCTCCCGCCGCTGGGTGGCGGAAATCCCAACCATTCCCGTTTTCTGAGCCAGATTTTCTCTTACACCTGTCCTGAGGGGAGGCTGGGTGGGCCCTTAATCGTATATATCTGCCAGGTAAGTATGTATAAAACTTTATTGTATCTTAACAATATCATTTTATACATGCTACTTACCCGGCAGATATATACTTAGCTGATTGACACCCTTGGTGGAGGGCGAGAGACAGCTATATATATAAACAAAATTCTAATAACGGGAAACAACAATTGTTGTAGGATATCAATCCTTGGTTCTTACCTGTTTGGGCTGAAGACTTCATGATTACTGTCATTTAGTCTGCCTGCCTCAAGAGCTTCAGTGAGGTAAACCACCTATGACCGAACAGCCCTTCTGGATCATGTCAATGGGGGCTCAGCCCGCTTACGCGACAGAACCTGCATGGGGATCGTACCAATGGGCTTACCCGCTTACATGGCAGAGCCTGACCTGTATCTTATCAATGGGGGCTAGCCCTCTTACATGACAGAGCTTTAGGCTTTACATAATGCACAACGAGGAGACCAAAAGTTAATCCCGACCACCTGACCTCTCTAACCATGTTAAATCTAAGAACTGAAAAGGGTTCTTCCTATACCCTCTTTCAGTCAACCATAAAAACCAAACACCATAATGTTAAATTTACATAACCTAACTAATTAGGATTAACCTCAGCTCCTCCTCCCAGCACTAAATCCGCGGACACATATGCTCCCAGTGAAAAGCACTTCTCATAAGTAACTCTCACATCCTTTAGATAGTGAGAGGCGAACACTGAGTTACACTTCCAATACGTGGATTCAATTAGATTTTGAAGGGACCACGTTTTATGAAAAGCCATTGAGGTTGGCTATGGCCCTCACTTCGTGTGTGCTTTTACCCTGAGGAGTTTTAAATTGTTCTTCACCACATTTAAGATGCGCTTCCTTAATAACGTTCTTTTATGAAAAACGTAAGGGCGTTTTTCGCTATTGGTCTTGTAGGATCTTTGACCGAACACCAAGACTTTCCTGCGTACCTCCCAAAAGAGACTTTCTTTGTAGATAAAATTTTAGCGCTCTTACTGGACAAAGGGTCTTTTTCCTTTTCTTCCCCCGTAAGAGAAGAGAGTGCCTTCACTTCGAAGCTTCTAGGCCACTTTTTTTGGTTTTGATGGGTTTTCGTTCTTGGCTAAGAAGAGAGGCTTAAAAGAGCAAATTGCAGCCTCCTTCTTAAACCCCACTCTGCCCTCTAACGCTTGAAGTTCACTCACCCACCTTTTTTGCCGTGGCTAAGGCGAACAGGAATAGAGATTCCTCGTCAAATCCCTAAAAGAACAATTATTGGAAGGTACGAATCTTTCAGACTCAAGTAATGCAGCACTATATCCAAGTTCCAACTGGGATTTTTATAATCTGACTTTTTGAGGTCCTCGAAAGACCTAATAAGGTCATGTAGATCCTTATTGTCCGACACCTCCAGACCCCTAATGCCTAAACACCGGGCCAGGGCCGCATACTTCTATACCCCTTGATCGTAGATACCGCTAGGCCACACTTTCTTCTCAGGTAAAGAAGAAAATTTGCAATGTCGGTTATAGAGGTACTGGAAGAGGATAGCTCATGCGTCCTGCACCATCTTCTAAACACTTTCCCACTTCGACTGGTACACCCGTAATGTGGATGGTCTCCTGGCTCTTGCGATTGCTTTTGAAGCTTCGCGAGAAAACCCCCTCGCTCTAACGAGTCCTTCGATAGTCTGAATGGCAGTCAGACTTAGAGCGGGGAGGTTTTTTGTGATACTGTCGAAGTGGGGTTGTTTAAGAAGATCGCTCCTTAGTTGGGAGCGATCTGGGAAGATCCACTATAACCACTCCAGCAACTCTGTCACCCAATCTAGGGCTGGCCAAAAGGGGGCGATCAAAGTTAATTTCGTTCCCTCTGAGGAGGCAAACTTTCTTATTACTTCCCCTACCTAGTTTTGAAGGGGGGTAAAAAGAAAACGTACCCGTCTATTCCCTTCCAGTCCATGAGGAGACCGTCTATCGCTATTGCTCTTGGATCCGCGATGGGGGAGCAATAATTCTCCAACCTCTTGTTCCAGTTGGTTGCGAACAAGTCTAACGTTCGGCTTCCCCATAACCCCCCATAACTGATCGCACACTTGAGGGTGAGAGTCCATTCGGTGGGAGCACTTGGTCTCTTCTGCTTGCAGATCCGCTCGAACATTTCTCTCTCCCTGAATAAATCTCGTTAGAAGAGAGATCTGCTTCTCTTGCGCCCAAAGCAACAACTCCCTCGCTGTCTCGTAAAGGGAGAATGAATGAGTTCCCCTTGCTTCCTGATATATGCTAGGCTGTCGTGTTGTCTGAATTGACCTGAATGATCGATCCTAATATCTGTTTCTTGAAAGTGCAAGAGAGCTAGGTGAATGGCTTTCAGTTCCTTTTTGTTTATGTGCCAGGACACCTGAGCTCCTTCCCAGGTTCCCGACACTTCTTGCGAATCCAACGTTGCTCCCCACCCTACGTCCGATGCGTCTGCAAACAACGCTCGGAGAGGGCTCTTTATATGCAAGGATATTCCTTGACCGAGTTTCTTCGGGTCTAACCACCACCGAAGATCTTGTTTGACCTTGTCCGTTATCCTGAATGACTCTTCGAGGTCCTGAGAACTTTGATCCCAGTTCTCCTTCAGATAATACTGAAGTGTCTTAGGTGCAGTCTCCTAGGGAAACGAACTGTTCCAACGAGGAAATGGTTCCCAGCAAACTCATCCATTCCCTCGCGGAACAATGTTCTTTCCCTAGGAAATCCCGACACTTTTGTAAGGCAGCGTTCTATTCTCTCTGTTGACGGAGACGCTAGAAAGCCCCGAGAATCCATCCGAATCCCCAGATAAACTATGTTCTGCTGGGGATCCAACTGGGACTTCTCGAGGTTGACTAGGAGTCCCAATGACTGCGTCATCTTTAATGTTATCGAAAGGTCCTCCAGACACTGTGCTTCGACTTTGCTCGTATTAGCCAGTCGTCCAAATACATCGAAATTCTGATCCCCTCTAAATGTAGCCAATGAGCCACATTCCTTAGGATACCCGTGAAGACTTGCGGGCCGTCGAAAGTCCGAAGCAAAGCGCTCGAAATTGAAACACTCTTCCCTGTGACATGAATCTTAGGTATTTCCTTGATGCCGGATGAATTGGCACATGGAAATATGCATCTTGAAGGTCCAGGGATACCATCCAGTCCCCTGGACGAAGAGCAGAAAGTACAGAGAAGAGGTCTCCATCGAGAACTTCTTCTTGATCACAAAGACGTTCAGCGCACTTACATCCAGAACCGGCCTCCACCCGCCCGAGGCTTTTGGTACCAGGAATAGACGTTGTAGAAACCTGGTGAATGGAGATCTTGAACCGGTTCTATTGCCCTTTTCTGCAACATAAGTTTCTACTGCTTGCAGGAGAGCTTTGACTCTTGACAGGATCGTTGTATCTCGCTGTTAACTCCCTTGGAGTTTCTTGTTAAGGGAGGATATTCCCTGAAGGGGATGAGGTATCCTCTCTCGAGGATCGTGAGGGTCCAGCTGTCCGCCCCTCTCTTCGCCCAGACTCTGGCAAATTTTCGACAGTCTGGCGCCTACTGCTATCTGGAGGACTTCTTCTTCATTTTGCCTTCCCCGCAGGTCTCCTGGAAGGTCTTCCTCTGGTACCGGTCTTCTACCTCTAAAAGGGGTTCTTGATGAGGAAGAGCTCCTCGAAAGGGCTGCTGAAGAGGTGCTTTATCCTTCTTTTGAAAAGGAACCGCCGCTTGAACCTCTTTGCTGACTGTGTCAGTAAATCCTGTGTGGGCTTTTCCAGCTAAAGATTTTGCGACATCCTCACCGTGTCCCTGTGGGAAAAGGTGGTTTGAAAGCGGCGAATATAGCAAGGCCGACCTCTGTAGAGGAGATACTGACTTGGACAGGAAAGACCCATACACTGCTCTCTTTTTCAAAACTCCCGATCCAAAAAGAGCAGCCACTTTCCACCGAACCGTCCATCACCGCTCTGTCCAGACACGATAACACACTCGATAATTCTTCCATCGTGACAAATTCGGGATCTTGGGCTCTCTTCGCAAGGGCTCCCAAAGCCCAGTCCATAAAATTAAATACTTCGAGCGTCCTAAAGAGTCCCTTTAGTAGATGGTCCAGTTCACACATCCCCCAGTCCCCAGTGCTTTTGCTGATAGTAGAGCGCGCCTCCTTGAGGAATCTACTAAGGAAGCGTAATCTGCGTCTGCCGATGATGGCAGTCCTAAGCCCATAGGTTCCTGGGTATCGTACCATCTTCCAGGTTTACCCGTCAACTTTTGAAGGGGGGGGGGGGGGGCATGAAAAAACAGTCTTGCCCGCCTCTCTTTATTCTTAAGCCATTCTCCAAATCCTTGAATGCTTTTTACATACTAAGGGCTGGACGCATTTTTACAAATGAGGATGGCCTTTGGAGACTTCGTGCTCGATAGCAAAGATCCTGGAGAGGCGGATCCGCTGGTTGCAGCTTATCTCCGAACTCCTGCAACAACAACAAGGACAATCTCTTATAATCAGAGACTACCACATCCACAGGTAATTCTTCATCCGAGACTACTTCTAATTCTCCTCGGCTGCCGGGGATCCTTTCGGAGAAGAGCGGTTCTTAGTTTGTCGAGGACTTCTGTCAAACGAAGAAGAACGTCGTCCGTGTGACAAATCCTTGCTACTACCAGGCGCAATAGAGCTCTTAAACGCACGAGATCTTCTCTCAGGCACCTGTTTCCTACCAGGTGAAGGCTCCTACTCTCCGAAGAACTCATAAAGTGCGAAGGGGTCTTACTCTGACCTAAGCTCGTACAAGGCGCCTGGCGCCTACTCGACTCCTGACGCCTGCTCGACTCCTGGCGTCTGTTAGACTCCTGGCGCCTACCCGACTCCTGACGCCTGCTCGACTCCTGAAGCCTGCTTGATTCCTGGCGCCTGCTTGACTCCTGGCGCTTGTCGTGACTCCTTGTAGGCTCTTGACGCCTCTCACAAGACTCCTGGCGTCTGTTAGGCTCTATACGCCTGTAATATTCTTGGCGCCTACTAGGTTCTGTGTTTCTCACAAGCTCCTGCTTCTTAGGCTCTTGACGCCTATCCTGATCCTCAGAAGAGGAGTCCGACTCCTGACTTCTCCTAAGAGACGTAGCTGATCGCTTGCTCTGCGAGCGGCTACCGCTGGGAACTTTCTTCCTATAGATAGGAGAGGATCGTTAAAAGGGAGAACGAGAGAGTCTCTCCGGAGACGAGCGCCTGCTAGAGTGAGGAACTTCTCTCCTACCAGGCGAAGATAATTTTGATCTCTTCACTGGAAGGGAGGAGTCTTTCCTTCGAGACGAATCCTTATGTAGAGCGCCTACCAAGGGGAGATATTTGTTGCTCCTGTAGATTAAGCAGGAAAGCTTTGTCGGATCTTGACGGAGCGCTGGAGACGGTCTTCTCGCCCTCTTACTAGTCGAAGGAAAATCCTCTGGAAATCGCTCTGGGCTTGAATCAAAAGCGTCTCCTTTCGGCGCTACCCACGATCTCTTCAGAGGACGAGACTTCGAAGCAGAGCTCCATCCACGCCTGGACGAGGAGGAGTCCGACGCAGAAAAACACTCTTCCAGGATGCCTTTTTCTACGGCTATCCAAGGCAGCCTGGGTCGATACTTCAGGGTCTGCCGAAGGGACGCCTGATCGTTGGGGATGCTCCACATCCTCCCTGCGGCTTTTGACATCCTCCTCCCCTGGTCCTGGGAGTTTGGAAGCGGTCTAGGCCTAGGAGCAATGCGGAGCCGATCAGACGCCCCCTCCACTGCACTGGGGTCACTGTATTCACTGGCACTCTTACCTTGTGTTTCCATGGCTTTAAGCTGCTCCTGAAGCTCCCTGATCGAGGATCTCATTTTTTCCATTTCTGAAAATGAATCCTTAGATTCAACACAGGGAGAAGGGGCTGAGGTTATGGGAGAAACATCATCTAGTTTGTTAATCTCTGATTCAGGCTCAAAAGAACAAGATCTACTCGAGCTTCTAGCTGACGCTTTCCTAGCTCTATCCTTTCTCTCTTTTCTTAATATAAAAGAAGCTAAATCCTTCCATCCTTGCTCCGAAAGCCTTCACATTCAGCACAAGTTCTATCAACCGCACATTCAGAACTCTACATTTACTACAAAGCGTATGAGGATCTACCTCTGCTTTAAAACAACCTAGTTCTGCATTCTTCCCTTGCACAAACCCTAAACTTAGGTGTTACTTTAACTTCAGCCATCTTAATAGAAAAAACCAAATCCAAGTCCTAATCCAGTCCAAAATAAGCGTATGCCAATCCCGAGAATAAACAAGAGTACTTCACCAAATGAGTCCAACCATTCTCGCAAAGAGCAGAATTCCAATCAGGAGAGACCAAACAACAGTTGTTGCCGGCCTCAGCGGACAGAGAAAATCTGGCTCAGAAAAACGGAATGGTTGGGATTCCGCCACCCACGGCGGATGGTAAATCACCTGACCTACCGGTAGCGTGTGCCGCGAGTTTTTGAATTCTGTCGGGACGACTGAGTCTATAGCTAAGTATATATCTGCCGGGTAAGTCGCATGTATAAAAACTATACTTATTAACCTTCAAATTCTATGTTCTCCCTTTTTTAAAGCTACAGCATTGAAATTTGGTATATAACTTAGAAAGACATTATAGAACAATCAAATGAAGCCCCCTTTTCAAATTTTTGTTTAATTTTTTTTAATTTGTTTCATGATTTATAGGGTTTATATTTTTATCATAATGAAAAAATTCATATCTAGCAAAAAATGACATTTTGAAAAAAAAAAAAACTAAATTTGATTGGAGGTCTACATCAGGTCTACATATGGTAGTAATCGCAGGTCTTCATATTAAGTATCAAGGAAGGAGATAAAATTTGAAAAAAAAGGTTATTTTTGGGATAAATCACCCTGGCATCACCAAACCCAAAGGTCAGAGGCAAAAAAAATATGCAGTTTGGAGATGTCCCATGTCACCTTGTAAAGTGTTATTAATGTTAAAGTCCTGTCCTTAAAATGTGGCATTAGCCAGCTGGCCCCCTTAAGCTGAAAATTGACTTAAATACATGAACTAGACTTACATATTTTTTTTCGTTAATCGATGGCGCTGTTGTCCGGTTATCAGTCCTTTGCCCAAGCGCGCACACCCTCATAAAATACAAACAAAACTAATATGTATGCACTTTTTCCCAGGCAATTTTAAAAAGTTATCCTTTACCTCACAGTATCCAATAATACTGTATGTAGTCTATTATTACTATGTATAATATTATAAAATACAAACAAAGCGATCCGTTTTGGTTTGGAAAAGTCAGCCGAGGGTAGAGACATGTTTATTTTTCCCTATTTAACTATTCAGAACAATTTGCTTGCTTTATTTAGTGTAAATAGGTTATTTTTGGTTATATGAAGTGCTTTTAATTTGAAATAAGACTTAAATAAAGGATTTTGACGAAGGAAAAATCTTTCTGGGCAACGACCTGTGTCGCCCTGTGAAATGGTTCCTTTGATACTATTTCTGAAGAATAAATATTGCTATTCATCCTAGAGAAAAAAGAAACAATATAATGCCAAGATAAATGGCTCGCTCACTTCTTATAGAAGTGTCGGTATAGTAAGGAGCGAGTGGAATCACTACCAGAGGTCCCTTGCCATTTAGCTTCTTCCTTCGACAAAACCCCGAACTACGGAGGAGCCGTGCTACAGCTCCCGGTCTACTACTACCGTGAGCGCCTCCGACGCCTGAGACGTCATTCCTGAAGATAGCCTCCAAGCTTGGGGTAAGCTGGGTGAGGATAATCTAACTACAGGGTGGGGTTTCACAGGGCGACACAGGTCGTTGCCCAGAAATAGATTTTTCCTTCGTCAAAATCCCTTTTCTGGGCTTGACCTGTGTCGGCCTGTGAAATAGTACCAGAGAATGCTAAACACCAAGCTTGAGGAACAGTACAGATAAATTAAGAAGGTAAAGTTAAACACTTGTAAGGTTAATAGTATAATAATCAACTAAAATTACAGTCTTACCCTAAGGGAAGTATAAGCCCTAAAACACGGGTTATAACTTAAAAATTAGTTAGCCTAACAACAAACAATAACAATACAGGTTAGGCAAAGACAGGATATAAGTTGATATATACAAAAGAATGGAACTGAATCCAAATAGAATGATGAACAAAAGCAAACTCAAGGTAACCCAATACATGAGGCGCACTAAACTAAGTAAGGGTGCAATGGGGCAGGTAGAAGGGAAGGCTACAAGAAGTTATAGTAAAAATTAAGAATCAGGAGAAACTGTGTTTCCAGCTGCCACTGCTGGAAATTTGAGGGCTTCTAAGGGTTTTTAGGTAGTGCCGTTTGAAAACTGTCGGAGATTTCAGCCTGTATACTTCTTAGATCGTCAAAATTCATGTGTTGGAAATAATTAATAGATGTGGCCACCGCCCTAACATCGTGGGCCCGAGGAGGACTCTGGATTGGCCTGTTTAATGAAGTATAAAATTTTTTGAAAATGTTTCCTGATCCCTTTTAGGGATAATGTACCACCTTCTTCCTAATGAACAATGGGCCTGAAGATTTCAGATTGTTCTGCTTAGTAGGCTCTTAATGAGTTGACATGACAAGGGAAATGTCTTGAGGTAGTGGTAGGATTTTCCACGAGGACCATCTGTCCTGTGGGTCTTCATTTTTGGCTAGAAAATGGCGATCTGGGGATAAGAGGACTTCCCCCGAGGGGAGGAACTCAATGTGGCCTGGTTCCCTTGATAAAGCTGACAGTTCTGATATTCTAGCTCCGGAGGCTAAACTTAATAAGAATAGGATTTTCCTCAGGAGGGATATATAATTGCAAGAGTCATTGTTAATGTCCGAGGCCAGTTTGAGGACATCATTTAAGAACCAGAGACTGATTTAGGTCTCGTTGATGGTCTTAATCTAGCACAAGTTTTGGTATGGACGTAAAGTACGAATCCGTAAGGTCTATGCTAAAACCAAATTGGAAGATCTTTTTAAGAGCTGATTTGGTCGTAGTGATAGTGCTTGCTGCTAAGCCTTTCTCAAACAATGATCTGAAGAAAGTTATGGCTAGGTTCGTTGTCATGACTTGAGAATTTGACAACTAAAGGAACTCTGCTAGTTTCTTGACAGATGAATCATTTTGCCGGAGAGTAGATTCTCTTTTATCTGATTCCAAGAATGAGATATTCTGGGGATCAATTTCTGCATTCCTCATGGCTGCGAATTTCAGAAAATCCATAAAGTTAGGGTTTTCTGAATTCTTGAGGAAGCGGACACAGTCTGAGTTTGCACTAACTGGGTTAGTTTGGGGTTGGAATCCGTAGTGGTCGAGTCTCAACTCTAGGAGTAGAGGGAACCAATTGCTCTTGGGCCAGTTGGGAGCTACTAGAGCTACTTGGCCTTTGAATGTCCTGAGTTTGTCAAAAACTTTCATGAGAAGGTTCACCGGAGGGAAGAGGTAAATATTCTTCCATTCGTTCCAATCGAGGATCATTGCATCCGTAGCGTATGCTAGAGGATCGAGGTTGGGTGCCACGTAACAAGGGAGTTTGTGGTTTGACTCCGTGGCGAAGAGGTCTACTTGGAGTCCGGGGACTTGTAGACTGATCCAATTGAATGAACTCCTGTCCAGTGTCCACTCCGATTCCAACGGAGCGGAGCGCGATAGAGCGTCTGCTACTACGTTCTTGACTCCTGCCAGGTGAGTGGCTGACAGGTGCCATTTGTTTTTGCTTGCCAGAGAAAAGATGGCTATCATGACATGGTTCAAGTGGCTTGACTTGGATCCGCCACTGTTGATGCAGTGTACTACTACTGCACTGTCCGGAACTAATTTGAAATGTGAGTTCTTGGGCGGACGGAGCCGTTTCAGTGTGAGGAATACTGCCATGACCTCCAGTACATTGATATGTAGCTGGCGGAATATTAACGACCAAGTTCCTTGAACTTTTTCGTACTGGGAGTATCCTCCCCACCCTGTTAATGAGGCGTCTGTGTGGATCACTAATGATGGAGGGGGAAACTGTAGAGGAATTGCTTTTGAAAGGTTCTTTGTCTCCGTCCAGGGACGGAGACGTTTCCGTAAGATCGCTGGGATAGAGGCTAGTTTGTCCCGTGATCTGCAATTCGCTCTTGAGCGCCATACTCTGTTTATATCTTTGAGTTTGGCTCTGAGCAGAAAGTCTGTGACTGATGCAAACTGGAGTGAGCCCAGGATCCTCTCCTGGCACCTCCTGGATGTTTGTTGTCGTTTGAGAAATTGCTTTGTAGCTCTTGCAATTTCTTTCCTTTTCAACGACGGAATTGATAGTGCGCGAGATTGTAAGTCCCACTGAAGGCCTAACCACTGGAATCGAGATTCCGGTGTTAGTCTGGACTTGGTTTTGTTTATTTGAAAACCTAATGGTTCCAGGAATTTGATCACACTGACCGCTGCTTCTTTGCATTCTTTGGGGTTCTTTGCCCAAATAAGCCAATCGTCCAGATAAGCCACTAACATTATTCCCTGTTTCCTTAGCTCTTGCACTACTGCTTCCGCCAATTTGGTGAAGATCCTGGGGGCTATGTTGAGCCCGAACGGCATTACCTTGAAGGAGTAGGATCTGTTGCCTAGTTTGAAGCCTAGGAATGGATGGAAGTGTCTGGCTATGGGAACATGATGATAGGCATCTGTAAGATCTATAGAGGTTGTGACGGCCGCACGGGGAAGTAAGGTCCGTACCTGCGAAACGGTCAGCATCCTGAACTTGTCGCAATGAATGAATAAGTTCAGATGGGACAAGTCTAAGATGATTCTTTCGGTTTACCGAGTCTTTCTTGGCTTTGGCAAGCTGAACAAGCGTCCTTGAAATTTTAAATTGTTGACTCTTGAGACTACTCCTTTGAGAAGGTCTTCGGTATACTCTACCAATTCCGTTGTTGGTGCTTGATAGAATCTGTTGGTTGGAGGAGGGCCCTCTAGCCAACTCCAACCTAGTCCCCTTTGTTACTATAACTTTGAGCCCAATGGCTGAACCCCCATCGCTGGCGGAAGAGGTACAGCCTCCCTCCTACCTTGGGACCTCACTGCTGGTTTTGCCGAGGGCGGCCACCTCTTGCTCCTCGGAAACCTCTTCTCTGTTAGCAGTCCTGCCGGATCCTCTGAATCGAGAGCACCTCTTGCTCTGCTGCCTCTCGTAAACCTATTGAAGCCCTGAAGTTTCTGGCTTTCATAGTTGGAATTGTAGGCTGGCGAGACAGCAAAGGAAGTAGAGGGTTGAGATTGCTGGGACTGAGGGGGTCAGAACAAGGTATTGTTGTTGACCCTTCGACGATGGTTGCCCTTGTGATGCTGGGACTTGCCTGAACCAACGTTTGTTGAGAAGGCTGGAAAAGGGAGAGAACTTCCTTGTTTTCTTCTTGTTCCTTGGGTTAGTACCAGAAGGTTCCTGCCTCCGCTTTGCTACCGGTCCCCACCTGACTTTTGAGGCACTGGTTACCTTAGAAGCCTCATGAAGGACTTCTGCTACTACTTGTGCTGAAAGAGGTCCGTTCCCCAAACTTGAGGAAGCAATCGTTTATTCGGTTCATGGCGGATAGTAGCTTCCGCCAGAACGTGCTTCCTACAATTTCTCCTTGGCTATGAGGAAGTCGTAAGGTCCCACTTTCATGGTGTGCAGCAACCTTTAGCCAAAACTTTAAATAACGGCTCTTGTTGGTATACAATAGCCGTCATCTCCTCCGCCATAGTCAGGAGGAAAGGGATCTCGCGAGCCTAGTCCGGGCGTCGTACTCCATCTGGATGAGAGAGTACGACAACCTGGGAGTCTCTCACTAAAGAGAGAGGTGGCACAGTCCGCCTTTAGTTTTCCTACTGAGAAAGTAGGACTGCCCCCGCCCCCTCGAAGTACGTCCTCGAGCTTGGGACGAAGAGAGAGGTGGGTTCCGTCTCTCGTAGTTGAGGCAGGGGGCTCGTCTTTCAGGGCGGCCTAAAGGTTTGCTTCCACTACCTTTTAGGGTCAGTGGTAAGGCGGAGTCCCTTCCACCGGAGTAAAAATGGTGAAAGGACTCTAAAGGCTGTGATGCGGGTGTTTTTCACACCCCCATTCTTCCAGACTTCTCATTAGAGTCTGCTGTGGGCCTGTTCCCTCGAAGGATCACTGGGGGTTTCCTTGGGAACCTTGTCCTCTCTCATCATCGCTGCTTCCGTTAGTCCGGACGTAGCCAATGAATGGTGGTTGAAGGTCTCTGGGGTGGAACTCGAAGTCCCCTCAGCCCTTCGAGTTTTCCTATGCCTTCGATTGTCAACATTCCGTTGACAAACGGGGCATACGAAGCGATCCTCCAAGGGTTGGCCGCCTTGAATTCCGGCAGTTGGCTGGAATCTGGCATTGGAAGAGGAGAAGGTGGTACAGATAGAGGGGAAACCTGCCGCGATCGAGGTTTGGATCCCGGCGATGTGGCATTCTCCTGAGCGGCCAGCCGTTCCGCCAGCGATTGGATAGACTGGCCGGAAGACATAAACAGAACTGGAGAGCTGAGAGCACCGAGCCGACCTTGTTGTCCAACCAAGGCCCCTACGATCACTCCCACCTGCTCCAGAATGTTAGCCGAAAGGATTCGGGATCAAAAAGAGGGACTTGAGCCCGATCCTTATGTGATCTATGTTTGGGGGACCTCGACGCAGAGGAAGAGGCCTCCCTTGACCTAACTGATCCGGGGTGCTGAGCCGGAGTTACAGTGTCTGTCAGGATGACCGATTTCTTGAGGAGAGACTTTTTAAGTTTCTCCTCGGTCATCTTAGCCTTCCTTGGGGATCACTGAAGTAGTCCTTAGGACGGACAGACCGCTGCTCTTCAGTGAAGCCCCGGAAAGAAGTGGAAGTAGAAGGATCAGTTAGAAGGTGATGGAGAAAGGGAATTCAGGAAAGGGCCCTGAGAACCCACAGAAGCTGCCCTACTACACCCTTACCTGTAACCATGGAGTCAATAGCCATGGGTTTCGACGTCGAGGTTCATTGCCGCAACGTCTTCTGCAACGTCCTCTGGGAAATCCCCCTCCTGTAGGGAAGATCATGACTTGAAGGTCGGCCAGCAAAGGGGCGGCCGCTATCGGGTCCACCACTGCTCCTTTCTTGGGCTCCTGGGAATACTAGGTCCGCCATATCTTGGGTAAGAAATGTAGGGGCGGCCCTTCGAATTCCGGCCAAAACCCCCTACCCAAGCTTTGAGAGTCGACAAAGCTTTCTTCTTTCTTCATCAGAACCCTGTAAATAAAAAGGGTCTAGAGTTAGGCAAAGGATAGGGAGGAATGTCTGTTGTGAGATATATGAATATGTGTCTCATATGTGAAAGGTATATATAACAAGTATTCCAGGTGACGAAATGAATGAAGAAAGTGCTAAGAAACTTACTACTATGTGAGGCATCTCCTACTAGCAAGTAGCAGGTTTGGCAAGCTTCATGATGCCAAATGATAAAATCCTCCACTTTCACTGCACATCCTGCATGAGAACGGCATACTATATGGCCGCACGGGTCTTGGAGGATGGCATTGCAACCCAATCTCCTGGCACAACATCTGTAAGTCAAAGATACATGAGTACCAATGACAACTCCGGTGGTATAATATGCAAACTATCCGTGGGTGCCGGAGTAGGACCGACTGATAGAGATCTACGTATGAATATTACGTAGAAAAGTTACGAGGGGGAAGAAAGTCTCTGCCTCCGCCTAAGCTCACTTGTCATATGACTAAAAATAGACTCCGTAGGGCCCGGAGTTTAATTAATATTGAGTGAGCAATGTCAAACTTCTAACGAAGCAAGGGATAGTACGAGAGGCGGAAATAAAAAACCCCCCGGAGTAACACAAAGATTCTAAACATTAAATAACACAAAATAAAACAAAATAAAAACCCATTATATCAGTAAGTGCTCGTGTGAACTATCCTAAGTGGATAGGAAACCCAGTGGTTCCCTCCCCCCCTCTCTGTTCGGTAGCGGCGGATAGACACCTGCCAGACTGAAATGAGGGGGAAAGGGTAGGGAAGAACGTGGGTAGGGAGCCCTCCCCTGAGCGGCCAGTTAAGGACGGAGAAGAAGGGGGGAGGAGGTCCCGAGCCCCCGAGGCACGTGACGAGTGAGAATACCAATAGGGGAGGGAGCCCCCATCCAGTCTCGTGAGTCACCCCCTCTCATGCAGACTCGGACGCTAGCTGTGAGAAACGATCATCACCCATCGACGTGGATGGCAAATGTATGGAGGGGGGGAATGGGGGACGGGAGGGGGACCCCGTAACCGGGTGGCTCACCGCGATCAACCGGTGGTCTTCCCAGCAGGTGAAAGACACGAGGGGGGAAGAACCGTCGGAACAACATCAATATCACTGATATAAAATAGGATTACTTATAATAATCAATCAAATAAAATTAAAGCGATATCTTAAAGCTAGACTAACACGGGGAACACGAAGCTAGCAAACAGAAAATTAGGCTAATCGCCGATCCGAAGAAAGGGGTATGTTAGCCTAATTTAACCTCTAGTTCAAGAAAACGGGGGGCAGGCTAATCACCAATCGACAATTGGGGTATGAAAGCCTAACTTAACGGTAAAATAAAAGATAACAGGAAGCTAATCGCCATACCGAAGCATGGTGTAAGTTAGCCAACCTAGTACCTATAATATTATTAATGGTAATCAGGAAACTAGAGAAGGAAAGAGAGAACATCAGAATAATTAAGATGATATGACTCTCGAATCGTGGGACTGAATAAACTCCCTAACAGGTAGGCGTAGCTAGACTAAGGTCCGAAACGTGCGGTCGGAGCGTGCCCCGTGGAGGCCTAACTAAAAAAACTAACTGCAGATATAGGAGACTATGTATAAGTAACCATATCTAAAGTACTGAGAAAAGGGAAATCCCTAACGGTATGGAAGACCGAAAGAGATAACCCGTACCGCCAAGCGGTCGAGGGGCATACCGGCCGATAAGGCTCCGAATATGTATAAAACACGAAGATCATCATAAAATGAGATCAGTAACCCCAAACAGTACTTAACTTAGAAGCAGAAGCTGAAGACATCTTGAAAATAAAAGATAATCCAAAAGATAATCCAAAATAGAGCGAAACACAGCACCGAAAAAATTCTAACTTCTGGTTTAACGCGTGGCTATCGAAAGGAATCACGTCTCAGGCGTCGGAGGCGCTCACGGTAGTAGTAGACCGGGAGCTGTAGCACGGCTCCTCCGTAGTTCGGGGTTTTGTCGAAGGAAGAAGCTAAATGGCAAGGGACCTCTGGTAGTGATTCCACTCGCTCCTTACTATATCGACACTTCTATAAGAAGTGAGCGAGCCATTTATCTTGGCATTATATGGTTTCTTTTTTCTCTAGGATGAATAGCAATATTTATTCTTCAGAAATAGTATCAAAGGAACCATTTCACAGGCCGACACAGGTCAAGCCCAGAAATGTACATAATCTTGTGAACTCATTGTTATTTTTTTTCATTAATAGATGGTATCAGGAGCATGTTATTGTGTAAAAAAAAAAAAAAACTTAAAAGTGTTATTTTCACCCTATGTCATATTACAATATTTACTTATTTATCTGTTATCGTGAAAAAAAACAGTAAAATGTGTTCTTTCATGGCCAGTATTTTGCATTAAAATGATATAGTTATGATACAATAAAGTTTCATACATACTTACCTGGCAGATATATACATAGCTAAGACTCCGTCGTCCCCGACAGAAATTCAAATTTCGCGGCACACGCTACAGGTAGGTCAGGTGATCTACCGTCCTGCCCTGGGTGGCAGGATAGGAACCATTCCCGTTTTCTATCATTTTCTCTCTTCCACCTGTCTCCTGCGGGGAGGCTGGGTGGGCCATTAATCGTATATATCTGCCAGGTATGTATGTATGAAACTTTATTGTATCATAACAATATCATTTTCATACAATCAACTTACCTGTCAGATATATACATAGCTGACTGACACCCTTTGGTGGAGGGTAAGAGACAGCTAACATGGAATAGACAGGTAAACAACATATGTTGTAGGTATAAATAAACCTTGGTTCCTATCTGATAGGTGGTAGACTTCATATGGCTGTTGCCAAGAAGTCTGCATCACCTCAAGAAACTTCAGCGAGATATGTGATCTGTGGCCAAGAGTTCTTGTGGGTCTGCCGATGGGGTCTTATCCACTTACTCGGCAGAGCCTAAAAGGTACTTGTCAATGGGTGCTAATCCACTTATATGACAATACACCTATGCCTATTGGCATAACTAAGGAGCGCAAGACTGATCCCGATCACCTGATCCTAACACGAGGGTTCGCGCTCAAATTGAAAAGAGTTATTCCCACACTCCTTTCAAAAACCCCAATAATTTCACTAAGTTAAATAACTTTTACTCAAAGTTAAGGATCAGTGTCGGCTCCTTATCCCAGTAACGTATCCGCAGAAACGTATAAACCAAAAGAGAAGGATCTCTCGTAGGTTAACTTCGACATCCTTTGTGTAATGAGAAGTCAACACAGAGTTGCCTCTACCGTACAACACAGCTAATATGTCTTCTATGACATATTGTTATGTAAAGAACAAGAATTTGCAAAAACGCGCACTTCCTGCGCTTTTAATTCTCAGCTGTTTGAAGGAATCAAGTCACTATGAAGTGCTTAGGAGATCTCCATGTTTCTAAGAAGACCAGGGCTTTCTTGAAATGGATCTCTCCTGTCTGAAGCCTGAAAGGAACCTCGCGCCTGGCTGGTGCTTCGCTCTTGGTTGGAGCCTAGTGCTTGTCTGGTACCTCTCGCTTGACTGGCGCCTCTCAGCTGGTTGACGCCTCGCGCCTTAGCTGGAGATTCGCACCTGTCTGGCGCCTCGCGCCTCGCTGGCACCTCGCGCCTGGCTTGAGCTTCGCACCTAGCTGGCGCCTCACGCCTGGCTTGAGCTTCGCACCTAGCTGGCACCTCACGCCTGGTTGGCTCCTCGAGCTTGGCTGGCGCCTCGCGCCTGGCTGGTGCCTTGCACCTGTTGGCGTTTCGAGTTTGCCTGATGTCTGGCTGACTCCTCGCTCCTGGTTCCAGGTTGGCTCTTTTTTAGCATCTGGAGCCTGGCTGGATTCCTCCCACTTGCTTGAGCTTCTAGCTTGGTAGTCTCTCGAGGTTGCCTGGCGATGTACACATCGGACATTCTTATCTGTCCGATTTGTTCGCCTCTAGCGCATATGCACCAGGTTGGAGGCCTGCTCTGTCTCTTCATCAGACAATGACATTATGGCACTTGGCGTCTGGCTTGCGTTACATTGTCTGAAAGTCCTGAAGAATCGCAATGGTTCATCAGGACAGGAGAAGAACGGAAGAAATTCTTCCACTCTGAGCTTTAGGCCTCTCCGGCAATGGGAGGTGATTGTATCCAGCTACATCTAGTAGATGATAGGAATCTAACAGTGCGAGAGATAAGAGTCTTTATCCGATGAGGATCCTTCGTGATTATTTCCTTTGCTAACGAGATCTCTTCTGAAATGATGAGGTTTCTCATTGCCGAATCTTCCCTATTCTTGCTCTAAGGAAGGGAAGGAGCCTGGAAGCCGAGGGTAACTCCGAGCTGAAATTGGGAGGACCCCTGATTTCTAGCTCTAATGTATCTCTCTCAATGTCTTCTGGGATCTATTTCGAGTCCTCCTCGTATTCAAAAGACTGTAGGAAAAATGTTTTAACCATTTCTTCTTTCGTAGAAGAAAACATAAGTATCCTGTCTGGACAACGAAACTTCTCTCCGAAATCGTTGAGTCAGGAATAGAGGGTTAAATTCATTTTAACAGACATACAGTAGAGACCCGGTTCACGACCGTATTAGAACTCGACATAATCGGATTTCGCCACTAAATTTCCAATAAACTTTGTATCGGTTTTCAACCAAAAAACCGGTTTCCGACCCTTGACCATATGATGTTTGTAAACAAAACTGTTTCCGCCAGCCGCCGCTAGTTGGCGTCATCCAGTGCTACCAAATGTAGCATAATTTCATGTTTTTTAGCATAATTTGACCCAAGAATTGGAGCTTAGCATAATTTCTTTCACACTTAAGGTTCTAGTACAATTTTAGAATGTATTTTCACTAAAATTTTAAATAAAATGCAGAAAATTCCTCAATTTCATACACAGCTACAGTGAATGTATCTTCAAGTGAAATTGCCTCAAAAGCAGCACTAACAAATGAGTTAATTGCTAAGTTTGAACCCAACTAAGGAATGTTAAATTTTGTGAATATAAATAAATACCCACAGTGGCATGACAAACTATCAGTAAAGTGTCAATAATGTTTTTTCTTCATGAGTAAAGAATTACTTTTTTCCTTTTTTAAGTTTTATTTTTTCAGTAGTTATCAAAATTTTAATTATGTCTGAAGTGATTTTCACACAATTTTCAAGTATTTATTCATTGTGTATGTGATCTGTTAAAGAAAAATAGTGTTTCAGTGGCATGATAATGATCAAGTAATAAGTACGTATGTGTTTCTTCTTGAGTAGAGACTGGTTTGTTTGTTTTTTACCTTTTTTTTTTTTAGTTTTGAATTTTTCAGTAAATATATAGTAAATAACAAAATGTTATATTTGAAGTAATTTTCACACATTTTCAAGTATTTATTAATTGTTTATGTGACCTGTTAAAGAAAAATGGTTCTGAGTGGCATGATAATGATGCAGTAATAAGTAAAATTTGTTGTTTTTCTTCACATTTGTATGTGTGATCTTCACACATTTGTCAAATAGTATAATAGTGATTGCATATCAAATAGTGTACTAGTGATTGCGTATGTGATCTATTAAAGAAAAATGGTGTTTTATTAAGAGTTTCCTAACATGTAAAGATCATCAAATTATTAGTTATAATATTGTCTGTTCGTCACTTTGTATCATTTCACCTAATATATAAATGTTTTAAATTTCCATTACATCGTTGTTTTAACGCAAATGTATTAGAGAAATGAGATGATGATAGATTAATAGCATAATTCTGGCACAAAATTGCACCATAATTGGCAAAACGGTTGGTAACACTGTTGACGCCACTCGGCATTGTTTAAAGTCTGCAACTAATGTTTACAAACATTCAAACATGTGTCGTGTCTTGTACACCTTGCGCGCATTTCGTTTGCTTTTTCGGTGGTATCAACTCTATACGCAGTTCCTTTTGATTCATCATGGGTCCCAACATTACTACTGGCTATCTATTAAAACCTTTTGCTATTGTTAATCTCTGAAATAATGGAAAAGTGTTTACATGGCATCTCGCGTTTTCCTTCTTCAAAATGTTTCCATCATTTCCAACTCCAAAATAAACCTTAAGTTTCGTCTATCCTCTCCTCTGCATGAAAGTGATGAGCGAAAAAAAGATTTAATCAAGCACCCTTGCTTGATTTTTTTTCAAGCGTAATATTCTAAAACCATGCTCACACTTGAGGCGCGCGTTTCAGTAGCAAATGCAATACGTATTTAAGTGTTAGGTTTGGAGTGAAGGCAATGTTACATACGTAGGTTACATGTGCGGTTCGGTAGCGAATGCAATCTTTAAGCTTTGTTAAGCTTGCCGGTAAAGAAGAAGTTAGTCATAGCTTATATCAGAGAAGCCACTATGCCATATTAAGTACGTAGTAATTAAGAAATTAGGAATCTTTTATGTCGTACTGTAATATGTCAATGGCTATCTATTAAAACCTTTTGCTATTGTTAATCTCTGAAATAATGGAAAAGTGTTTACATGGCATCTCGCGTTTTCCTTCTTCAAAATGTTTCCATTTCATTTTCCCAACTCCAATAATAAACCTTTAAGTTTTCGTCTATCCTCTCCTCTGCCGATTGAAAGTGATGAGCGAAAAAAAAAGATTTAACTCAATCACCCTTGCTTTGATTTTTTTTCAAGCGTAATATTCTAAAACCATGCTCACACTTGAGGCGCGCGTTTCAGTAGCAAATGCAATACGTATTTAAGTGTTAGGTTTGGAGTGAAGGCAATGTTACATACGTAGGTTACATGTGCGGTTCGGTAGCGAATGCAATCTTTAAGCTTTGTTAAGCTTGCCGGTAAAGAAGAAGTTAGTCATAGCTTATATCAGAGAAGCCACTATGCCATATTAAGTACGTAGTAATTAAGAAATTAGGAATCTTTTATGTCGTACTGTAATATGTCAATGTTTACGTGTAAGATTTGGTAGTGAAACCAGTTACATACGTAACATGTTCGGTTCGGTAGCAACGCAATCTAAGCTTTTTAAGCGTGCCGGTAAAGAAGAGCTTAGCCTTAGGTTAACTCAGAATCCCCTGCAGTATACATTAATTATAGAAATTAAGTAGATTCTTTTATATCTACTGTAAAAATACGTCATTGTTTTGGTGTGAAATTTGGTAGTGAAACCACTGTCACATACGTAACGTGTGCCGTTCGGTAGCGAACGCAATCTTAATCTTTGTTAAGCTTGCTGGTAAAGAGGAGGTTAGCCTTAGCTTAATCAGAGAAGCCGCTATGGTATAGAATAATTATAGAAATTAAGACTATTCTTTTATGTCTACTGTAAAAAGACGTCAATGTTTACGTATGAGGTCTGGTAGTGACACAGTTTACATATGCAACGCGTGCGCGGTAACGAACGCAATCTGTATGCTTCGTTTATAAGCGTCCTCGTAAAAAAATAAAATGAGGTTAGCTTGATATTAAACTCAAGAGATGCTGGTATGTAATGGTATAGTAATTAAAGACATTAAGAAGATTCTTTTACTTTTACGTACGTATATATGTACCATGCAGTACCATAATAATTGTCAAAGTCCAATAAGCTTGAAACCAGCCCTGACATTGGATAATTTGCCGTAAAAGACACATCTTTTTTTATAAGGACATTTATGAAAAAATCGATAGTATCATAATATTACATTTACTGAAAGATAATTTTCAAGCGATTTTGTATAGTTTGCAGTCGACTCCGTAAAAGATTTACCATAAATTAATATAGAATGTAAACGTTTCTAGGCTTATAGCGAGATATGGTTTGTTTACTACCATAGTCCCAATATAAACCACCAGGGCTGCGCTATGGTTTGTTTACATCCTTAAATGCCGACTTACTGTAGGCAAATTTAAGTTTTTTTTTAATAAATATGAATTGGGTTTAATTTTAATAGTTTATTAATTTACTGTAATAATTAAGACTTGCTTTTCAATGTTTTTATTATGTTAGCAACACGTTTTATGCCTACCCACTACACTACGTTCTACTTACTATTTACCTAGGTAGCCTATGGCTCTTGGTCAACAATCGGTTGGACGTAGGCTAGGCTAGTTTTCTTTTATACTGTATATTATACATTTAAAATTATAAATATACGTTTAACATGATATTTATTTAACTTTTAACTTATTTAGTTGTAATTTACATGTAATGTATTGTATAAAAAGGCAAGGTTAGGGTAATAACTGATAGTCAAGAACGGATTAATCCGTTTTCAGTTATTTCTTATGGGAAAACTTGATTCAGTTCTCGAAATAATCGAATTTCGACGCTCCTTCTGGAACTAATTATCGTCAAGAACCGAGGCTCTACTATATGCTGATAAAAAATCGTTGCCAAGTCTCCACTGAATAAGATGCGAGATTCCAATGCTCAAAAACTTATATATTTTCTTGGCAGTTTAGGGCCAAGAGAAAACCAAGAACTCTCTCCTAAAATTTTCCAAGAAATTTTTATGAGCAGTAGTTCCATCTTGTCAGAACACTGAATCTGAGGCCCAAAATAGGATCCCATTCTAAGTATAAGATCTCCTACCTTTATTGTATAGAGGTATTGTATAAGATCCCGAAGATCTTAATTCTCTGCTATCTCTAATACTCTTTGTCGAGACAGAGTATATCATTTTACTGTATTCATTGAAAGCAGAAAATACAAAGGTGATACTTCCCCCTGAAAGGGAAGAAAACCACTACTATGTGGTTCACAGAGGTATCGGAAGAGGAAAGTTTCCCCCTTCCATTTAGCACGATCTTCAGCCACTCTATGTCTTTAGCCTGTTTGAAGGAATTATCAAGCTTCTCTTGAAAATCCTCTCATTCATGTTTACTTCTGGTCAGTCTGCACGCAGACAGACTCAGATTGGATAGGTTTTTCAGGTCCATTATTTATAATAGATTCCGATAAAATCTCTAATCTCTTAGAAAAACCCTTCCGACCCATGCTGAGAGAATAACGTGGCCTCTGTGAATCCAACCTCTCTATGGCCAAAATGAGGCATTCATCTCCTTCCTTTGACGCCCATTTATCTTAATATCTGTTAAGAATATATATAACTAGGGGAAAAAAGACAAAAGTTTATTCCCCATTAACAGTAAAGATGGCGTATTGTTACCTTTTGTTCGAGAATAAGGCAGCAGTTTGTTCTTAGAGATAAGATAAGAGACTGATGGACTTATAGGTTAATAATTCGCTAAATCGAGAAAAGATCCTGTTAGGTGAATCTTACGCTTCTGGCTTGCGCCGGGATGGAGCTATTAAAACGTATTATAGTCCATCCAGGGACATCCTTCTGACACGAAAAGGATGTTTCCCATCGAACTCATCCATCTTCTCCTGAGCAAAATTCGATTCTAAAAAGATTATGCTGTCTTCATGCGTTTCTAAAAAGCATGAGATAATTATCTCATATTGCTCTCCTAAAGCTACACATTTCAGGTAAACATCATTAATCTAGGAAATCTATGTAAGGATGTTAAGAAACTGTAGTCTACTTTGGTGTGTGCATATGACTTGACCATACCGTAGTCTAAAGGATGGTTTTCTTTACATTCTTTCTTTCCTGCGAGGCCGAGGGAGAATGGAAAAATTTCTATCTTTGTAATACAATTTAGTGTTAGACGAAGGAGATCCTAACAAGAAGCAAGGATCGAAGAGAATCATTCCAGTTTCCTATTACATGGACATAAAGCTGTAATGAAACGGGTTGCTAAGGTCTTGTAATCTGAAAGACCTGCACCCTCCTTGACTTCCTAGTCTATTATGTCTTCCATCTCTTGTTCCAAATGTTGGTAGAAGAGAGGGAGTCACCTAAGGAGAGAGCCTCTCTTCACAAAGAGAGGGACTATTTCTCCGAAACAAACCCTCATGACAGAGATGAAGTCGCTTAGGCGAACATAAATTCCCTGTCATGAGAAGATTGTTCTAGTTAGAAAACTCCCACAGTCACAGTCCCTCCTGACATGGGCTACGGTCGCCTGTGCGACATCTTGTGTCCCTGTCAGGAAAACCAACTGATCTTGTGACGTGACAAATCTCAAAATAGGAGTGTCTTTGTGAAATCTATCTCCAAACACAAAGAAGCTCGAGATCCTGGCGCCTGGCTGACGCTTGGTTGGACCCTTGGCTCCTCGCATCTGGAAGATGCCTCGCGCCTGTATGACGCCTCTCGTCCGCCAAGCGTCCTGGCTGACGTTTCGCGCTTGGCTGACTGCTCACATCTGGAAGACGCCTCGCACCTGTAAGACGTCTCGCACTCAACTGGCATCCTGGCTGGCGCCAAAAACTTGGCTGGCGCCTTGTGCTTCAATGACGCTTCACGTCTGGAATAAGTCCTGGCTAGAGCCTCACGTCTGGCTGATTCCACGCCTCTGTATGACGCCTCGCGCCTGGAAGACGCCTCACGTTTAGCTGGCGTCTTCTGTGCGACATCTTGTCTGGTATATGCCTCTCTCGCTCTCGAACTAGACCGAAAATCTTCCTCTACTTGTTTTAGAAGACGAAGCTTCATGTCTGAAAGACGCCTCGTTTTTGGCAGGAGAGAGAGGACGAGACTTCTTGATCGGAAGAGAAACGTCCTTCTTACGAGGAGGATGTCTAGCCATAATTCCTACCAAGGAGGCTAGCTTCTCTTGAACAGCCAGTAGGATACTCTTAGAAGCTTCTCCCGCGCCCTCTTCAATGGGAGGGGAGGGAGACCTCGTAGGAGTACGATCCGCTACGTCCATATAGGGGGACGTCGACAACTTCACCTTCTTGATCGAGGAGGGAGCTTCATCAGTGAAGCGCTCTGGCTCGAGTTCAAAGAAGGTTCTTCCAAAGCCTTTTCAGGGGCTTGGAAAGATCTGAGTCTTTCCACCCTCATATAAGTGAAGGAGAAGCAGAAGAAGAGAAACACTCTCGCAAGACGCTTTTTCTGAAGCGGTCCTGAGAAGTCTGTTGCGAGAAAGATAATATCTTGCATCTTCAAGAAAATTCTTCGTATATGAAACTTCTTTCTCCTTATCCACCAAGACTCTTGATAGGTGCCTCGTCCGAGTTCTCAGAGACTTCTAGCGGACGGGATTCCAGAAGGAAGAGGTCCTCTTTCCAAGAAGGACCCTCCGTTGTACTCCAACCAACGAAGATATCTGCTGTAGTAACTTTCCCAGGATCTTCGCAGCAGCTACTTTCTTCTCCGTATCCGATCTAGGGGAAGGAGGATATACTTCCGTAATACTTTCCGGGATATAATCCAGTTACTTAAAGATTTCTAAGAACTTTAAAAGGTCTCGAAAATTTGTCAGAACTTCCCCCTTTCCGATGAGGAATCAGATAACGAAATCACTATTATAGGATACCTTTCCAACGGTTATCCTTGGCACTATGGGACGCTACTACAGATCCTGCCGAGGGGACGCCCGACCGGAGGTGATTCTCTGAAACCTCCTTACGGCTTTCGACATTCCTTCTCCTCTGGGTTTGTGAGCTTGGAAGAGGTCTAGGCCTGAGAGCGAGACAGAGCCGATCGGGCGCACACTCATTATTATAGGACGCCTTTCCAATGGCGAACTTGGCAGTCTGGGACGTGCTACAGAACCTGCCGAGGGGCCGCCTGACCGGTGGGGTTCTCTATAACCTCCGTAAGGCTTTCGACTTTCCTTCTCCTCTGGGCATGGGAGCTTGGAAGAGGTCTAAGCCTGGGAGCGAGACAGAGCTGAACAGACGCACCCTCCACTGCAAAGGGGAACACTAAAATCACTTCTTACCTTTCAATAGCTCGTATTTTGAGCTACATTCCTTTGTCTTCAAATTGCAATATGAATTTGAAGATTCTGTGAAGTAAGAAGGAGATGAGGATACAACACTACTAGTATTGTTAATGCTCTAACTGCTCGTTAGTACGAGAGCTATAAAAACTTCTAAAGGAAGCGAAACTAATTCTATTTATTCTGACTTCCTCAAGAAGGAAGTTAGCTTAAACTTCCTCAATTAATTTTAACATTTACTACACGTTATTAATGAATAAATATTAAAATTTTCCTTTTGCACTATGTGAGTGTCTACCGAAAAGTTTGGTAGTTACACATAAACAATTCTTCGAAATTTTCGAAGCCAAAGTTATTAAAACAAATTAATATGTGTATGCCGAACCAAAGACCCAGTACTTCCCTGCAAAAGATAGCCCAGAAGATCGATGGCGATGAAATCCAAAAATCAAGTCAGGAGGAACTGCAAACCTTGTTTACATTCCAAGCGACAGAGAAAATATGATAGAAAACGGGAATGGTTCCTAATCCTGCCACCCAGGGCAGGACAGTAGATCACCTGATCTACCTGCAGCGTGTGCCGCGAAATTTGAATTTCTGTCGGGGACAACGGAGTCTTAGCTATGTATATATCTGACAGGTAAGTTGATTGTATGAAAATACTTTTTTCTCCACTAGTATTTGCAGTAAGAGTTGCACTCATATTGCTGATACATGATAACCAAAAGTCATTAGCAGCGTGAATATTGTTTTCTCAGCTTCAGCTACAACTGCAGCTTAAATTTAGCAGTACTACATTTCCTTGCCAATATTTTCTCCATACCAAATAAAGGTATAGTAGTGCAAAAATATTAAAGTCCTGTTCTAACAAACATCATTTGTAACATAACTACGGTAATTTTTTTACAATCGTACAAGGACTGAAATGCAAGCAAAACAATGGTCATCATCTTATGCAGAACAACTGTTAACGTTTCGTTGTTTATGGCTGCAGCGTTTAAACACAGATTATAACATTTAACGATACTTTTATCATTCTCGTTTGTTTTTTTAACCTAACTAGAAGATATGACAAACAAAGATATGGAGGAAACGTTAGCAGTCTGATAAAGGGGACTTTCTATCTCTCTCTCATACTAGGCCAAGATTTACCAGCAAGTTTATTGAATCTGACATTAAAAATTTGTAGAATTACCATGCAGTCCATAGTAAGTGATTAGGCAAATGAAATTCCACATTTCCAATACACAGTTATTACATATTAGGGCAAAATATCTGGCCGTGACACTGTCTAAGGCATTATTAACAAGTCTAAGAAACCGTATGGTGGATTATGGCACCCGTAGACTTTTGAATTTCAGTTAGAGGCAATTTTCGCATAGTGTCAGGCCCCCCAGGAAAGGAACCCGTCATTAACTGGGGGCTGCCCGTATAGTACCTTAAAACTATTACAGGCGGCCTGCGGTTAACGGCGCAATCACTCAACGGCAAATCGGTTTTACGGCGGTCGTCAAAAATATTCATTAAAAAAATAAGGCATTTTAAAGGTATCTTTATGGCACAATTTTCAGTTAACAGCGCCGCAAGCGCCGTTGTCTAATGAGTTCATACATTTGTAGAAATGCCGTTCAGACAATAAAGGTTATGCAAATTATATTAACAAATTTTATGGAGTTATTACGTAGGTATTAGGTTAAAATATGCGCCTCTGACACTGTTCTATGCCAAAAATGATATTGTCATGTTACAATAAAGTTTTATACATACTTACCTGACAGATATATACTTAGCTATAGACTCCGTCGTCTCCGACAGAATTTCAAATTTCGCGGCACACGCTACCGGTAGGTCAGGTGATCTACCGCCCTGCCCTGGGTGGCAGGACTAGGAACCATTCCCGTTTTCTAATCAGAATTCTTCTCTTCCACCTGTCTCCTGCGGGGAGGCTGGGGGGTGGGCCATTAATCTATATATCTGTCAGGTAAGTATGTATAAAACACTTTATTGTAACATGACAATATCATTTTTATACATTCAACTTCCCTGCCAGATATATACTTAGCTGATTAGCACCCATTGGTGGTGGGTAAGAGACAGCTAACTACTGAAATAGACAGGTAAACAACATATGTTGTAGGTATTTATAAACCTTGGTTCCTACCTTATTAGGCTGAAGACTTCGAGGCTACTGCCTTGTAGTCTGCTTAGCCTCAAGAGCCTCAGCGAGATAATGATCTATGGCTAAGAGTTCTTGTGGGTCTGCCAATGGGGTCTTATCCACTTACTCGGCAGAGCCTAAAGGCCTTGTCCATTGGGTGCTATTCCACTTACATGACAATACACCTTGTTCAAGGAGCACAAAACCGATCCCGATCACCTGATCCTAACATCCATGTTAGTTCTAAGATTGTAAGGAGTTATCCCCGAACTCCTCACAAACAACCAAAAAACTCGAAACATAATTACACTTTCATTACAAAATATACAAAAAAAAAAATTTTGTACTCCCCTATTAGTCATACATACCCTTGATCGCCTACCAGCAATGACACTCTGCGCCCGTGCAACAGTAGTGAGCTTGCTACTAGAAAACCAAGTCCATATCTGACAAGAGGGTTTATGTACGATAAAAAACACAAAATTAAGGATCAGTCTTTGCTCCAAGACCCAGTACTGTATCTGCTGATACAAAAGGACCTAGCGAGAAGCACTTCTCATAGGTCACTCTCACGTCCTTTAGATAATGAGATGCAAACACTGAAATTGCACCTCCAATATGTAGTCTCGATGATTTATTCTTCAGAGACATATTCTTTTGGAACGCCAAAGACGTTGCTACTGCTCTTACTTCATGCGTCTTGACTTTTAGAAGACCGAAGGATTCCTCCGAGCAGTTCTTGTGAGCGTCCGTAATAACGCTTCTCACAAAGAAAGCCAAGGCGTTCTTGGACATGAGTCGTTTGGGGTTCTTCACTGCACACCAAAGACCTTGTTGACAAGCTCCCCATCTGTCCTCTTCCTCTCTAAATAGAATTTAAGAGCTTCTCACTGGACAGAGAGATCTCTCTATCTCTCTGCCTACCAGGTTAGATAGGCCTTTTACCTCAAAACTTCTGGGCCAACGGTTTTGATGGGTTTTTCATTCTTTGCCAGAAACATTGTCTGGAAAGAACAGATGGCAGCATCTCCTTTGAACCCCACCGTGGAATCCAGAGCGTGTAATTCGCTCGTCCTCTTGGCTGTAGCGAGAGCCACTAGGAACAAGCATTTCCTAGTAACGTCTCGGAAGGACGCCAGATGTAAAGGTTCGAATTTGTCCGATGAAAGGAATTTCAGGACCACGTCTAGATTCCAACTAGGTGTTCTAGGAGTAGCTGCTTTCGACGTCTCAAAAGATCTAATTAGATCGTGTAGACCTTGTCGTTAGCAATGTCTAGGCCTCGACTCCTGAAAACCGAAGACAGCATGCTTCGGTATCCTTTTATTGTCGAGACAGATAGGTGTGACTCCTTTCTCAGAAAGAGGAGGAAATCGGCAATCTTCACTATAGAGGTACTGGAGGAGGACAGCTTCTGAACCTTACACCACCTCCTAAAGACTTCCCACTTCGACTGGTATACTCTTCTCGTCGAAGCTCTGCGGGCTCTAGCGATAGAGCCCGCAGCCGGGGGGGAGGGGAGGGTCGCGAGAAAAAGCCTCTCGCTCTGACAAGTCTTTCGATAGTCGAAAGGCAGTCAGAGCGAGACCTGGGAGGTTGTGATGAAACCTCTCGAAGTGGGGTTGTCTGAGTAGATCGTGTCTGTTTGGAAGTGATCTGGGGAAGTCCACTATCCACTCCAGTACCTCCGTGAACCATTCCTGTGCTGGCCAAAATGGGGCTATGAGTATCAACTTCGTGCTCTTCGAAGCTACAAACTTCCTGAGCACTTCCCCCAGGATTTTGAACGGGGGAAAAGCGTAAGCGTCCACACCCGACCAATCCATGAGAAACGCGTCTATTGTGAAGGCTCTCGGATCCTCTACTAGAGAGCAAAAGTTCTCTATTCTTTTGGAGAGGAACGTCGCAAACAGGTCTATGTGAGGTCTCCCCCACAGGGACCAAACCAAAGACTTCGACACACTTCTTCGTGAAGAGTCCATTCTGTGGAAGGACCTGGTTTCTCCTGCTCAGTCTGTCCGCTCTCACATTTTTGATCCCTTGAACAAACCTTGTGAGGAGAGTTATGCCTCTTTCTTCCGTCCAGGTTAACAGGTGTTTTGTCAACTGATAGAGGGAGAACGAGTGCGTGCCTCCTTGCTTTCTTATGTAAAGCCAGAGCCGTGGTGTTGTCTGAGTTGATCTGTATTACCCCGTCTCTGACTATCTTTTCGAAGGACTTTAAGGCTAGGTGTATGGCCACAAGTTCCTTGCAATTGATGTGCCAGGACACCTGTTCCTTCGTCCAGGTGCCTGACACTCCCTTGCTCCCAGCGTCGCTCCCCATCCCGACTCCGAAGCGTCGGTAAACAACACTTGGTCTGGGTTCAGCAGAGCAAGCGATAAGCCTTCGTTCTTTTGAAGCTGAGGGATCCACCACCTCAGATGATCTTTACTTCTTGTGGAAGTTGGAAGATGTCCGAGAGTTGACCCGTCTTCCAGTTCCACACCTCTTTGAGGAAAAACTGAAGAGGGCGAAGGTGAAGTCTCCCTAGCGAGAAGAACTTTTCCAATGAGGACAGAGTCCCTAATAGGCTCAGGTAATCCCTCGCTGAGCTGTCTTTTCTCTCTAAGAAGCTCGAGATTCTCGACAAACCTCGAGCGATTCTTTCTCGCGAAGGATATACCCGAAAACCCCAAAAGAGAATCCATCTGAATCCCCAGATAGACCAAGTTCTGGCTGGGGATCAGTTGTGACTTCTCGAGGTTGACGAGCAACCCTAGCGAATCTATCATGTTTCTTGTACTTCCAAGTCCCTCCAGCACTGACTCGTTCGACTTGGCCCTGATCAAGCCAGTCGTCCAAGTAGAGGGAGATGTTTATCCCCTCTAGGTGAAGCCATCTTGCTACATTCGCCATCAGGTTGGTGAATACTTGTGGGGCTGTAGACAGACCGAAGCACAGAGCCCTGAATTGAAAGATCTTGTCTCCTATCACAAAGCGAAGATATTTCTTTGACTGATGGTGAATGGGAACGTGGAAATAGGCGTCTTGCAGGTCAAGAGAGATCCAATCTCCTGGGCGAAGCGCCGACATGACAGAGGCGGACGTTTCCATACGAAACTTCTTTTTCTGTACGAAGCGATTCAGAGCGCTTACGTCCAGAACTGGCCTCCACCCCCCCGATGCCTTTGGTACTAGAAAAAGCGATTGTAAATCCCGGGATGTGGATCTTGTACCAGTTCGATGGCCTCTTTTTCCCACATTTGCTCCACCATCTGAAGGAGAGTCTTTCGCATTAACGGGTCTCTGTACCTCGCTGACAGTTCCCGAGCGTAGATGTTAGGGGCGGTTGTCGTCGAAGGGGATTACATATCCCTTCTTCAGGACCGACACTGACCAAGGGTCCGGCTCCCCTTTGTTTCCCATACTCCTGCAAAGTTCAGGAGTCTGGCGCCCACTGGTGCTTGGAGGAGCAACAAGTCACTTAGATCTCTTGAATGGTCTAAATGAAGACCTTCCTCTCTTTTCAGAGCTCTTCTTTCTGCAGGTGGAAGAGCCGTTGCACCTCCACGAAAGGGCTGCTGAGTAGGACGAGGTTCCTTCTTAACCGTCGCCACTACCGGTCGTCCTTTCTTGGACGTTTGAGTAAGTAGGTCTTGTGTCGCCTTCTCAGTTAGTGAGCGAGATATATCCTTGACTAACTGAGAAGGAAACAGATGATCTGATAGTGGGGCGAACAGTAAGGCAGTCTTCTGGCTCGGAGAAACCCCTTTCGATAAAAGGGAACCATACACTGATCTCTTTTTTAGGAGACCAGCACCGAAAAGTGAAGCCACTTCACCAGAACCGTCCTGTACTGCCTTGTCCATGCAGGACAGCACGCTATGGAGAATTTCTGGGTTCTTCAGAAACTCCGGATCCTTAGATTTGTTGGCCAGAACTCCGACGACCAATCCAGAAAATTGAACACCTCTAAAGTGACAAAAAGTCCCTTTAGCAAGTGGTTCAAC
This sequence comes from Macrobrachium nipponense, assembly GCF_015104395.2. Lineage (NCBI taxonomy): Eukaryota > Metazoa > Arthropoda > Malacostraca > Decapoda > Palaemonidae > Macrobrachium > Macrobrachium nipponense. The sequence goes on from NC_061108.1 coordinate 113,116,696, forward strand.
TCTGAAGTGCTCCACGTCGCTCTGACCGATCCTAAGGAGTGACGTCTAGAGGTGCCACTAAACTGGCAAAGTCGGCATCTGCAGAGGCGGGTAAAGAAAGACCCATAGTCTCTCCCGTCCCATACCAAATACCTCTCTTCCCGTGCAATCTGGAAGGAGGCATGCAGAATACCGTCTTTCCTAACTCCTTCTTCTTGTCCATCCAAGAATCTAAAGAATGGAGTGCCTTCTTCATTGATATCGCAGGCTTCATTTTCAAGAAGGCCGACGATTTAGCCGTAGCTGAGCTCGAAAAGAGCGAACGAGGAGAAGGAGGAGCTGCAGGACTAAGAGAATCTCCAAACTCTTGTAGTAGTAAAGAGGTCCAAGTACTTTGTAACTAGAAAGTCCCTCATTAGCAGGAGGATCGTCGTCAGACAACTCGTCTAACCCTCGATCCGACGAAGGAGAACGTTCCCGTTTGAGGAAGAGTCCTTCCAAGACCTCCTATGTTCTGAAGGAGAGGAGCTCCCATTTGGCGAAGAGTCATAACCTCCAGGACCGAGTCCCCGACTCTTGACTCCTGGCTCTTGACTCTTGCCTCCTGACTCCTGCCTCCTGGCTCCTGACTCCTGCCTCCTGACTCCTGACTCCTGCCTCCTGACTCCGGACTCCTGCCTCCTGACTCCGGACTCCTGCCTCCTGACTCCGGACTCCGGACTCCGGACTCCGGACTCCTGGCTCCTGCCTCTTGACTCCTGCTGGTTCTTGCCTCCTGGCTCTTGCCTCCTGGCTCTTGCCTCCTGGCTCTTGCCTCTTGGCTCTTGCCTCCTGGCTCTAGCCTCCTGGCTCTTGCCTCTTGCCTAGATGCCTCCACACTCTTGGCTCTTGGCTCCTGCCTCCTGGTTGACTCCTCATCCTGCTCTTGGCTCCTGCCTCCTGGGTGACTCCTCACTCCTGGCCGGTGCCAGACGTCTGATTGTTTTCATCCAGGTTTCGTACAGGAAACCTCACCTCGGGTAGGAGTATCGATCCTGGAGGTAGATACCTCCATACGTCTGGAGGATCTTTTAATAGGAAGGGAAGTGCTTCCTTCTAGGAGGCTCCTTTGACAGGACTCCTACAAATGACGAAATCTGCTCCTGCATCGCCATCATGAACCTCTTTGTAGCTTCCTCTTTATCCTCTTCGGAGGAGGGGAAGGAGGAGGGGAGGAGTCCATAGCCTCCACCTCCTGCCTCCTTCTCACTCTGGTTGTAAGAATGGCTCTTCTCGCCTTCTTAACTCCGATGGAGACTCCTCAGGGAAGTTTTCAGGGCTCGAGTCAATTGTCGCGCCCTCCCAACTCCTCTTGAGAGGCCGAGATCGATCGGAATCTCTCCAATCACGTCTCGGTGATGAAGAGCCCGACGACGAGAAACACTCACGTAGGACGCTTTTTACAATAGCTGTCCTTGGCAGTCTGGGTGTCACAGAAACCGCCGAAGGGGACACCTGATCGGTGGGGTGGATTCTCCAACCAAAACCTCCTTTCGGCTTTCAGACATTCCTTCTCCTCTGGGCATGTGACTTGGAAGAGGTCTAGACCTAGGAGCGTTGCTGAGCCGACCAGATGCCTCCACTACACTGGGGACACTTATATCACTGGTCTAATGACAAATCACTAGCCTTACCTTGTATGGCAGCCATTTTGTTTTCCATTATTTTGAAGGCTGCTTTTAGATCTGCAAGTTCTTTCGCTGGATCTACAGGTTCTGCAATAGGAAGGAAGGGGCTGCAATGGAAGGAGAAGTAGCAATACTTACCCTTGGGGAAGATCCCAAGCTTGGAATTAGTTCAGATCTAGAACTACTTAAACTTCTATGAGAAGCCTTCCTCGCTCTCTCTCTTTCTAACTTTTTCAAATCATTAGTTTTAGATTCTTTCCATTCGTTCTCACTCAAATTCTCACATCTTTACAAGTATTAGTAAAGAACATTCATACTCCCTGCACCTCTTGCATACCGTGTGAGGGTCTACCGAAGCTTTCGGCAACCTCACCTTACAGCCTACATTCACACAACGTCTCACAACCATACCAGAGTCAGACCATATTTAAAGAAAAATCCAAAATCAAGTCCACAAAACAGTCCACAAAAGCGTATGCCAATCCAACAATCCAGATACGTCACCAAAAGTCGGTCAAGAAGATCAATTGCGGCGAAAAAAGAAAACCAATCGGGAGGAACCAACAACAATGTTGATGGTCCGGCGACAGAAAGAATTCTGATTAGAAAACGGGAATGGTTCCTAGTCCTGCCACCCAGGGCAGGGTGGCGGTAGATCACCTGACAATACCGGTAGCGTGTTGCCGCGAAATTTGAAATTCTGTCGGAGACCACGGAGTCTTATAGCCTAAGATATACTGGCAGGGAAGTTTAATGTATAAAAAATTATTAAGAGTTACATAAGTGCAAATTTACTATGGTTGTGTTGATTTATAAAAAGTTCATGCTTTTGGTTTTAAAAATGTGTGAAAATGTATTACGTGAAAGGTATTTTTATTTCTGTACAGATATAGGATACAAAGGAAAGGCAGCTTTTGAAACTGCCCTTCACATTATCAAATACGATGTTTTTTCATGTTCTTTCCTGTGAGCCGCCGCCTGCCGCTCTTCCGAAAATATAGATTTAAAAAAAAAGTGCAAATTAGCGATCGATGTGTCGATTTTATAAATGTTCATGCTTTTATGTTTAAATGTGTAGAAAATGTATTACGAATAGGGTATTTTCGTTTCTGTGCAGAAATATGATAAAAAGGCAGCTTTTGAAACTGCCCTTCAAGTTATCGACTACGATGTTTTTTCAAGTTCGTTCTTGTATGCCGCCGTCTGCAGCTCTTCCGAAAATAAAGTTAAAAAAAAAAGTCCAAATTTAGCGATCGATGAGTCGATTTTTTAAATGTGTATGCTTTTATGTTTTTTAAATGTGTATGCTTTTATGTTTAAAATGTGTATGAAAATATATTACGTAAAGGTATTTTCATTTCTGTACAGAAATAAGATACAACTTAAGGCAGCCTTTGTAACTACGCTCCCATGTTGTCAGGGGATGTTTTTTGTTCATGCTTCCGTTCTTGTCCGCCAGTTCAGAAAAAATCCGCATGTGTTATTATTATTATGCATCTTTTCCATAAATCCTTTAAAAAGTTATACATTATTTCACTGTATCCAAGAATATTGTATGTATTTTCATATTATTGTATTTTAAAATACTACGGCAAATTTAAGCCAGTATTCCGCGGAGCGGCCAATATTGTGGTTTGAAATCAGCTGATGAATAAGAGTTTGTTTCACCCATAACGCAATTCTGAGCGAATGCTCTTGCTTCTACTTAGCATAAACGAATATCTATATACGTGATTAATATGAGGACAAAGTTATTTTTTCTTATGACAGCGTGTTTTTAGGTGGAAATATTTATTGAATATATCTCGATGTGAATGTGAACTTACTTTTTTTCGTTAACAGATTACGTTGGCAGCATGTTTATTGCGTAAAAAATTACGTGATTCAGTTCGCAATAATCCTTTATATCGTCATACGAACTTTATGTTATTTATCTTATAGCGGCGTGAAACCAACAGTAAACTGTGTTCTTTCAAGCACAATAGTTTTGATTAAAATGATTTTATCCCAATTTTATTTACGGTTGTGTTTGATGGCAGACTTTTACTGCAGTTTTATCCTTGTTGCCGATGTACGATAATAGTCATTAGCAGCTTGAACAGTTTTCTCAGCTTCAGTTATAACTAGGTTTAAATTTAACAGTATATTTCCCGATTGATCTTTAATCTATATTCATCTCTGATCTATAGCGAATAAAGTTATTACATTAAGATATCTCAGTTCTATTCTATACATAACGCCATTTATAACAAATACGGTAATGTTGTACTGTAGTACGATGATTGAAATACAAGCCAAACAAATGTTATCCAGTTTGGTAACTTGGGTTGTACGTTAGAGAGAGAGAGAGATGAGACGAGAGAGAGAGAGAGAGAGAGAGAGAGAGAGAGAGAGAGAGAGAGGAGAGAGAGAGAAGAGAGAGGAGAGAGAGTAGAGAGAGCAGAGAGAGGAGAGAGAGACGAGAAGAGAGAGAGCGAGAGAGAGAAAGAGGATAGTAGAGAGAGATAGAGACCGATGAGGAGAGAGAGAGAGAGAGAGCGAGAGGAGAGAGAGATGAGAGAGGAAGAGAGAGAGATGAGAGAGAGGAAGAGAGACGAGAGAGAGGAGAGAGAGAGAGAGAGGAAAGGGAGAGAGAGGAAGAGAGAGAGAGAGAGAGAGATGATGAGATAGAGTAGAGAGAGAGAGAGAGAGAGAGAGAGAGAGAGAGAGAGAGAGAGAGAAAAAAAAAGTCTTTTCTCGTTCGGTTGTTCATGGCTGTACACATTCACGCAACGAGTATGACGTTAAAACCATACTTTCATCATTCTCTTTTGCTGTTATTGAACTTATGTAACTAGAAGATGGATAAAGTTAGGCCATTGTAATTTGATCTCTCATAAAATCGGACTATCTAAGACTAATGATCGTAACCTGAACACTACAGCTACCTGTACACTGTATAAACTTTATTATATCTTTACATACTCTAGACATCCACATGTACTGTACAGTAAATTCTATAGTACTATACTGCATAAATATAATTTTACTTATTGCGCCGTTGTGGGATTACGGCGCCTTTTGACTGGTCTAGAGTTTCGAAAGAAGGTGTACGGTGGCCGTAGGCTTTAAAATCGCTCAGCGTCGAAAATCACTTGGCGTCGGTGGCCAGGAACGGAACCCCCGCCACTAACCGAGGGCCGCCTGTATATGGGTACTCATTATTGATTGAGCCAGCCTAGCCTAAGTAGCTTGAAGATACACTTGTAATTACTGCACCTTAAAAGTATCCAAACACATTGTCTGTTCCTATTAGTAGTAGTAGAACAGATTTGTCCTTGAAACGGCTCCTTGCTCATTTTATTCCTCCTTTGTATGGTTGTGTGTTCAAGTTTTATGTCTATAATGTCCACTGGTGGATCTAGACATCTTTCGTGGGGGCACAGACCCAAATTGTCTCGCGTATTCGACCGTCATCATCACCCACACTTTTGTTATGAGAAATCCCAGAAGATGCAGCAGACAACAGTGTGGAAGACAACTTCGAACTCTTGATCGGTGCTCTATCATCCTTACGGTAAACTCTAGTAGGCTGTGGAGATCGGGAGCCATTGCAAGCTGGAACACATACATTTATGTGCAATGGAGAGACAAGTCTGTGTAGAGAAGACGGCAAAACACTACTCTCATTCTTGGAAGAAGAAACAATACAACACTCCTCTCATTCTTCGAAAGAAGAAACAAAGTCCTGAATCCTCCAATGTCTGACTTGTACAAGTAAGAGGAGGAGACTGAGTGGGAGAAGGCTCTCTCCTACTTCAATGCTTCTTGGTAGGAGAGGAGAGGAGGAAGGGAAAGGCACTCCTTCTACGCCATCTCTTTGTAGGAGGAACTGCATCTCTCTCCTGAAAACCAGAGTCAAGTTCATTAAACATCGCCTGAAAGAACATCCACGAGGAAGGCAGAGCAAACGACAGACGTGGATGGTAATGAAGTCACTGCCTGAAACTGAGGGAGAACAGACACCACAGGCAATGTCATAGCCTGAGTGGAAGCTGGGAGTGATGTTATGACATTAGGCATGGTAACACAAGCCAATGGCCTCACTGGTAGGGAAATAAGTAGCGACCCAGCAGTTGACGATGTTGACTGCTCTGGCCCACTTGTAGGCATCACACTCGTACCAAAGTAGTGTAGGCCAGGAGGACAGAGGACTGTGGGTGGGACTGGGGGAGGCTGGCAAGCAGGCAAGAAATGCACCAGCAAACCATCCACGGAGGGTGAACCCGGTAGGCTTAGGGACGTCCAAACTGCCGCCATTTTGCTAGACTCCAAAACTGAAACAAAGGAAGTTGGAGGGGGAGCCTCCTCTCCTGAGGGAGTGTAATCATCTCCCACAAGAGATGGGGCCTTACTAAACATAAAACTATCCTGTGAACTGCCCAATACTTTAAATATGAATCAATGGAAGAAAAGGATAGGGACACAATAACAAAAGATACAGGAGGAAGACTACTGGAAGAAGAATTATTGGAAGAATCCATGATCAAAGGAGACACACGCACACTCAAAAATGCAAAGAAATAAGGACCAAACAACACAAAAAGCTTGGGAAGGAGATTGCTAAACTGCTACTCCCCAAGGCAGTTAAAGAAAGACTGATGCGTCACGAGGTCCCAAGCTTGGTCGGTGGCCAGCTTTCACTTCATATACATATGGGTTGCCAGATGCCACAGATTCCTTGCCTTGCTTTACAATCTTTTAGTGTTTAACCGGTTTCCAGCTGGCAATAGAAGATTATCCTATTGTTAAGACCAAAGGTTTGTTCCACATACAAATGACTTTCTCTTTAGCAAATCGTTGCAATATACTTGTATACCACTGTCACCCTATGGAGGAGTAATGATAGTAGTTTAAATTTGAAGTCGTCTCCAAGGGTTGAGAGAGAGAGAGAGAGAGAGAGAGAGAGAGAGAGAGAGAGAGAGAGAGAGAGAGAGAGAGAGAGAGAGAGAGATGGTTTTGGCAGAAGTCATCCGTTGGTGGTCAGTTGATGTGTTATTCGATTGATTTTGGTGTTGTAAAGTCGTTGTGCGTGTGTCTGTCTGGTTGTGGCAAGGTTGAAGAGGTTGGTAGTGCATTTCGGTGTCTGTGAGTGGTGGTTGGGGCAATGTTGGTGTTGGTGGGTTGTTGTGCTGGGGGCAAGTCTTGTGGTTGTCGCGTTATTTCGAGCTGTTGGCGTTCGTCTGCTCAGTGATTTGTCTGCTTGTTAAGTTGTTGTGGGGTTGTGGTTCTCGGTTGGTTGGGTTGTGTTAGTGATTATCGGCGGTGGTTGCGTCTCGGCTAGCCTATATCCAGCGGACAGCACAGCCTAGCCCTGAGTATCTGGAGCCTGAGGCGAGTACGTGTTTGTGTTTTTTGTTCGCCATTTCGTGGAACCAATTGTTCTGCAGGTAAAAAGTAACGTAAAGGGGAAAGTGTGGCTGTGGGAAATTCAGTCAGCTTGTACGATTAACGTAACTGTGGGGAGTTTGCTTGCTTTTTTTTTTTTTTTTTTTCTTCTTTTTTTTTTTTTTTTTTTTTTTTTTTTTTTACTTAGTTTTGATTCTGCCACAACCCAGTCTAACGTTACTTTTGTGACCAAGGGATCACAAAAATAGTAAAATACAGTATAATGCATTGAAAAAATTTTTGATATTTTTCTTGCCTATCTATTCAGAAAGATATTTTTCACCGATGCACTAAAATTCTTAATAAATATGAAATGTTGTCAATACATACCTTAATATGAAACTCTTACCTTTCATGAATTTTTTAAGACCTGAAATACTCATTTCTTTAGTCATCATTCTTGGTCAATGCTTCCAACACAATGGAATAATAGGACGATGTAACAGTCACCATATCGTAAGTTACATTTAATGATATTATACCTCCTTCCTTTTTTGTCTTTATAGGCTGCTTTTCAGCAGCATTATTGAGGGTCAATTCTTCTGTTGCAGGGAATGAATGATACTTGTAGTGTACGTGGGTTTGAGTTGACAGGGACAAATGAGACTTCAGGGAGATGGAAACTGAGTAGTGAGGATGTAGTTGATATGATGGATAAGTCTTTGCGGGAGTTTGACAGGAGTATGGATGAACTGAGTGGTTTGGTAGCCAAAATAGGGGAGATGTTGGAACCAGAGTTAGAAGATATCGGTGAAGTAGTGAATGGAATGTGGGAGGATGAGTGAGGGAGATCATGGGAGTTTAAATGAAAGTGGTTTGGAAGAAGTGAATGGCAATGTAACTGAAAGAATGTATGATGGTCCTCAAACAAGATCCAGGGGGCCCTGCATCTGACTATCCTTGGGTGTTGCGAAAGGCATTTAGTGTGGATGTTGCGAGTGTAAGGAGACATTGTCAAATGTAATGGGGGAGGTAATATGGAGGAGTAATGATAGTAGTTTATATTTGACATCTCCAAGGGTTGAGAGAGAGAGAGAGAGAGAGAGAGAGAGAGAGAGAGAGAGAGAGAGAGAGAGAGAGAGAGAGAGAGAGAGAGAGACATGGAAGAAGAAATGGGAGTGGTTGAATGGCGGTCGTAAGCATGTCTGTTGTGGCGCGCTGTTGTGTATATCAGTGGCGGGAGTCTGTTAGGGGATCGGAAGTAGTAAGGCGTTCGTTGAAGGCATAGAGTTGGTTTTGGCAGAAGTTATCCGTTGGTGGTCAGTTGATGTTGTGTTATTCGATTGATTTTGGTGTTGTAAAGTCGTCGTGAGTGTGTATGTCTGGTTGTGGTGGAAGAGGTTGGTAGTGCATTTCGGCATCTGTGAGTAGTGGTTGGGGCAGCGTTGGTGGGTTGTTGTGCTGGGGGTAAGTCGTGTGGTCGTCACGTTATTTCGAGCTGTCAGCATTCGTCTGTTCAGTGATTTGTTGGGTTGTTAAATTGTTGTGGGGTTGTGGTTCTTGGTTGGTTGGGTTGTGTCAGTGATTATCAGTGGTGGTTGTGTCTCAGCTAGCCTATATCCAGCGGACAGCACAGCCTAGCCCTGAGTATCTGGAGCCTGAGGTGAGTACGTGTTTGTGTTTTTGTTCACCATTTCGTGGAACCAATTGTCCTCCAGGTAAAAAGTAACGTAAAGGGGAAAGTGTGGCTGTGGGAAATTCAGTCAGCTTGTACAATTAACGTAACTGTGGGGAGTTTGCTTGCTTTTTTTTTTTTTTTTTTTTTTTTTTTTACTTAGCTTTGATTCTGCCACAACCCAGTCTAACATTACTTTCGTGACCAAGGGATCACAAAAATAGTAAAATACAGTAAAATGCATTAAAAAAATTGACATTTTTCTTCCTATCTATTCAGAACAATATTTTTCACCGATGCACTAAAATTATTTATAAATATGAAATATGTCGAGGTGCGGCAGGTGACGAGAGGTAGCATGAAAGAAAGTGATCAGTGGAAGTATGACGAGTTGAGAGAAAGAATTGAGGTGGATGAAAATGTTGGTGATGAGAGGGAGAGGTTGATGCAGATGTTGTGGGATAGGCAGGGTGCGTTGAGTCAGGGTGACGAGGATTTCAAGGGATCTAAGCTTCCAGAGTTCAAGATAGTTTTGAAAGACAATACCCTCATATATCAGCGTACCAGACACTTTTCTGCGCCTATTGCCCGAGAGATTGAGGAACAGTGTGGGGATCTTGAGAGTGGGAGTAATTGAGAGGAGCAAGAGTGCTTGGAATAGTCTCATAGTCCCAGTTCGCAAGACAGATGGGAGTTTGAGGATGTGTGGGGATTACAGGAAGGTGAATGAAGTGACTGTGAAGGAGATAACTGATGAATGTGGTTTCTGATTTTGTGTATTATAAGATGCATGGGATGAGTGTGTTCACAAAATCAGATTTGGTAAGGGGCTATTACCAGATTCCTCTTGAGGAAGGGAGCAGGTATGTTACTGCATTTTCGAGTGGTAGCTGTCACTATCAATTTAAGAGGTTAAGTTTTGGATTGGCTAACATGCCTGCTGCCTTCCAGAGGGCGATGAACGTAGTTTTAGCTGGTTTTGATAGAAGGAAGGTGACTCTTTATGGATGACATTTTGATTGCAAGTGAGACTGTTGAGGAGAAATATGGAACTGCTTGAGAAGGTGTTAGAACAGTTGGAAGAGATTGGAGTGAAAGTGAAGTATTCGGTGGTTGAGAAGGAGCTTGCAGCAATAAGGTTTAGTGTGAAAGTGTTTTTGCATGGGCTAAAATTTGTCGTAAGGACAGACCATTGGCCATTAGTGTATATGATCAATAAGGAAAGTGTGAATGCTAGGATCGCAAGGCCGATTGAGGATTTGAGCGAGTTTGATTTCAGCTTAGAATATGTGCCGGGGAGTAAAAATGTGATTGCCGATACAATGTCTAGGATGCATGGGAAGGACAGTGGTGTCGTGAAAAGTGACTGGGATCCAAATATGGTGCCGGAGAGGTTAGTTGTAAAAGAGAGGTTTGAGGGGAATTACAGTGTGTGAGAATGTTTGTTTTCAGCATTGAAAGACTTGGAAGGTAGGGGTCTAGTTGAAGAAGTACCCGGTAGTGCGAATGAGTTGCGAGTGAAGTTGACGAGTGATGTGCAGAAGGAAGTGGCATGTGCGGGGACAAGGTGGGGAAGGAGAAAGGTTACATGAATTGTTGGCAGCAGTAGCCGAGTTATTTGGAATGAAAGCGTTTTTGTATTTTGGATGGGACAGACCAGTTGAGTATCAAGGAAGGGTGGGTGCAGGTAATGAACATGGGGTTTTGCCGATTCAGTGTGGGAAATGTGGTTGTAGTTGGTTGGTTACAAAAAGAGACTGTGAAGGGGATTTGAGTCAGATTTCTGGAAATGGGGAATTAACTGAGGATGAATGTGGTGAGGAGGATTGTGATGTGGATAACCAGGTGGACATGGCATTGAATGTGTGTATGCATGGGACTTGAGGGAAAGTGGTGACATTTGTCAGAATAAATGATAGCGAGTACTGTAGTTTGACTGACACGGGGGCACAAGTTTCCTTAGTGAGTGGGTCAGTGGTGAGTGAACTTGAGAGATGCGATTGGGAAGCGAAAAGGCAGTGTACAAGTGTAAGAATACATGGGTTAGGACAAGGAAGTGTTTTGGTATGGGAAGAGGTACAGCTAAAGGTCAGGTTAGGAGAACTTGAAGTAATACATAACTTTATAGTTACAGGAGAAAATGATATGCCATCTTGCTTTTTAATAGGGATAGATTTTTTGAGAATCCATGATATAGACGTAGATATAGGAACCGGAATTCTTTGAAAGGGGGGCAGACAAGTAGCAAGGATTCAAGATAGTAATGTATTTGTAGCGAACTTTGTGGGTACGATTGATATTGCTAGGAGTGAGAATGATCTGTTGAGTGAGGAAGAGATTGAGGAAATGCAAGATAAGTGCCTGGAGATAAGTATGTTGCGACAATGTTTCGGGAGAAGCACGGTGGAAGATTGGCCATGTGAGTTGGATGTATATAAGAGGGTTGCTAAACGGTTTGTGGTGTGTAAAAACAGTACTTTTTGCATCAGGAAGGGGTGTATGACAGGGAGTGTATGTGCCGGTGTTTTCTGTTGAGTCAGCTGTGAGTATGTTTGTTGGTGCAGGATTGGTTTGGGCATATGGGGAAAAATAAGTTGTGGGAATGCACGAGAGAGATTGTATGCCCCTGGGTTGAAAAAGATTTGTATGGATGGGGCTGTCACGTGTGAAGACTGTCAGAGGGGAGAGTATCGGAGTGTGCATGCAAGTCCACCTGTGTTCCAATTGCAGATGAAAGAGCCGTTTGAAATGCTTGCGATTGATTGCGTTTCTTTGCCTAGGACTGCAAGAGGACACGTGAGGATGCTCGTGATGGTGGATCACATCAGTAAATTTGCCTATGTGGTTCCCATCAAAGATAAGAGGAGTGAAACTGTTGCACAAATGGTGGGTCAAGTGATGCTGCCCATGTGTGTGTGTAACCTGGCAAAAATGTTGAGTGATAGTGGACCTGAGTTTGTGGGATGGGAATTTGAAGAAATGTTGAAGGAATGGGGTATTGTGAATGTCTATCCTACTCCGTATGTGCCCAGTGCGAATGGTTTGGCTGAAAGGACAGTTAGGATGATGACTGAGATTTTGTGAATGATGAGTAAGGGCGACAAGGATTGGGATATGTACGTAGGACGTGCAGTGTGGGTATATAATGCCACACTGCAGAAGAGTATAGGTGTCTCCTTGTAAATATCTGTTGAATTTTGAAAGGATTGTCAGGCTGTGGTTGGGTCTGTCAGAAGGTGATCGGGATTTGTGGAAGAAAGCGAGTGAAAGGTTCGAGAGTTTTAAGATTTGGGATAAGGTGTTGTGGAAGAAAGTGAGTGAAAGGTTTGAGAGTTTCAAGATTTGCAATGTGTTGCAAGAGGTGGTTGGGATGGGGAGAATGAATGTGAATAAAGGGAGAAATTTGTAGGGCCTTTTGAGATTTTGGAGGTGGGACCAAGTGGATTGAGTTATGTTTTGCGGAAATTGCAAGTAGGTGGGGGAATGGATGAGGTTAGGGCACGCCATAACCAACTCCATAAGTGGAGGAAGTACCAGTATGTTCAGGAGAATGCAATGAGCGAGTGGTTGAGGGTGAATAAGTATGAGCCGACTGTCTGTGAACAAATGGGTCTGTGAGATCGACAGTAGGTATTGGTAGAGTATGGAAGAAAACAGAGGAGTGTGGAGGTAGGAAGAGGAAGTGAAAAGCGTGAATGGCATGGTAAGGGGGTTGGTGGTAGGGTGCAAACGGTTGATAATGCGTGTGCTACTGATGACTTTGAGGGAATGAATGATACTTGTAGTGTATGTGGGTTTGAGTTGACAGGAACAAATAAGACTTCAGGTAGAAGGAAACTGAGTAGTGGGGAGGTAGTTGATAGGATGGGTAAGTCTTTGCAGGAGTTTGACAGAAGTATGGATGAACCGAGTGGTTTGGTAGTCGAAATAAGGGAGATGTTGGAACCAGAGTTAGAAAATATCAGTGAAGTAGTGAATGGAAGTTGGGAGGATGTTAGTGAGAGAGATCATGGGAGTTAGAATGAAAAGTGGTTTGGAAGAAGTGAATGGCGATGCAACAGAAAGAATGTATGATGGTCCTCCAACAAGATCCAGGGGGCCTGCATCTGACTATCCTTGGGTGTTGCGAAAGGCATTTAGTGTGGCTGTTGTGAGTGTAAGGAGACTTGGTCAAATGTAATGGGGGAGGTAATAAGGAGGAGTAATGATAGTAGTTTATATTTGATGTCTCCAAGGGTTGCGTGAGAGAGAGAGAGAGAGAGAGAGAGAGAGAGAGAGAGAGAGAGAGAGAGAGAGAGAGAGAGAGAGAGAGAGAGAGACATGGAAGAAGAAATGGGAGTGGTTGAATGGCGGTCGTAAGCGTGTCTGTTGTGGCGCGCCGTTGTGTATATCGGTGGCGGGAGTCTGTTACGGGGATCGAAAGCAGTGAGGCGTTCGTTGAAGGCATAGAGTTGGTTTTGGCATATATAAGTAATCTGTTAATGGTTCAGTTGATGTTGTTATATTTGATTTTAGGGTTGTAAAGTCGTTGTGCGTGTGTATATGTCTGGTTGTGGTGAGGTTGAAGAGGTTAGTAGTGCATTTCGGTGTCTGTGAGTGGTGGTTGGTGCAGTGTTGGTGGGTTGTTGTGTTGGGGTAAGTCGTGTGGTTGTCACGTTATTTCGAGCTGTTGGCGTTCGTCTGCTCAGTGATTTGTTGGGTTGTTAAATTGTTGTGGGGTTGTGGTTCTTGGTTGGTTGGGTTGTGTTAAGTGATTATCGGCGGTGGTTGTGTCTCGGCTAGCCTATATCCAGCGGACAGCACAACCTAGCCCTGAGTATCTGGAGCCTGAGGTGAGTATGTGTTTGTTTTTTGTTCGCCATTTCGTGGAACCAATTGTCCTGCAGGTAAAAAGTAACGTAATGGGGAAAGTGTGGCTGTGGGAAATTCAGTCAGCTTGTACAATTAACGTAACTGTGGGGAGTTTGCTTGCTTTTTTTTTTACTTAGCTTTGATTCTGCCACAACCCAGTCTAACATTACTTTCGTGACAAAGGGATCACAAAAATAGTAAAATACAATAAAATGCATTAACAAATTTTGATATTTTTCTTGCCTATCTATTCAGAACAATATTTTTCACCGATGCACTAAAATTCTTAATAAATATGAAATTTTGTCAATACATACCTTAATATGAAACTTACCTTTCATGAATTTTTTGAGACCTGAAATACTCATTCCTTTTTTGTCATCATTCTTGGTCAATGCTTCCAACACAATGGAATAATAGGATGATGTAACAGCCACCATATCGTAAGTTACATTTAATGGTCTTATATCTCCTTCCTTTTTTGTCTTTATAGGTTGCTTTTCAGCAGTATTATTGAGGGTCAATTCTTCTGTTGCAGATGCAGAATTTTGGTCATCCTGAAATAAGAACCATTTCCCATAGTATATACCTTCATCTACAGATCAAAACTTAATATAATGCACTATTTCCTGATACATAAAAACAGACATTCAAAGATATTACTATAGCAGATTTACAATATAGTTACGTATGGCAATCTACAGCACATTATTAAATTATGCACTAAAGTACTTGAGGCATATTTCCACTTAACAGTGTACGTATTGTTAACCATGAACAGAGTACAAGAGTTCTTCCAAAGTAAATATCCCTGACTAGATAGGCAGAGCAATAATAACGGCCAGCATTTGTAACTATACTAAATGAAATTCATCACTGCTGCTTCAGCGAGATTCAGATGAATAATACACTATTTCAATTCATGATTAAGTAATGGTTAGTATGCATTCATCTTTTACCAAGTTATTACCATGGTACTATATAAAGTGATGAAAGTGTTAAAATGTTTGCATCCAATTGGAAATCTATGATGCACCTCTGGTCATTCCAATGAGTTGAGAACAGATAGAACCATGCATGGAAGGAGTTAAAGGCAGATTTTTACTATAGGTGAGAGGGCAACTTGTTTAACCCCTAATGGATGGACATACTCACACAAGTAGCAATGAGTAGCAATACTAACAGGTTTTGGGTGACGGATGGAGTCACTCGAGGTGAGTAACAATATTATGCGCCATCAATTTAGGGGAATCAGGTGGGAAAGAGGTGCCACTACTTCTATAGACCATTAATTCACTAATGTCAACTTTTACACTGGCTAAGACGAGATTTTGGGTAGCTCAGGGCTTAGTTGTGATCTTTCCTTCAAGGGAGGATGTACAGACTTCTTTGTTTCACACGATTTCTTTGTATAAATTTGCTCATACATATATAAGGGGTTGCTCTTTGTTTTAGTTATTATCTTTTATGATAGTTATGTCAGTTATAAATGTAATTTTGCAAGGAAAACTGCAAAGAAATTAGAAAAACTCATAAAAAAAGTTACTGCATCTACATTTTCAGTCAATTTATGTAAATATTTTATAACAAATAGGCTCAGAATTAGTTAATTTTATTTCTCATGTCTTGATATCATGAGAGCTGTAATTACAATTTTAGAAAAGATAAATTTATCTATATTGAAAAAATCATGTATAACTTCATAAAATTTACAATTGTCTTGTAAAAGAGGGCCAACAAAGGGGTTGCAAATAGTAATTTTCAGTGAAAGAGGGCCCACAAAGGGGTTGCAAATAGCAATTTTCAACTTCGTGTGGCAGGTAGGGAAAATTTATTATAATTTTTAAAATTTTTTCTTCCACTTTCCATTGACAGGTTTTTTGCCGTCCTGTGATGCTGAATATTGATTTATTATCAATTACCCAGGCTCTTAAGGGTTAACATCTGAATACCCACTCCAACTGTCTTTATCATTAGCACTGCAAAATAGTAGACATTTTTTATTGAGGAAAAGAGTGATTGTTTTCATTAATGTCATTTTTGGAGAAAAAAATTGCAGTAAATATTCTTTTTTCAAGAAATTTTGTGACTAAGCCCATTAGTTTATATGAGCCTTTCCAACTGTCAGCACTTCCCTCAGATGCTCCAAAAAGAGCAGCTCTCTCTCTCATCTAGCCAGGCATACTGTACCATCCGACGAGGACCGTACATCCAGCACAGACCATACATCCAGCACAAGTCCTATTACACTCTGTGCCATCTGGTAGGTGGAAAGAGGTGGCAGAAACTCAAAAAAATGACCAGTCTGTATTACTGGTACTGAAAACATTAATAGTTAGTTTAAAACTACATAATAAACACTACAGTTTTAGTACTTTATTGGTCTGGAATGAAACCAGGAATAAGTAAACGGTTTCAATAATAAGTAAACCTTTACAGCAATTAGTTTCTTCAATAACAAACAAGGTTAATAAATAATGTGTATGTATCACTGAATTGGAATTGCCAAAGCCACAGTCTAAATTGAATGGTTATACGTACTCTAGAACTAAATTTTTTTACAATTATATTATCAAACATTCAATATATCATGACAAAATTTTGCAAAAACTTTAGCATATACCACAATAGGCAGGTAACCTTTAAACTTGTTGACCCATTATGAATTGGGCTTTACCCCTACTTCAATCAAATCCATGATGAATACTACAGGTACTCTGCACTTAACGACGTACCATTTTATAACATCTCCAGTTATGTAGCAACATGGAGAAAAAACAAAGAAAAAAATCCTTAAAATGGAAAAAATATTGCCTAATAGTGGCCTGGAGAAGGGCTATTCAGTGCCGGTAATCTAGCCTGACCTAGGTTTTAAAACCTTGAAATCTATGGTTAACCCACAAATTGCAGCGTGTCACTTAAATCAACGCTTTATATGCTACACAAGGACGATGTCAATCACATTTTCAAATATCACGTTAAATTTAGTCCCTCCCCTTAGCTCTGTTTCAGTGATGTCAACAGTCTCACCAGCCATTCAGCTTGCTTTTAAACATAAAAGAGGCCAGATTTCTTTTAATCATAAGTATAAGAATAGCATAATTGTATGCCTTCTGTCAGGCCCAGGGGGAGGGACCAGGGAGGCTTTTATATCCTGAAGTTACGTTCGAAAATTTATACAAATCTTTGTTTATATTGTAAATTTTGGTGATAATGGCTTTTGATGATGATGCTTATACTTTTCCATCAAATAGTGACAGTCAGATAATTACGTATAGTGAAAGTGATGACGGTGATATTGGTTTACAAGTTAGTGTGTTTATGTCAGTTCTCACTCTCACACAGATTCAATCAATTAATAACTGCTATATATATATTATGTAATTTCATACAGGTTTCTTGAAAAGCTAAGGAGTAACATTGTCATGAAAAAATGTGAAATTATCTCAGAAAATACAGCATAAAACATTCCAAAACTAATATGCATTTTTTGAAAAACTTTTTCTTTCCAAAATACACTTTTTAAATATCCATTTTCAAAATATCTTATATTTAATTTTTTATTATTAATCTACAAAACAAGGAGAATACAACCATGTATAACATTAGGTGACATGTTAAAAAAATTAGCGAGAAAATACTGGTTCCATTACTGATGTTGCTAATGAACCATATTTCCATCATCCCTAAGTGGCAAACCCTTGGCACCTCTTGGGTTAAAATAATAAGGCTTTAATATACTTTGTAAAGAAAAGCTATACAGTTAAACCTCTTAAAACTGGCATTCTATTGTCTGGGAACTCCCGATTCAGCTGCCATTAGTTCGTTGCGCAGCCAACAGGTTGGTGCGGCGCCAAGTATTGTTAACAACTTTCAAGACTGCAAAAATTATGCCACATCTTTGTTCTTATGAAAATTATTAGCAATAAAAGAAAATGTCAAATTTTTTTATATATTAACTTGAAAATAAATACGTACACTTTTAAATATTCCACACAAGAAGTCTCTCTACCAAGTCAACCCTTTTAATCAAAACAATTGATAATTTCTTTTATACAACTGTGTATTTACATATTCGATGTCACCCATGAAACCAGATGATACTAGAGGTAGGAAGTTCAAGCATAAATCTGTATCTATGCTAAAAAATGTTTATATCCCATTAACATTCACTTTCCTCAATAGATGGCGGTGCGCTTTTACGTTTCGACGGCAACATTCAAATGCACTGTGATCACCAAAATTCATTCATTTTTTCATCTATCTTCTACAATAAAAATAAATGACAAAGCAACTAATAGCAATAATTATGAAATACGTACAGGTACTCCTCATTTGACGAAGTTTCAATATGATGACTTTTGTTTTGATATACGAATCTATTGTTTTGATTCCCATGTTGTATACATCACGGACTGACTCGTGCCTGCCTCAGCAAGTGTCACTCAATAAACAAAGCTCCTTTATAGGGCTTTTCATTTCGACATCCCACCACATAACATGGTGGCAAGGGAAAAAAGTATCAAGAATGTATACAGTAAAAGTCGGCACCAGATTTTGAAGTGGCTAAAATTGTTGTATCGAGTTCAACTGTGTCTTCTCCACATTGTTTCGGAAGATAGACCTTCTGATGATCAACACTTTCGACATACAAGTGTGAAGGATTGCGATCATCAAGAGGATATAACTTGGATCCAGGTATGATCATTCAAGTTTGCAAAATATCTGTGCAGTGATCATAAGACATTAACAGTAGCCTATGCAGCTGCTGAAAGAATCAAAAGACACCGCTGCCGTTTTGAGTTGCCGATAACCAACGATTACCCAAGACATTTGCCAAGAAGCTTAAGTATACGATGACTACCGATGTGTGATAGCATTGCTGATACTGCCAGGAAGAAGTTTTTATGTAGCCTTTGTAATTAATAAACAGCCATCTGTACTTCCGACAGTTACTATGTTTAATGATTGATAATGCTGATATCTAATAATTAAAGAGATACAAAGTGAAAGATACTTTTTTATGCTTCTCTGAATGATAGTGACATATACAGTACCATAGCTGAACTAGCCTAACCTGTTTAGAGATCCTGCTTTTATTCAGTCTGCTTTTTTTTATCTGAGATAATTAATGTAAGCTGGTATTACCCTTATTGATGCTGTCCTGTGAAAATTTATTCTCGGTTGTGCTGATGCCTACAACAAAATATTTCATATTGTGTCAATATTAA